>NC_054835.1:4112394-4450608 GCF_018345385.1 Vulpes lagopus | reverse complement strand
TAAAAGCACATCCAATTAGCCAGGCCTACATGAATATTTGCACTCTTAAATCTTTTGCATTTCGAAAGGGTTAAAGCTTATTATTAGCATATAATTTATAGTCCTTTCTCCCAGGAAAGGAATAATGCACAGTAAATGCCACATTCATTTTAATAATACATGTTACAGTCTGTGCCCAACATCTGCACAAAGGTAAAGGAGGCAGATTTTTTTGACATGTCCCACTCTGCCATCTAAACACAGGCTTTTTGTTTCTTAAGTGACGGAAGGTTTAATCAAGAAAGCAGGCAATTCATCAATCGAAACAAGGCAGCGTGCGCGCGCCTGACAGCACACACATGGTTGTGTACAGAGCGAACCTGGCCACCTGTCAACTGCACCTTTTACATCAGGATCTACAAATACACTCTGTGATCAATTCCCCATCCGCTCCCATTCATTTCTTCTTTTTCTTATTATATTTTTCTTTGCACTCGATTTTGTTGTCAGTCAGGGTGAGAATAGATGGATAGACAAGGGACGCATGGCTGTTGGAGGTGATGATAAAAATTTATATGCCTCTAAAATGACTTATTTCCTCCCTGATTTGAGCACCATTATTATAAATATTTTTTCGCTTCATTCAGGAATTTCCTCCATCTGCTATTATCTATGGCTGCATCAAACGGATGCTTTTTTCTCAGATCCCTGCCACCCGCCCCCCGCGCTCCCCCACTGAGTCTCCAACCAGTCTTTGGTGGTTCTGAAAAATCCTCCTTGGCAGGCAGGGGTCTGGACGTGAGGACACGTAAGCCACGTGAACACGTCCATGAAAGACAAAGGCCATAGTGTGGGTGGGGGTGGAAGGGGTGTCTGGGAATGCAGAGGTTGCCTGGCATTTTCACGTGTGGGACTTCCACTGCAAGACAGTGGCGTTCCCTCATTTGTGGTTATCAGTAACATCGTCACTCAACCCACACACGGCTGACACTCACCCAAACACAGGGGAAAAGGAGAACCATGGACATGCACACAGAAAATGCAGACGCAAATTCTGCCAGAATACCATAAACGTAGTGTGTGGAGCAGCTGCTGGTTAGAACACCTTACACAGAAAAAACCCCACAAAAAAACAACCAGTCTTTCTTGAGCACCCTATTGTTTTGCTCTTTTAGCCTTCATTTTCTAGCCTGGCCATGCTTTATGATCATGAAAGTATTAAGTTTACTTTCAATTTTTCAGGTGAGATTTTTTTTTTTCCTAATTAAAAGAGAGAAATAATGTAATCACTACAAATGAAAGGAAAATATGTTTATAATTGTTTGGTGTACTGCAGAAGAGTTTTTAAATGATCGCACTATAAAATATACAGATTTCTTCTTTTTTTGTAGTAAGATGAAGAGCTGATGGCAGAAATTTTATCCAATTGGATGAAACATATAAATCATGAATTTCATAATACTGATAATTAAATGTCCATCTTCCAATTTAAATGAGGACTAGATTAAAACTGCATGGAGAAGGCTGATATTCAGAAATCATTAATTATTTTTAATTGCTTTGTGCTTTCCTGGTCTGATGTCAGAGTTACACACAGCTCATACACAGTTCTGTTTCAGAGGAAGCCCTCCTCCTCCCTGTACAAGTGTTGTGAGCCGACACGACAAGCCAACGGACTCAGGCTTGTCCATGCTCACAGTCCTGGCCCAACATCTTGAAAGGGGACTGGTTTTTAAGAGGGAACATCTGAAAAAAAAAAAAAAAAAAAAAGAGGGAACATCTGTGAAGGGCAATAAAAGGGTTTTTCCAGCCATGAGAAAGAACACTGGAAAAAATGAAAAGATCAAGAAAGCTAAAGGCAAAGTGACCATAGCTTCCCTCCCCCACCCCAACCCCAGCATCCCCCGTCTGCTGGGATGGTTCCAAGTTACAGCTTTTGTCTGGGCACAAGTAGGTGCCTCTTTTACTCTCAGAAGGGACAGTGTGGGCAATCAATTATATGGTCAGCCTAATACTGATGGATAAATGAAGATGTCAGCAAGGCAATCTGCCTACGTACTAAAGTGAAGAGAAGCTGGACCCCTCGGCTCCCTGCACTGTTTCAGCATTGTGGCTCAACCTGAGTTTATGGGCTGTTTGGAGATTTTTGGTTTTATTACATGCCAGTTCCAATATGGATTTGGCTTAATTTTACTATTTTACACTACTATGCCAATTTTTTCAAAAGGGAGAAAAATAATATTTTTCTTTGGAAAAAATCTTCACATGGAGATATAAATTAGTTGATAACAACAACAAAAGAATAGCACAGTGTGGTTTCCCATACCTATCGCTTCCTGTTCATTAAGTAAAACTGCCCTAAGACAGATGGCAGACATTCCTTGCTTAGAAAAAGCAAACCTGGGCAGCCTGGGTGGCTCAGTGGTTTAGTGCTGCCTTTGGCCCAGGGTGTGGTCCTGGAGACCCGGGATCGAGTCCCACATCTGGCTCCTTGTGTGGAGCCTGCTTTTCCCTCTGCCTCATGTCTCTGCCTCTCTCTCTCTCTCTGTGTGTGTCTCTCATGAATAAACAAAATCTTAAAAAAGAAAGAAAGAAAGAAAGAAAGAAAGAAAGAAAGAAAGAAAGAAAGAAAGAAAGAAAGAAAGAAAAAGCAATCCTGGGCACCTTGTTCATGGCTGGCTGAGCTGCTCCATTGGGGAACCTCTGGCACAGGTGTGTCCTCTAGGTTGGACAGGAAGCCAGGAAGCCAGGAAGCTCCTCATTCCTGATATCCCCCAGGTCTCTAATCCTTAAGACATGTGACACTCAACACAAGAACATTTAAGAAACATTTCACTTAGCCACCAAGCATCTTAGGGGTTCAAAGAAAACCAGATCCCCCAATACATGGGCACCTGGGCTGTCTTCCTCAAACTCACTGAAAAGTGGTTGTTCTGTGGTCCACAGCCTTGTACAGGGTCCTGTTTATGAGGACAAATTTCATAAAAGGAATAGTTAGGTTCTTCCAAAGCAATCAGCTTGGTTTTACACTTATCTATACAGATTGTCCTGATTTAGAACCAAATCCAGACCTCCTTCGTGCAAAAGCTTGCCCACAGCCCACACCTGCCTTTTCCACCCTATATTTTTATTTGCTTTTATTTTTTCACTTCCATTTTCATTTGATTACATGCATTTTTCGAGCTGCCTCATATCTTTCTGGAGTAGGTGGACTAGAAATAAATGGTCATCTAGACATCTAAAATAATTTTAAAGGAAGGAAAAGCGTAGGAGACTATCATTCAGGACTAAAGCAAAGACTTTCCAGGACAGAGAAGATATGGTTTTCTTCCTCTCTTTTTTAAAGATTTATTTTATTTATGGGGTGGATGGCAGAAGGAGAGACAGGACTCGATCCCATGACACTGAGCTAAAATTAAGAGTTGGCTGCTTAACTGGGCCACCCAGGCACCCCAAGAAGAGAGAAGATATTCTTAAAAAAGAAAACTAATAGCCCCCCAAGAGGCCTGACAAGGACACTGAGGAATAGGGCTTTGGGGTAGAATCTAGAAAATCAACTAGGCCCCGAGGAAAGACCTCCCAGGAGGTAAGGTCTTAAGAGGGACACACTCGTTAGAATGTTGCTGGGGAAGTATGAGCCGGTAAGCTGCCATTTGTCAAATGTAAGAATTAAACTTAAAAAAAGTGGTTTGCCAACTCTAACATACATAGATACCAGAGTGAGCCAAACCAGGCACCCATCACTTGATTTCTATCTCCTCTTTCAAGGAAAACAGTCCTTAAGCCCCAACAAGTAGAGCGACAGGGTGATGTGGGGTTTGGGGAACAAGACAGGTGAGGAGATGGCTTGAGCAGCTGGGCTGTCGCAATCTGTGTCTCTAACACTGGCAGAACAGGCCAGATGGTGTTAGGCTGGCGGTCAGTGGTCTTTGGGGGACATCAATGGACAGGAGGTTCTAGCAACTGGACAAGAGGGGAAAAAAAAACCAAACCTATCTTCTCAAAAAGGGACCATAATAAAATTATTGATCTGTAGCCTGGAAGTGATTTTTAGCAGAATTCAGAAACCTACTGAGTCAGGGGGCTTGGGAGCACACAGAAAAAGACAAGGTGATCATGGGGCCCATCAGGGCTTGCCAAGAGAGCATGCCAAATGGACTCAGGGTCTAAACAATTTTCTTTCTTTCTTTCTTTCTTTCTTTCTTTCTTTCTTTCTTTCTTTCTTTCTTTCTATCTATCTATTTATTTATTTATTTATTTATTTATTTATTTATTTATTTATTTTTAAGATTTATTTGAGAGAAAGCATGTGAGGAGGGGGAGGGGCAGAGGAGAGAGAGAGTCCAGGAGTAGACTCTGCACTAAGTGGGGAGCCTGCTGTGGGGCTTGATCCCAGGACCCTGAGATCATGACCTGAGCCGAAATCAAAAGTCAGCCACTTACGACTGCACCACCCAAGTGCCCCCAAACTTGTTCTTATTATAAAAGTAACACTTGCCAACAAAGAGAAATGAGAAACTGCAAAGAAGGAAAAAAGAAGAAAAGAGCAGGAAAGGCTGGTGAAAACCACTGTAAACACTTTGGGTGGGTACATTTCCAGATGTTTGGATTGTTTTTTTGTTTTTTTTTTTGGAGAGACAGAGAGAGAGAGACCATGTGCAAGTAGGAGAGGGGCAGAGGGAGAGAGTATCTCAAGCAGACTTCATGCTGAACACAGAGCCTGACATGGGGCTCAATCCCACAACCCTGAGATCATGACCTAAATGGAAATCAAGAGTCAGATGTTCAACCAACTGAGCTGCCCAGGCATTCCTGGATATTTTTAAAAATGCGATCACATTGCACATTCTGGTTGTCACTTACTAACATTCACCCACACTTTTTTAACCAAATCATCATTTTCTGATGCCTGAAGAGTTAAGGCCATTAGAAGGACGTTTCATAATTTAACGCTTTGCTTTTGTTTTGGACATTTAAGTGTTCCATACCCAGGACGCCTGGGTGGCTCAGTGGTTAGGCATCTGCCTTTGGCTCAGGGAGTGATCTGGAGTCCTGGAATGGAGTCCCACATCAGGCTCCCTGCATGGAGCCTGCTTCTCCCTCTGCCTCTGTTTCTGCCTCCGTCTCTGACTATCTCTCATGAATAAATAAAATCTTAAAAAAAAAAAAGGGTTCCATCCCTTAACCCTTTTTTCTAAGTATTATTTTTAAGAAGGAACAGTGCTCATCCTGTGGATAAACCTTTTCGTACACCTCTAAGTATTTTTCAGAAGGAATTTTTACTGGTGGAAGTGTGAGGCAAAGGCAGGCTTTGATGAGGGTATAAGGGACATAAGCTTCTCTGGATTTGAGCACTGAGTTAGCAGAAGCCCCTCACACCACTTCTGTGGGCAACAGAGAACTGTTGGCCCAACGGATGGCACATTTTGGCTGATGGAACGCATCTATACCCCAAATGGCTGGATGGATACGAACATGCAGAAAGCCCAGCTGAACCAGAGAGGGCCTTGCAGAGATGGAACAGGCTGGTCGGAGGTGATGGTCCCAGACACTGAAGGCATGCAAGCAACAGCACATCAGGATGATCACCTGCCCCAGAGGTCAGAGAGGGTATTCCTGGGCAGGGCAGACACTGAGCTAAAGACTCTCTTCCTTCCCATCAACAGTTCACGAGCACCTCTGCGTGCTAGGGCCTGAACACTGTCATGTCTCCTCCCCTTAATCCAGCACCTCTGAGCACTGTCCCTCCTTCTGTAGGCCTGACAGATGTGAACAGTCTCAGTGGAAGATATAGGAGAAGGACCAGATTAACAAGTATGCCTTTGAGAAAGCACTGAAATATAAATATTTAAATAACCACACATACAAGTTAAATGTGGGCTGCTCACTTTCCAAAATGACAGTTTGGAAATCTACTTAACTTAGGAAGGGCCTGCAAATGAAGGGAGCCCTAAATAAATGTTTTCAGGAATGATCCAGAGTGTACTGGGAGCATGTACCAAAGGCTTAGCCCTTGAAGCCTGTGGCAAATGTGTGCCAGAGCTGGTTCATAAGGAGAACAGTTTGATGATTCAATTTAATACCAGCAGAGCTCCAGCTACCACGCATCAGGCACTGGGCAAGGGCTAGGGCCTGGGGCACACTTTTGCCTTGACTGCTTTTGGAATAAACCACTGAAACCTTAACTTTGCAGTACCAAACTGAGACGTGCCACTCAATGCCAAATACTGCTTGGGGTGGGGGGGAGAGGTGGTCTCTGTTCTCTTCGAGCAGAACGGCTCGCAGGCAGGCAGCCGGTGGTGGGTGGGCAGGCTTCCCAGCTATACCAGGATTGCCCAGTGCTGAGCTTGCAGCCTTATGGAGCCGGCAGGTCCTGCGGGTTCTTTCTGGCAGCATGACAACAAAGCAGTCTCGAGCCCTGGTGGAGCAATTTGGTGCCTACAGCCGCTGAGGAGCCAGGGGCTGCCTGCTGATGTGAGGCAGCCTCAACTACTTCTGCTTGGAAGATAAAAATCCAACTGACTGCCACTTACATAAATGTAACAGGAAGTTTCTGAATGGCTTCCCCTGTGTCTTGAGGCTGTTACCCTGGTATTGCTAAACTAACAGCTGAAATGAATGCAGACAACACCTCATCAAAGCTGCGGGACGAGGAGGCCATGGTCCAGAGGCAGACAGGAACATTCCTGCCAAACCAGAGGAGATTTCACTCTGTAGGCCCTTTACTGCAGAAATGCCAACAGCTGGGAAAGCCATCAGAGAACCCAGGTAAGGCGGGGATAGCTGAACACTGTGGCTGGAAAAGAATTTGCAAGCTGGAGGGAAAAAAATCATCTGTTTTGATTGAGCTTTCCTTATGTGCATTCGGAACGGGGTTGCCCTGCTGGATTTCACAGACCTGTTTTGCACCACTATGTCACAAAGCATCTGGGGAAATATTCAGCTTTTCTAGGTCATCTTTCCATACTTGTTATGCTCCTTGTCAACTTTGCTGAAATAGCCACAGCACAGAAGAAATTCTCCCTAGAGGTGCTTTTCTGAGACAACATGCTCCTGGAGCGGGGCTGGGTACCAAGTTCTTTGAGAACATCCCAGGTCTTCCTTTTCCCCACCCAGAAAGGGAACAACTGGCTTTTGCTTATACTTCCAAATCTATTAGGGAGTGATCATAACAAGAGAAACTGATACTGACATGAATTATACCATTGTTCTATTTCATCTATTTAGTAACCCCAAGTTGCAATTTTTAGAAAAAAGATTATCTTTTAAATAACGGATTCATTATGGTACATGAATGAATGCCATGTTCCCGTGTTCAAAACGTCACTCACCATTAAGGATGTGCACTGGTAAGTGGCACCGATTTGCCACTTCCCCCTTAGATACGAATGCCCCTGACTAGAGGCCAAGGATAATCAGAGGTGAGCTGGTGGGTTTTCTTGGCTCTTAGCGGGTCACCTGTGCTGCCAGGCATCTAATGAATCTCCCCCCTGCAATTGGGCCCGTAGGTGTTCCCCTCCCTGGGTGAAGGTGGGAGGGCAAACTTGTACTGCTGAGGTCCCTGCCAAGGTAATGCCATTAATTTCAAGGCTGAGTTCAGAAATCACAAACCCCGGGATCCCTGGGTGGTGCAGTGGTTTGGTGCCTGCCTTTGGCCCAGGGCGCGATCCTGGAGACCCGGGATCGAATCCCACTTCGGGCTCCTGGTGCATGGAGCCTGCTTCTCCCTCTGCCTATGTCTCTGCCTCTCTCTCTTTCTCTCCCTGTGACTATCATAAAAAAAAAAAAAAAAAAAAGAAATCACAAACCCCTACAATGGGGGTCAGAAGGGGAGACCACCACCATCCCTGCTAGCTGCAAACCTCGCTTTGGGAAATGAGTGGTAAGGACAGACCTGGACACAGGTTGGGTGGGCGGACTGGGCCTCAGCTCTGTGCTGCTCCCGAGATCCTTTGGGAAACCTTCCCTGGCTCTGGCAAGTGAACGATGCAGCGGCTATTCTCTGGAAATTTCCCTTCAAGCTTGTGAAATCCACACAGTTTTTCATCATTAGTTTCAAAACACAGAGTATCTGGCCCTTTGTTAAGTGCTGAGGTGACACAAGGGAAAGGAAAGGGCTGATCTCCACAGGAAACAGGCTCCTTGCAGGGTGAAAAAGAGAAGTAAGAGAGATGCCACTCAATGCCAGGAGACAAGCGGAGGGAGGTGGTGCCCGAGACATAGACACAGTAGCTGGCCGTTAGCAGAGGCCCCACATACCTGATATGGCATACAGATTGGAGTGCTGGTACTCATAGTCAGCCCGAGTGCTGTTTCTGCCTCGGAAGGTAGCAGGGAGCGTTAGTGAGATGTGCCTAAGAAAGAGAGGAGAAAGGAAGTTACAGGGCGCACAGAGCATTCCCCAAAGGTTCAGAAAGCACCCGTGCCACCAACAGCCCACAGCAGCACAGAGCAGGAGGTGGTCCCCCCCAACCCCAAAAGTTCGAATCCCCCCAGGGAATTCAGAAGTTTCCAGACATCAGCAGCTGCCTTTTTCAATTCTAAGAACATCCAAGTGGAGGAAAAGGCTTCCTAAGCCTTATGGCATGTGCCAGGCTCTTGAAGGAGCCTGGCGACCTCGTCTAGATCTCTGCCCACTGGGCAAAACACACCAACAGGAGCAGAACACTTGGGCTCGGAACAGGAGCCCTGGTGTATTCTGATGTCTTGCTTTCATTATCCATCCAATGGCTCTCATTCCTGTCCTGCAGGGCCACTGAGGAGGAGGCATGAGAAGTACTTTGCGAATGAATGTTATTGTTACCATGCAAGTCTACGAAAACCACTGCTGCTGAGACTCAGAATGGCAGGCTTTTCCGTACTGCTATGTGTGTATGTTTGCCCTCCGGCAGGAGCGCACAGTAGGTGTTCAGGAAATCACCTTGGACTGATCCAGCACTGCCTTTTATGGTGCAGGTGTTGGCCATGAAAGCTCGAGGCACCCACAGAGCGTGAGTGGGTATTCAGTCAAAGTAAAGAATACATTTGGTGTGGTCATCAGCTGCCATTAGCAAATGCAAAAAAGATGAAAATGATAGGGAACAGATTTCAAACCTATCAGGTCTCAGGCAGCCCAGGTGGCTCAGCGGTTTAGTGCCGCCTTCAGCCCAGGGCATGATCCTGGAGACCTGGGATCGAGACCCACGTCGGGCTTCCTGCATGGAGCTTGTTTCTCCCTCTGCCTATGTCTCTGCCTCTCTCTCTCTTTCTCTGTATTCTCATGAATAAATAAAATCTTAAAAAAAAAACCCTAGTATATTTTTTTAAATTAATTAATTAATTAATTTATGATAGTCACAGAGAGAGAGAGAGAGAGAGAGGGGCAGAGACACAGGCAGAGGGAGAAGCAGGCTCCATGCACCAGGAACCCGATGTGGGATTCGATCCTGGGTCTCCAGGGTCACGCCCTGGGCCAAAGGCAGGCGCTAAACCACTGCGCCACCCAGGGATCCCCTAAACCTAGTATCTTGAAAAAAAAAACAACAACAACAGGTCTGGGCGACAAACAACAATAAAGCCTCGCACTGGTGGGACTGGGGATTGGCTTGAACTAGCTTGGTAGCCTGAGTTTTGGCCACACTCAGTCATTTCCAGAAGGGAAAGGTCCGAGGAAGGGAGCATTTATTATATAAAGAAAGTTTTATATTGTACGTGTTGTTTTACATACAGCCAATACATGAACTCTAGGAATGACTCTTGTACATACAGGCTCCTGGGAGGGAAGGTTCTTTAGGCAAGCTCTGGTCCCACAGAGCCAGGAGTGAGCAGAAGCCTCTCGGAGACAAGATGAGCACCAGAGACTGTAAAGGCACATGGTTTCCCATGCTGCAGGGTGAGCAGCAAAAACAAACATCTGTGCCACAGAACAGCCTGGCTCAACCAGGCAGGGGCAGGGAGCTCTGCCGAGCACTGGTAGTACTCAGGGCTATAGCAGAGCTAGCAGACCTAAGGATAGGGACACTCTGACATGTGTGGAGCAAATCTGAGTGTCTGCTCATTACTGATGCTAGCTAAGAATGTGGAGGTGAGTTCCCTGAAGGAGCTTCCAGGCTATAGGGGACCAAGGTGCAGAAATAAATCACCATATCCAACAGGACATACACCTGGGTGCTGAGTGAGCACATGGGTTCCAATGAAGGGCCTGGGTTTCTAGTGACACCTTCTCAGAGGAGGACATGGGTACTAATGGAGTAAAAGGGACTCACTGGGGAGTCAGGGAAAGCCAACACTCTGGTGCAGGGTCAGGGTACATGTGGAAGTGAGACTGGAAAGGCAGACTGGGGCCCAGTTGGAAAAGATACCCACCAAGGCCATGCTGTAAGACTTCATCCCCTAGGATAAGGGTTCCTAACTCTGTTCTGCCCATCACAGCACAAACGAAGGCATTAGAGCTGCCTGGGAACTTGCTAACAATCCAGATTCACAGCCACAGCCCTGGGGAGTCCGGTTCAGTGGGCTGGGGGTGCAGCCAGAAATCTATTTTTAACAAGCTCCAGCAGTGACTCTGAAGGTTGGCCAGGTTTGGGACCCTGAGAGGATAAGGAGCAGCTGCAGAGGGTTTTACACAGTTGATCAACGCCTCTGACCACAGCACTTAGTCAATGAAGCCAAGCAAACAGAAGAATGAATTATTGACTGTGGTTGTGGTTGAGCAGAGCTAAAATGATGACAGGTGACCCTGCAGAGGGTGCCCACCATGTGCCAGGCCTCCAAGGATGCAGAACTCACACAGTCTCTTCTGGCTCCTCGTGCTGCCTTACAGATGAGTGCAGGGCTGGCTGCATGACGTGCAGGGCCCAGTGCTAAATGAGAATGTGAGGTCCTGGTTCAAATATTCAAAATGGTGACAGCAGAGCAGTACGCCAAACTTAGGGCCCTTCTGAGCCTGGAGCCTGGTGGGATGGTGCTAGCTGCACATCCATGAAGCTGGCTGAGGTGGATGGATGCTGTTATGACACCCAGTGTACCACAGTGAGGGGACTTGCAGAAGCCATGGAAGAGCTACACTCCAGGGCTGGCTGCCATACCTTAAAATCTCTAAACCAATTTCAAAAGGTGCATCCAACCAAACTAAGGGCATCACACATCTATCCAGTGCAGTGGCTCCTCCAGTGGCTGGAGGCATTAAGGAAGGTGGGTGGAGCAGGTGGGTGTTAGCAGAACTTTGGAAGACAGGCAGACCTGAATGATGGCAAAGAAGCCACCCAGAAGCTAGAAAACAGGGTCAGCCCAGCTGTTCAGCAGTTAAAGATGGGCCGAGAGTGTGGCAGGAGAAAATGCAGATGGGACCTTAGACTGGCAGGACAGGCAGGGCCCCCTGTGTGCACAGAGCTGGCCCTGCAGTAGGGCAAGTGGGGCATGAAAGTGCCCACAGAGTTACAGGAACACCTGCTTACAAATGGGATCATGCATGGACAACAGGAAGTGCTGTGCTGGGGGAGAACTGAGTATGGCCAGGCTGGGGGCGAAGGGGGGAATGGGAGCAGGGAGCTCCAGGCTCCGCAAGGAGCCTCCTAAGTGGTAGGAAGTCTGGTGGAGGGAAAACCTGGCAGGAGGTGGAGTAGCCGGAGCCTGAAGGCCAGAAGGAATGGGACCAGGCTGAAGATGGCTGCGAGGCCACAGCACAGTGGGGCCCTGCATGAGCTCTGACTTGATCCAGAAGGATTTTTAAGTAGACATGTGACAAGATCCAATTTGCAATTTTAAAAGGGGATCCCTGGGTGGCTCAGCGGTTTAGCACCTGCCTTGGGCCCAGGGCATGGTCCTGGGGACCCAGGATCGAGTCCTGCATTGGGCTCCCTGCATGGAGCCTGCTTCTCCCTCTGCCTGTGTCTCTGCCTCTCTCTCTGTGTATGTGTCTATCATGAATAAATAAATAAAATCTTTAAAAAATAAAAATAAAAGATTGTCTGCCTGTGGCCAAGTGAGGAAATAAAACTGAGATGCCATGGTAGGCAGGAATGGAGCAGCAACTTACAGTAGGGATTCTCATGAAACTGCAATTATTGAGCACTTACTGTATGTAGACCCTTCACAGTTCCTGTCGAAGTGTTCAACTACAACATTCCGAACAAACAGTCTGGGGGAAAATTCTATGGTATACAGGACTTAAAAACGAAGGCTATACCAGAGAAATCAAGGTGTCTGGCCCCTTAGCTGCCCCACCCGATGTGCAGTCCCTGGTCTCAACTTTCCTGCTTCTCTGGGGCATTTGACTGAGCCTGGCTGATGTGCTCTGCAACCCTCCCTCCCTTTGACCAGCCTCTCTTCCTTGCAGATGGTCCTTTCTGGCTCCTTCAAATTTTTAGACATTGCAGTTTATAAGGGTTCTGGCTGAGCTTTCTCCTCATTCCACATGCCTTCCCTTGGCACCCTCATCCCTAGCCATCCTCTGACTTTAGCTGTCCTCACACAACAGCCTGTCTCTCCTGACTCTGCCTCTTGTCACTGTCTACTTCTCCCTCAACCCAGAAGAGGGAAAGTCCTGTAAATCTCTGATTATGCTGCATGTTGTTCATGCATTTGCCTTTTTATCCAGGCTGCTCCCCTTCCTAGACTCTCCATTTCTTCCTTTTTTTTTTTTTTAAAGATTTTATTTGTTTACTCATGAGACACACATACACAGAGGCAGAGACACAGGCAGAGGGAGAGGCAGGCTCCCAGTGGAGAGCCTGATGCAGGATTCCATCCCAGGATCATGACCTGAGCCAAAGGCAGGTGCTCAACCACTGAGCCACCCAGGTGTCCCTCTCCTTTTCTTCCTTGCCTGCTTTTCAAACTCCCATTCATCCCTCAAGACTCCACCTAAACATGCCTTCTTTAGTACAAATTTCCCCGGGCTTGTTCCAGGCTCACTGGGTGCCTGCACGTCCCCCTTCTCTCCAGTTTGCACAAGATACTTGAGCATTTGATACAAGCCTGTCTTCCTAACATGACTGTGACCTCCTCAAGGGCAGGGACAAAGCTCTTCAATTTTGTACCCCATTTTCTAGGACAATTTTTGACCTAGAGCAGACAACTATTGAACATGTGTTGACCAAATCAAGTGTTGAATCTACTCCATTAAAACCTCTGTATCTTTTTGATATAAACTACTATAGCATCTATTATTCCATTTTTGCACATATGTGTTTGCCAATCAGACTCAAGAGGTCTCTGTATTATACCATGCACCCCATTCCTCTCTGCACTGGAAGAAAACAGGTATGATGTAAGAAGAAATCAGTGGTGGCAATGGGGAATGGTGGTGGTGGGGCATAGAGAGCAAGTTTCTGATCTCCTATAGACAACGTGTGGTTGACAGAGTACATGTGAAATTAAAAGAGATTTGAGTTGCAGACCTGACTGTATCTTTTATGGAGTAACAGCTCAAGAGGAATGTGGTGGGCTAAAATGAAGTCAACTCAAACTCCAGCTTTAGTGGGACTATGATGCCGCATCCAGAGAGGAGAGAGGCCCTGGACTAGGGACAGCATTAGAGAGAAGAGTTGCTATGCTGCAAACATCTGCTTTTCACTTGTGTTGTTTGGACACAGGAAGGAGGGGACACAGAGACGGGAGGATGAAAAAGCACAGCAAAGCCTCCCTTAATGAGAAAGGACAGTTGGAGCTGAGGGGACAGATAACCTGTGGTTAAAGAGGAAGAGAGGGTCACCTGCTGAAGGAGAAGTGGCCCAGAGGCACTTCAGTGTCAGATTAGCCTGAAAGTGACAGACAATGGGAACCAGGGAGGCTCTGCAATCAGCAGAGTCTCAGAGCAAAAGGAGATTCTAGTTCCCCGGAGTGGGGGAACCCCATGCCAGGCACTGCACTGGGTTCCTTCACAGACACTCCTCGCCTCATCCTCTTGGCAACCTTTTCAGATAGGAATAGTTAACTCCACTCAATAGAGCAGGGAACGGGGCCCTCAGAGGTAAAGCTGACCAACAGAAAGCAGGGAATTAGTGAAAAGGTTCGTCCATGTGTCCTCTGGGGGTTGTTACTATTATCTGAAAGTTACCTGTTGTATCATCTTGACTGTCAGGTATACAGAGTGAGGACTGCAGAGTCCATCTCAAGACTCTTTTGAAAGGGATGATGCCAAGGACTCAACATCTCAGCCACCTACTAGCTTGATGACCCTGGCATGCAGGCCACAGTCCCTCTGATATCATGTCATAAAGGGAAAAGCAACAGATTTGGATGACCTGTGGCTCAACCACATACCCAGGAGGTAGAGCAGTGGTGGCAGTTAATAGTACCAACCCTAGAGTCAGCCTGGCATAGGTTCAAATCCCAGCACCACCCCCAGGAGCCGGGTGCCCTTCAAGTGACAGCATGTTGCCTCCAAGTGCACACCTAGCTACCATGTAGAGCAGCCCATCCCTCCTCTTTGAATTTGTCTTGTTCATGGTCCCTGTACTCACATCCTCTAACCTTATCAGCTCTCTATACTTTCATTCCTGCCTCAGGGCCTTTGTACTTATTTCCTCTGCCTTAAACACTCTTCCCCCAGCTCTCCTGGCTGGCTCCTCCCCCAGGCAGGGTACCCCCTAGATGCCTTCTGGGGTACCTTGCCTCCAGTTGCTCTTATGACACCCCACTTTCCTCTCTGTAGACCCCTCCCACTCTACAGTACTATCAATTTGTTCACAAGTCACCAGAACATGATCTCTACTACACTTTTCAACATACCCCAGTGCCTAGAACAGTGCCTTGCACACAGTGGGTACTTGAGAAAATGAGAGCCATATAAGATTGCCTAATACCTGAATGAGTGAATCCAACTCGGTCTTGTACTTTGAGATCATCTGAGGAAACCTACACAAAAAACTCCCACTTGTCTCTTTTTCATTCCCAGGACAGGATTGGATAATTGGAAAATGCGGCTATTTCTGATTCATGAATATTTTTTTAAAGATTTTATTTATTTATTAATGAGAGATACAGAGAGAGAGGCAGAGACACAGGCAGAGAGAGAGAGAGAGAGAGATGCAGGCTCCATGCAGGGAGCCTGACATGGGACTTGATCCCAGGTCTCCAGGATCACGCCCTGGGCTGAAGGCAGGCGCCAAACTGCTGAGCCACCCAGGCATCCCTGATTCATGAATATTTTTACTAAAAGGGTAAATATATTCATCATGGCAGTGCTTATAATGCCAAAAACTGGAATCAAATATCAAACAACAGGGAATTGGTTAAAAAATTAGAATACAGCTGTCTAAGTATTTTAAGTCATTTCAAATATGAGGACTAATAGCCAGAGCCCATGCCTGTTACTGTAGCATCTAGCAAGAAGAGATATAATATCCTCATTTTTCACACTTGAAGCTCTGATTGGTTAACCCAACACCTTGGCTTCTTTCCCATAGCCTAATCATCTAAAGAGATTAAAGGAACACACCATTAATGATGCTGGGTGCTAATGGCAAAGGAAAGAAGAAAGAAGCCAGGTACTGCAGCAGACCATGGACACGAGATGCTCAGCTCTTCTGAAGTACCCAATCCAGAGGGGCTATAAAACGAGTAGGTACTCCATGGCTTCCAGCCAAACTGAGCAGTCTAAGAGTGTGGTGGTTGCTGGTGCCCTGTGGACAGTAAGTTCAGCGAAATCATGTCAATGGGCCCCAAAGTTGTTGATTACTCCATAAGCAGAGCAATGTGTTTCAAATTTTAAGAGAGTTCATGAAGATTGCTAGCATGCCAAGAGATAGACCCAAAGACTCCGGAAACCATCTCTACCTAGGGAGGTATTTAGAGATGAAGACTTTCTAGTACCATCTCCAGTAGGCCTTGGTCCACTGGAACAAATTGACCACCAGAGGCCAAAGTTTTCTGCCACTTGACTCAAATGATGGCTTACTATTACAAAATCTGTCTGGTAACCAGAGAATTACAAGAGCCCCTAAATCTTGCGGGGGTGGGGGCTGAACCAAGCTCCCCTCCCCATTCTCTACCCAGGGAATAGGGCAGAGGACAGAGGCACACCCTGCAGGGTGATCACTTCTCTCTGCAGGAGGGACTGGCTATTGTATAACAAACAGGTCAGCATCACACATGCTCCTGACAACAGCTCTGGCTAAATAGATGCTGAGGGAAATTTCATTTTTTCCCCCAAGTCAGTTTTAGGCACCTTATTCAATTAACATGGCCACTAAGCTGCAGACAGCTCTGTATAAAAGCCCTTCAGTTATAGGATACATTTTATTAGGTGACAATAGTTGCCAGCACGATTTATTTCCTTTGATGGGATTCTGCTTTTTCCTTGTTAATTTAAATCTGTATTTTCTAGTGCTGACTCCAGGTCTGTGTGAATTTTTAAAATGTTACCATTAATCTTCTGGACCCAGTGGCCACATATAATGAAGATGGCTCTGCCCAGGCAGCAGTGATGCCTGCTGTCCTCTCAAACTGTCAGAGGGCAGCATGAAGGGAAGGGTGGCTGGTAAGGCAGAGGCAGACTCATGGTTAGAGATGGATGTCACTTTTATATCTCATCTCTTTTTTAAAAAATTAATTTGAGAGAGAGGGAGGGAGGGAAGGAAGGAGGGAGGGAGGGAGGGAGAGATAGCGAGAGAGCGAGCACATAAGTGGGAGGCAGGAGAGAGGGACAGAAGGAGAGGGGGAAGCAGACTCCCTGCTGAGCAGGGAGCCCAACGCAGGACTCGATCTCAGGACCCAGAAATCATGACCTGAGCCAAAGGCAGGCGCCTAACCAACTGCACCCCTAACCTTTCACCTCTTATACACACACATGTGAACATACATGCATGCACGTTTACAAAGCAAGCTTTGTGGTGAAACTACAATTTTCATTCTGTTTTTCTGGGGCTGACAGTTATATTAAAATCACCTTGGTGGCAGCAGTTTTCAGAGTATGCTCCAAGGACTTCAGGAGGTGGGGGGTGGGGTTTCCCAAGATACTTTCAGGGAGTCATAAGGTGATGATTGTTTTCATAATAAAACCTAAGATATCGCTCATCTTTTTTGCTCTCCTCTCACAAGCAGAAAGAATTTTTTTAAGTTTATTTAATTATTTTGGAGAGACAGCATGAGTGGGAGGGGGCAGAGGGAGAGAATCTCAAGTCAACTCCTTGCTGAACAGGGAGCCCAATGCTGGGCTAGATCCCATGACCCTGAGATCAGGACCTGAGTCAAAACCAAGAGCTGAATGCTTCACCAACTGAGCCCTCAGGTGCCCCAGAAAGTTTTCAGAAGCTGCGTGACTTATGAGATCATCACTCTGAGGTCTTGCATACTTGTATGCTTCACATTTTTCTCAATTTTAATTTCTAATAAGGTACTTCTAGATGAACACAAGCCATGTAAACAAAAGCTCTTTGGAATCCTCAATTTTTAAAGATAACAAAAGTCCTAGACCGAAAAGTTTGAAAACCACTATTATAGGGCAACATGTTGAACCTAACTTTGCAAAAGCCTGACGTCTGAAGTTGGTGAGGTTGCCCTAAGAGGAACAGTAAGAAAAAGAACAAAGGCTTGGTCTCAATGGTATGCTCCATTAAAGAAAAAGGTGCTCCTGGAGAAAGTTAATAAAGTTTCACAAGTGGGAAAAAAAAGAAAGACGAGACTTACTTGCAAAGGCCAGGCAAATAACTATTACCAAGAATTTAGATCAGGAATAAAATAGTCTAAGATATTTGAAGATATTAAAGTTTGAGAACAAAATAGGCTAAGATATTCACCTTGCAGGGCTAATGGCAGAGGTATAAAGTGTTTGTCAATATATATAAAGGAGGGCAGCCCTGGTGGCTCAGTGGTTAAGTGCCGCCTTCAGTCCAGGGCTTGATCCTGGAGACCCGGGATCGAGTCCCAAGTCAGGCTCCCTGCATGGAGCCTGCTTCTCCCTCTGCCTATGTTTCTGCCTCTCTCTCTCTCTCTCTCTCTCTCTGTGTCTAATAAATAGATTTTAAAATATATATATGTAAATATATATATTTATATATTTAAAATATATATGTGGCAGGAATAAAAATATGAGATGACCCAAGAGATTCATGTTAACTGTTCTGGACAAGATGAAAGGAAGAGACAAAATTATTAAGTCCAGAAGGCCTAGGGTTTGATACTTTCTGTTTAAATGAATCTTGATTTAATAGAAACAGCATGGCGGGAAGGTGACAGTGCCCAGATAGCCAGCCAGGAAAGAGTCATCAAGTGTCTGGCTATCCTCACTGGATCGTGATGTTCCTCATGGGAAAGCCACCTCACAGCTCCCTGCAGAGCCTGCTCTTTTCTGAATGGCATGACCAATCCCTTAGAGAATATAAACTTGGGTTTGGCAAACACCAAACGAGTGGCAGACCGCTCTAGAAAGAACAGTCTATCCCCAAAATAATGAGCAATAACATTTGTTTATTCACTCTCACTGGTACAAAGAATCAATAGTTGAAAAAAATCAAATCAGGAGGAGGAAGTAATATACGCCCTGGAAAAATCAAGGCTGTAGGATTTGTGGGGCGGGTAATGGCCCTGGCCAGCCTCCTGTCACTGGGACTCTACAAAAACTAACAAGAACAGAGAAAGGTAATGAAGATTCAGAAGATTATCTACCAAATTATGAGCACCTAAGTGAGATGAGGGGATAATTCACACATCCTGCCTTTTGACCAACACCCAGTCTAGAAATATACATCCTCACACAGGTCTATAAAAAGTATCACACAACAATATAAGAACATTAGCTCTAAAAAATAATTTACTATAGGAAACAGAGAAAGTTATCTGCATTAGAAATAATACAGAAATGAAATTAAAAAAAAAATCGAAAAGCCCAACATTTTCCAGAATGTAGAGAGAAAAAGAACACAAAAGAGGAAAAATTATGATAAACACAGAGAACCAACCCGAATATATTAAGTGTTGGAAAGAAATCACAATTGAAAGAGAAGAACCAGAAAAAAAGAAGTTTAAAGCTTGTCTAATTAAAACAACTAAATACAGAAGTCAATAAGACTTCCAATATTCCAAGCAAAATCAATAAAGAGACTCACAGCTAAATAAATCTTGATTTCCAGACTCCCAATTTCAAGACTTAGTGTAAAGCTACAATAATCAATATGGTGTGGTATTAGGGCATAAAGATAGACATATAAATCAATGCAACAGAATGGAGCATCCAGAAATAGACCCACACATATATGATCAATCAATTTTCAACAAAAGGGCCAAGACAATTCAATGGAAAAAGGGTAATCTTTTCAGCAAATGGTGTTGGAACAACTGGACAGCCGCATGCAAATAAATGAACCATTTGATGCTTACCTCACACCACACATAAAATGACCAAAGAGGTTCACAGAACTAGTTTTAGAAAAGAGGAAAGAGAAGGAGTAAATTATTAGGTAAAAAAAAATTCTGGAGATCCTAGGATTTCATACTTTTTTATTTCAATGTATCTTGAGTTCACAGGCATAGCACCGCCTCTTCTAGAAGAAAACAAAGCGGAAAATCTTTGTCACCTTAGGTTTGGCAAATATTTCTTTTTTTCTTTTTTTAAGGATTTTATTTATCCATGAGAGACACAGAGAGAGAGGCAGAGACAGGCAGAGGGAGAAGCAGTCTTCCCATAAGGAGCCCGATGTGGGACTCAATCCCAGGATCCCAGGATCACACCCTGAGCCAAAGGCCATCAGATGCTCAACTGCTGAGCCACCCAGGCATCCCAAAACTCTTGTTCTTTAAAAAATTTGTTACATAAATGAAAAGATAACCCACAGACCTGAAGAAGCTATCTGTAAAACTTATATCCAATTTATAGCTAGCATTTATATAGAACTCGTACAACTTAATAGAAGACAAACAGCCCAATTTAAAAAAAAAAAAATGGCCAAAAGATCAGAACAGACACTATACTAAAGAAAATGTACCAATGGTAAAAGCAGCACCTGAAAAGATGATCAACACCACTGGTCGATCAGCAGGGAAGTACTCAATGAAGCCACAGTACAATACTACTACAGATCTTCTAGAAATGGCAAAGATTAAGCAGGCTCCAAATATCAACTATTGGTAAGGTTGAGGAGCAGTGGGAACTCTTCTGCATTGTTGGTGGGAAATGGCAGACCCACTGCAGTAAAGAGTTAGCAATTTCTTAGAAAGTTAAACATATCCTATCATATGAGCTAGCCATTACACTTTTAGGTTTTTACCCGAGAAGGATGAAAGCACAGATCTGTATGAAGATCTGTACACAAATGTACCGAGCAGCTTTAGTTGTAATGAAAAACAAGCCAAATGCCCAGTAAAAGGTGATTTGATAAATATATCAAAGTATATCCACACAATGGATACTACTCAACAATAAAACAGAAACTACTGATACACCCGAGGTAGGTAAATCTCAAGATAATTATGCAAAATAAAATGTGCAAGGTAAAAAGTACATATGGTATCATTCCATTTTATTATGTAAAATTCTAGGAAATGCAAACTAACCCACAGGGATAGAAAGCAGATCAGTGGTTGGCCTGAGGAGGGAGAGTGTACTACAAAGGAGCACAAAGAAGTTCTGGGGGTGGCAGATACATTCATGACCTTGATTTTGGTGACGGTATCATATATACATATATATATGACATGACATATATATTTATGTCAAAGCTCATCAAATTCTACTTTGAAAATGTGCAGTTTATTGTATATTGATATACTTTAGTAAGCCTGAAAATATTTCCCTCATCTAAAAAGCATTAAAAAAAAAAAAAAGGCCTAAAGAAGGAAGCCAAGAAGGATGACAATACTCCAGAAATGGCAATGAAAGGAGACCCAGCACTTGATGAATCCTGGAAGATACTGCCGGTGACTTCAGACTTTTCCTCTATCATACTACCTGCCTGAAGACAATGGAGCCACAGAAGTTTAAGAGAGAGAGGGAGGCTTTTCAGAAACTTATTCCTTCAGGTTGTCTTTTATATGTGAAGACACTGACAAAAAAAAGATCATTCCCATCCCTTCCTCTGAGAGAAATACATTCAAACATGTTCCAGAGGATTTGAAATTAAGACTTTAGAAAGGGGAAGGAAGCAGACAAAAGGACCAGCATTTTTGCTTTCCCTCTAGAAACGTTGCCTGAGGAAATAACTGGAAATGTGGGAAAGGACTTATTTAAGATAAAAACAAGCAAGTAACATTAGCTGACATTTTCACAGGGCTTATCCTTCTCATGCATCACGTAACCCCCACCCAGAATCCTACAACTAGGTGCTGAGATCATCTCTATTTGACAGATGGCTTCAGAAAAGCTCTGCAGCTTGCCGGAGGGGATACAGCTTGGATCTGAACCCTGATGGGGAGAGTCACAAAATTCATCTTGGAAGCATGATGCTTGACTCAAAAACTGGAGCATTATAAAATGTTATAAACATGATATAGTTTACATATTATATTATAAAGTGTCTGATTCAGAATACCATACAGACATAATATGTTTACAGGTTTTCTAGGTGGGATTGGGGGTGTGTGTTGATCATATGGTGCAGGGAGAGTGCACTCAGTCACAGAAGAGGCGTGAGCTGGGTCTTTTCAGCAGTGTCCGTAGAAGCAGCAAACTGGGAAAATGTTCATGGGATAAACTGGGATGGAACAAGAAGGAACGAGTCAGACAGTTTTTTGTTTATTTTTATGTCACCACAGCCAAACCTGCAAGATTCAGCTATTTGGTCAAAACAAAATGCGACAAAACAAAACCTGAGTACAGAAATAACCATACAAACAATATATTTCCAGGGTAAGCATATATGTCCACACTGAAGAATAAAAGGGGCTTGGGAGGATACACCAGCTCACAGCAGAGATGGCCCTGGGCAGGCGGTGGGACTGGGATCATGATGTGGACCACAGACGTCTGAGGCGAGAGTGTCAACACCCCTCCCCCCTCCATATATTTTTATGTGTTAATTTTTTCTGATGAGATGTTATTTTTCTTTTTATCAGTAAGAAGAAGATGGCAGAAAACAGAAGTTGCTGCGAGTGTTAGCAGGGCAAATGCATATGAAAGCAAACAGCACAGCACTTGGTGCTACAGGAGTATCTTGTTTTCTAGACAATCTGTCTGCTGGTGGACAAGGACCAGAGGTAACATGCAAAAAAAAAGTAACAGAAATGGGAAGCAGCGGTGGTGGTGGTGGAGGAATAAAATATGCAAAAGCCACCATCACTGAGTGAAGGTGGTCAGGTGGGGGAAAGAACACAGCCAATGGCTACGTGAAACTCCACTTTATTCCTCAAAACACCATTGGGAAGAAGTCATCTGTGACACACAGCTTCTGTGCCAGGTGTAAGGACGTGCTTAATGAATGCCATTTAATGAAGAAAAAGGCTCTTATAAAACACCTGGCACAAGCAGGGTGAGGGAGTCACAGGAAAGGGGACCCTTGCCGCACCTGCTGGCATTTTAATAAGCACTTCTAGAGCATCCGCTCTCCAAGGCTGGTCAACAGTGTCAGAATGAGGTCCCTGACCATTGCCCACACTTGCTGACAGTTTGGGCAAGCTTATTTCTTAAGGACCATATGCTCAGGTATTGGATTGCCCTGGATGGTAATTAAAATGAATCATTTTCAGCTGGAAGGCCTGACCAGCACCATCATCGTCCTCAAAGACTTTACAGAAAGGATTCCAGCTCCAGGTCCCCTGCACTTCCAAACTGAGTTCTGAGTTATGATTCAGATCTGTGAAGACTCAGAGATAATGTGAGATAATGTTGCAAATTTTTCTTGTAACTGCATTCTACTAAAACCTGTCAGTTATTTTAAAGACCCTAGGCCCTAAAAATCAAATAATTTTTGGCATAGGGATTTTTCTTTTCTCATTAATTTTAAATAAGCAAATCTTGGAAAGAAATTACCATGTGCAAAGTTTACTACCATTCTTCCTGGTCTGATGAGACATTTTTGTTTTGTTTTGTGATTGATACCAGCGAAGTCAAGTAAGGTTTTGAAAAACCTGAAACAGACCCATTTCCTTTACAGTGATATTCACTATTTCATAAACTTTCTATGCCCAGACTTGAAACTCAATTTCAAATATACCCAATGAATTGATGCCATCCAAGGGCAGATGGATTGTGGTATCAGCAGGCACACAAGGCTATGATAACCCTATGTTGTGACTGATTCAGTCCACCGTTTTTAACTGAGTTCCCACCACATGCCAAGTACAGGATTTGGCACTGAGATCATTTAAAAACCCAAATGATAAATGCATATTACCAAGTGAAAGATGCTAATCTGAAAAGGCTCCATACTGTAGGATTCCAACTGTAGGACATTCTGGAAAATGCAAAACTGTGAAGACAATAAAAAGACCAGTGGTTGCCAGGGGCTGGGGGAGAGGCAAATGGGCAGGACACAGAGGATTTTTAGGGCCGTGTAAATATTCTGTGTGATTTTTATAATGATGGACGTATGTCATCATACATTTGTCCAAACTCACACAATGTACAACATCAAGAGTGAGCTCCGAGGTAAACTATGGACTTGAGTGATTATGAGTGTCAATGTAGTTTCATTCCTGATTACAAAAAAAAAAAAAAAAAAAGTACCACTCTGGTGAGTCATCTTGAGAACAGGGAGGCTATGCTTATGGGAGGGTAGAGGATATATGGAAAATCTCTGTACCTCCCTCTCAATTTTATAGTGAACTGAAAACTGCTTTAAGAGAAGAAAGTTTTTTAAAAAATGAAAACAAAACAAAAAAACAACAAAAAAAGAAAACAAAAAAAGAGCCAAAGGAGACTTCTATCTGTCCTCTTTAGGGATTTATCTACAAGTAAACTGAAACACATATATTACCTAGATCATAAAGTAAAAAGCTCTAAATATAAGTTATATAAATAAGGTTATAGGTTTCCATTTTAAACCAATGACAAAAAACAAAAGAAAACAACAAACATCTGTTGAGTGCCTACCATGCACCAGGTGCTTCATCAAACCCTAGAAAGTGGCCAGTCCAGGGCCATGGAAGCTGTGGTTCCATCTGCCAAGAGGAAAGACTGCAGGGGGTGCAGAAGAGGCCCAAGCAATGAAATAATAATTTGAGCTAGGAGAGATTACAGAGTAAGAGACAGCAAGGGAGGCTCCCACAGTCAGAGAAGTGGGAGATCTTTTCTGACTCAGACGGTCAGGAGGTGGGGGATGGGGTGGGGCATGTAGCTAGCACTGAAGGCCCTGTTCCCATAATCATCTATTACTATGACAATTACCACTTACTGAGCACCTGAACTATTCCTCATGATTCATACTCATCTCTAAGCAGCCCAGCCCAGCAAGGTAAGTGTTATTCTATTGATCAGGGGAAAGGAGGTTCAGAGAGGTTAGAGGATTTGCCCAAGGTCATACAGCTAAAGAAACTGTCCAAGCTAGGATTTGAGTTGATGCTTTTTCCACTAGAACATGTTGCATTGCCAAGATAATGCAAAGCACAAGCTAAATGTAAATGCAGACTTGTTCATTTTCCATTCAAGCAACCCATTTACCGTGATCAATACAGTTTCAGCGTACCAACTTGACTACATAATGAGTTTTCCTCCTGGGCAAAATAGACACCACCCCCTCCCAACCAAATCACTCTGCACTGGACAAGAAAACTGCCACTGGAAGACTAAGGAAATCAAAATTCCAAACTCCCCAAGTTCCTAAACGCACAGCTTTAAAGTATGTGCAGCTCAACAGCATATGGCAAATCAATTACTAGTTTAAATCTTAAAACAAAAACATGGCAAGTGTGGTACAGAAATAATCAAGAACAACAGTTCAGTTTAGATTACAGTGGGCCACTAGAGTTTTGAATACAATTAATCATCATTCCAGGCAATGGGAAGCCATATTGACACTTATTCCTAATTTGAATATTTAATTAGGGTGAAGTTCTTCATCAAATTATCGCAGAACTGGGAGAAAGCCTGGAAGACTTACACAATTACTATCTTAACCCCTCACCAGCTGCTCACCTGTGAGAACAACAATCCCGCCCCAGCTCTGCGGGGCCCCTGCGCCCACTGTCTGGCTCTGTGAGAACTAGTGGGCTGGGGTAGGGGGGGTGGGTTGTGATTGAAGCTACAGCTGGGGCAGGAAGGAGCCAAGTGGTGGCAATAGAGAGGTCTCTATTGGAATGTACTGCTTGGGCTCAGACTGGACTCAACTAAATCCTGGACAAAGAATCCACACACGAGTGTCCACGGTGTGTCTGTTGTGGCACTTTCAAGTATCCCCTGTTTATTTCTCAAAATAATCTGCAAGGGAGATATGTTTATCTCCCCTTTACTGAAGAGGAAACTGGGACTCAGAGTAGTGATATAACACACTCAAGAGAACACGGCTTGTGAATGGTGTAAAGAAGGCCAAGTTAGGGACATCTGGGTGGCTCAGTGGATGAGAGTCTGCCTTTGACTCAGGTCGTGATCCCAGCATCCTGGGATCAAGTCCCACATGAGGCTCCCCACAGGGACCCTGCTTCTCCTTTCTGCCTGTGTCTCTGCTTCTGTCTCTCTCATGAATAAATAATAAAATCTTTAAAAAATTAAAAAGGCTAAGTTACTCATTATACTGAAAAAAAATTCAAAGCTGTATTTTGGATATCCTGTATTGTATATATGAATTAGGGGTGGGGGGAGGGTTGAACCCAAACTCCAGGTACACTCAACAAGCACTGTAAAATTTAACTCTTGGATTTAAAATGTGCCATTGAGCTCCTCAAACTGGGGAATACCAAGGATACTGTGGCCAGCTGCTCAGGAGAAGAGGGCGTGATGAGGGGCAGCAAAGCTCAAGGAAACTTTCAGCCTGGTACAGTGGACTTGAGGCCTTAGGGGAGCCTCGTAGAGGTGGGCACTGCAGAGCCCTACTGGTTCAAGGGGAGGGAAGTCAGTAACAGCATTAGAAAATGTGGATTTTTCTTCTTTCAAAATGACAACAGCTCGACAATTGCATTTTTAAAAAATTTTATTATTTGAGAGAGAGAGAATATGAGCAGGGGTGGGAGGGGCGGGATGGAGACTCTCCAGCAGACTCCACATCCAGACTGGCGCCTGACTGGGGAGCTCCATCTCACGATCCCGAAATCACAACCTCAGCCGAAATCAAGAGTTGAACGCTTAACCAACTGAGCTGCCCAGGTGCCCCTCAACAGCAGCATTTGTAACTACCTATCGGTTTAGACAAGAGATAGCATTCCCTTAAAGTACTCACTTTCACTGTATGACAAAACTTTTGACATTTCACAGATGTCATGTGATCCTGCAGGACCCAAAATAAGTTTTTTTTCATGAAATCTCCCCCAAGGCCCCTAGGACAGGACCAAAAGCTGGCTTCCCACATTGCGCGTGGCCATGGTAGGTCCTGAGCTCTTTCTGCTTCCAGACTCAACAGGTGCTTTGGATGAGGGACATCCCCATAAGGTCAGATTAGCAGTTTTCTGTTAAAGGCTTGAGATGGGTTCATTTACCCTCTTGTGGAAATTGTCAGCACTCCATCTGCGATGGCCGCTTTAGCAGGAGGCCGATTACCGGATGGAGGGATGATGGGCTCCGGGCAGCGCCAGCACGGCCCCCTTTGGCCTCAGCCCCTCGCTCCGTCCCCCACTTGGCCCCCTGCCTCCTTCAGGCCTGCGGCAGCAGACCCAGAATCCATCAGCCCCGCTCCGAGGCTGCTCACTGCGGGAGCAAACGGCGTCGGGAACTTTGAAACTTTCCTTTGTATATTACATTAATCCATATAAGAAAATCTCTTTTAATGAGGAGTGATGTAGTTACAAACTCTCCAGAGCCATAATTAGAGCAAACTAATTGAAGTTGTGTTTTGACACACTTTCCAAATTCACGGGTGCCGGATGACATATTCACAACACTGGCTGCCGCACAACCATGGCGACGGCAAAATCATTAGGCTAATAACACTTATTTGCATTCTTATCACGCCGGCAGCTCTCCCTTAAATACTGTTTCTACTATTGCTCCTTTACTGTAAGTTTCCACTGAAAGATATTAACAGTAATTATTACTACTTTAGTGGAATTTTAATGTTAAAGAATAACAATGTGCATTAACATACATTGAATGCCAATCCTTTCAACCACCTTCAGCAGGTTTAGGGGTTCTTCTCAGCCCCCATCCCACAGCCTGAGGGGGATTGAGATGCTACTGAAGTTTCTTTTAGGACAACCACTCAGAGCCCACACCCAGTGAGATACGAAGTCAGGGTTTCTCAACTATTTTGTTTCAAATATTTGATGAGAAAAATCTTTTCTTCCTTTTTTTTCTTCTTTAAAAGCACATGAAAATGAAACAGTTAAGGAGAAATTTTTTCCAAGCAGTTAAAAAAAATCAACAATTTACAACATGGCCTTTGGTAATAATATTAATGAATTCCAGGAGGACGTGCTTTAACCATTCGGCCGCCACCCTCTCGGTGATTAAAGACAGACTTGGAATAACTAGAATGTGAGAAAGGCCAGTGGGGGTGGGGCGGCCCAGGATCTGTCAATACGGAGGCCCTGTTTGCCACCAACAAGGCCAATTTTTTGGATGCTTAACTCAGACACTCACAGAGAGGAAGGCTCGACAGTTCTAAATAATGGTTATTAATGACTCCCTCCTCTAAAGTGACAAATTACTCCTGAAATTTAGAATCGAAGAGGTATGAAGAGTGAATGAACATGACAGGAAATGCTGGGGAACACAGAGTTCCCACTTACTCTATGTGGAGGAGGGCGGGGCTGCAGAAAACAATGAAGGTCCAGGTCCCTCCTATTTAGGTATGCTGGCGACCACAGCCCTCCCTCTGCCAGGAGTCTCCCAGGACCTCATGTGGGGTAAGCAAGGGCAGCAAAAGGTTGTCTGTCCCACACATGGCAGAAGTGTAAGATGCTAGGTGCACCATAGCTGGAGGTGACACCTGGTCAGCCCTGCCTCTCTCCATGTGCATGGCATTGAGTCACCTCCAAGGGCTCCTCACTGGAAACTTGGGGTTGGGATAGGCAGTTGCTCAGATTCCCAGCTTCTGCAAATATTGTGGGATGGAGACAAACCAGCACCATTTCCCAATCCTAATCCAAGAGAAAATGAGTGCAAAGGTTGGCATCGTTTTAACAAAATGTACGATTATGTACAATTTCAAAGTACTCAAACAGACATTTGAGGATGGATGCTTAATCTCAACCCGTGAAGATTTAACTGAATGAAGAAAATGCTTCTGTAGAAAAATGCCAAAGACTATACTTTAAAGCTTTGGAGTTTTCAGTTAACCAATCGGTTATTTTTCAAGTCATGGATTACTTTAAAAAAAGAAAAGGAAAGAAAGAAAGAAAAAGAAAGGAGACTAGCTTCATAGCTGCAGCAACACTCCAAATCATGGTATTTATTCACTACACTTAAGTTTTATTACACTTGAACCCTGCAATGCCAAAACACCTACCTCCCATATAAAAGAAATGAAGAAAAAAGTGAAGTCTGGGACCCAGGGCACTGCACTTCCATTCCAGTTGATCTAGTCTAATCTTATAAACTGAAATATTTAAAGAGTCTCTAAACCTCACTGACCCTACTTTTAAAAACGAGGAACATATGGGCACTTCTAGCTTTTCATCTTCTTCCAGCCTACTAAAATATCTGCTTTTCCAAAATTCAAGAGCAGGGAGACTGCCAAACTCAGATCCATAAAAGGCTACGTGCGTGAGAGTGCAGGGTGGGCAGGGAACAGTCCGAGCAGAAAACAACAAACTCTAACAAAGAATCAAAGGCGCATTCTTCTTCTTGCTCAATCTCAGAAGCTGTGGAAAACAATTTGTTTAGCAAAATAAAGCAATGACTAATAAGGAGGTGCAATGCAGACCATGGTCTGGAATGGCTTATGGCTAACGTTTGGTGCCTGGTGAGGCTGCAGGGGACACTGAGGTGAAGACCTAAAATTCAGGCAGGGATGGATGGTGGGACCAGGCTCCAGCCCTGGCTCCTCTGAGTCCTGATGCTCTGCCCTTGGGTCAGCCGCCACCTCTTCCCGATGCAGCTTGCCCATTTCTTAAAGGCTTTGCTCATTCCCATTATGCACCTCATTGCATGATTATAAAGATGAAAATGATATCTATAAAGTGTTTGTACAATGCCTGGCACAAGACACTAAAAAAAACTGTAGCTGAAATGATGATAA
Organism: Vulpes lagopus; assembly: GCF_018345385.1. Classification (NCBI taxonomy): domain Eukaryota; kingdom Metazoa; phylum Chordata; class Mammalia; order Carnivora; family Canidae; genus Vulpes; species Vulpes lagopus. The sequence continues at coordinate 4,421,452 of NC_054835.1, read as the reverse complement.
TAATTTTATTTATTCTAATAATTATTAACATTATTATTCAACTGGAAACAAAACATCTGCTCAAGAAAGATATTCAAGTTGAATGTTACCCTACCCACAGGCAAAAACCCGACCCAAATAAAATTCTAGGGGCCTTTTAAAAGTTACTGCAAGCAAAGGATTTTTATTAAATATCCAAATTAATAATTGAAACCCTGCCTTGAAATAGAATAGCACTGGGATGGGAGTGGGTGGGTAAAATGGGAAATTTCACTTAACACCTATTTTTACTTTGTTCAGTGGCTAGATTTACACTGAGAGATTCAGGTGAAATATTCCACGGAGCTACCTGCAAATAGACTGTCAGCTTCCACTCTGATAAAAGGTAAAATATCCTCCTCTAAATGGCCTGGTTCACAAAACTGACCCTAAAGTGAACTGATAAATCTGTTCTGACACATGGAAAACTATTTTCATAATACTGAAAAAAGGCCTTTCTCCAAACCCTGGAGCTTAAACCTGTATAAAGAGCCCGCGCGTGCTCGCGGACCAGGCACGGGAGATCATTTCACATTTACAACCCTGCTTCCAGGACAACAACAAAAGCACACATCACCATCATAACCACAGAAAAATAAGACACAGAGTCGCAGAAATTACAAAGATACCACGTTTACGAGCAGCAAATACCTCATCAAAACCTGATGTGTAAAAGTGAAAGCCAGGAAGGCCAGCTCTGAGGTGGAAGCTGTATTGACTAGTAGTCAATTCTTCATTAAATAGAAGCTCTGACTTCCCAAGAAGCCATATTAAAAATTAATATCAAAAAGTGTATTGCTCAGCCTAAACTCATCATTCATATCCAACAACACCAAACTGCATTCTAATGAAATTTCCCCTTCAAAATTATTCTGACACCACAAGCGAGGTGGGATCCTGTTGCAAACGCAGTCACAGCTCTGTGACACAAGCATTTTAAAGATATTCTGAGAATCCTCCCCAGGAGGTCTCCTTCACACCACTCCCATGATCACCAGGATCAAACTGCTTGTAACCCTGCTTCATTGAGGGCTCTGAAACCATTCGAGGGAGCTGTGCCACCAGGACCCTGTCGTGTATGGCCTCCACAAGTTCTCTTCAGCTACTCTCTATTGCCCTGGTGGGCTGGGCCCTGGCCAGCGTTCACACGTCTCCTAAAAGGGTGTCAATGCAGACAGCATGGGCAGCTTCCAACCAGAGGAGGCTAGAGAAGACTATGGGCTCCTCCACCCACACCTGCACACTCCGGGAAGTCCTTGGCTCCCAGCTGCTGCTCAGGAGCCTGGAGAGGCTGAGTGTGAAGACAGCTGGGACACCTGGGTGGCTGCTTCACAGCCAGGGACCCTGTGGCCAGGAGCATCAGGGCCCAGTCTGTAAGCCACAGGCAGCTGGGGGCGGGGGGGGGGGGGGGGTTCAAATCCTCACTCAGTAGCTGTGTGACCTTGGGAAAGGATTTAACCTCCTTGGTCTCAGTTTCCTCATTTTAAAGTGGATGTGATGATAGTGGCCTACTTACAGAGCTATTATGAGGATTAAATGAGCTCTTATTTGTAAATCACTGGAAAGTGCTGGACACTTAGCAGGTATAATGTAAGTCTCTACTGGCTGGCTATCTTTCTGGCAGAATAGATGGACATAGGGATTGACAAGTATATGAATATCTGGTTCTTTGTCTCTAAAGCAGTTCACTTTATATATTCAACAGATATTCCAAGTACTTCCCATGTGCCAGGCACCTGGTGTTCAAAGGTCACTGCACTGAACACTTGCAGAATTAAGAGAGAGGACACAGTTGAAAGTAAGTTTCATACTAAGTTTCCATACACGGGAGCACGATGTTATCATCTGTATTTCTGTGTGACTAGCCTTTTTCTGAAACTTTAAAGGACAGAAAGGAAAAGGAGAATCCCTGTCATCAATAAGCCAGCAAACCTATTCGTAAGACCAAACATAAATACACGTAGCAATGACAGAAAAATGTGAAATGCCAAATTGTCTGATGGGAGCAGCTGGAGGAGGGGAAGGGAGAAAACAGCCTGGGCCGGGCTTTCTAGAAGGGGTGAAGGCTACCCCCTGGCCGGAAGGTGGACGGGACCAAAACTCTGATTTCTGGAGTCTGGTTTGCCCCTTCCTGGAGGACAGGGGCAGGCACGGGCCGAGATACATAGCAATGGCCACAGCAGAGATGGATCCTGTCCTCAGGAGTCAAGAGGAGAATCATCTGATTAATGCAAGATGATGTGGGAGGTAAGTCAGATAATAGGAAGCCAGCAAAGGTTCCAGAAAGAAAAAAGAACATGTGCAAATCTGGAAACCCCAACAGGACAGCAGGCAACCTAGGGCTTTAATGTTCTTGGCAAAGAATGTAAAGGTGAGCTACTGAAATAAAGCCTCAGCCCCAGGAAGTTCAACCTCGAGTCTAACTTTGACTTAAATCAGTGTTCAGGTCTGACCCCATGGACAGCCCTTCTCAGAGACACCCCTGGCTGCTGGCACTTGTGAATGCACTGGATTGAAAGTGCCAATGGAAAAGAGAAGGGAACTCAAGTGTACAGTGTTGGTGCTTGGGCTGTGTGAAAAACATCTGCATTAAGTCTTCATCTTCAAAGGGGTGACACAGCAAGGAAGGATATGAAAATGTGTATCCCATCTTCAAAGCTAAATAAACAAAAAATATGTGTGGTTTTCGTGTGAAGGAAAAGAAAGTCTAATGATCCCAAGGGAAGCCAGACCCACAGTTGGGCCTGGGCATGTCGTGTGGAGGGGCAAGGGTCTGAAGGCCCTTGCAGGAAGAGCCAGCCCCAAGCCCTCCGTCAGTGGGCCACAGCAGAGGGTTCCCCTGAAGCTCCCATACCCCCAAACTGTCTCTCATTCATATGGGAGTGAGCTCGGAATCCAGGTCACACAGTGTTTACTACTATGGGGGAGGAAATGAAATCCCTGGAATCGGCTCTTGGCTTCTAATCTCACCTTGTTGCAGGACAAACAATCCTTCTCATAAATGAGAAACTTTAAAGAGAAGAGCTTTCAACTCTGGAATCCCCTTCACTCCCCTAGGCTAAGGCTTCTCCTCCTCCATGAAACCTGTAAGACAGGAAAACCGGCCGAGCCTCCTAATCGGCAAGGTCTCCAGTGCCAAGCTTTCCACCTCTCCTCAACAGGGAAAAACCTGGCCTCCCTGGTGGGTGCCATCCCGGGCCTCCGATTCAAGTCCTGCAACAACAGGGCAGGTGACACATGTCCTCTGCAGCACAAAGCCCATCTTTTCACTGAACGCTGATAGGGGCTTAGCCAACAGGATGCCAGTCAGTGCTCGGAGGCTCTGTCCCAGTTGCTGGCTTATTCTGTGGGTTGATCAAGTGGCGGAGTTGATCCCATGTCCCCAGGAAGGTGGGGTCAGGGAGGCTAGCAGGGACACATAGTATAGCGGCTCATGGGTTTCTGATGACAATGGCTGTGATGGGGGTGGGGGGGGCTGGCGAGCCTGGGCATGCACAGCCTGAATTCCAGATCCTCGCAGTGTGATTGTCTCTCTCCTTTAGGAAGAGCCATTAACCTTTCAGATGACAGCCCCAGGATTGGAGTGACGGAACGGTTTTTGAGGTCAGCAAGGATCTATGTTCTCAAAACCTGACATCGACATGCAAAAGTTGTGACTGAATCCTGGTGTCCCTGAGAGAAAGACTAAATGCATGTGACAGATCTTCTGCAATCAAAATGCCCCATTTCCCAGAGTATCTGTCACAGATTGATAACATCCACGCAAAAAGTTAAGAACAATTATGTCTGTCACTAAGAAACATACTTTGGAACCTGTGACTGACAACTCACTGGGAGCTGACAAATCACCAGAAGATTACCGGAACAACTCAGGGCAGCGCCATGTGCCTTGTAAAGGAGGCTCAGCCCCGCCTGGCACCTGGGAGAGGCTCCCCCGAGGCTGCACTTCTCAGGTGGAAGCTGTGGGGCAGGACTCAAGAGCTGGCAAAGTGGTGAGTGCTATGCGACTTTGGGGAGGAGGGGGTGGGACACTTTCTCCTGGGGGAGGGACAATGTATCCAGCAGGATCATAAGACGTACCAGTAGCCTGAGGTGGCAGCTTCTCCTTCAGAAGTGCAGAGTGCAAGACTCATGCCAACGTGCAGGCCTGAACTACTAGTGGAGCTACTAGAACCACACACTCCCATCTTTTCTAGGATAGCCCAAGCCCTGGGTCCACATAAGGTAGAAATGCCAGAACTCTGGAGTCCAGACTACCTATTTTGCATGGACTCTGAAAGGGACAAAATACATGCCAGACATGGGGTCAGCACAGCCGGGGGCCCTCTGTGCACCCCACCCCAGGGAGGGGGCCACACTGCCCTCTGCAGCTCTCTGAGCCTCTTCCCAGACACCAAGCATTGATGAGCAGAAGGGGACAACGGCCACAAGTCAGATGATGAGGAAGTGCTGAAAGCTGCACACACAGACCCTGGTGACAAGCCCCCACCAACTCTGCACCCTCCTCACCGGCTGGAGCTTCTGGAGTCACCCTTGGCAAGATGTCTGCAGGACCTACCATGCAAGTCTGTGGAGTCTGAATTTTTTTTTTCCTCAAGTAGGCTCCACACCCAGCGTGGAGCCCCAAGCAGCGCTTGAACCCATGACCCTGACATCAAGACCTGAGTTGAGGTCAAGTTTCAGACATTTAACCGACTGAGCCACCCAGGCACCCCAGGAGTCTGAATTTTTGAGGGTGGGGACAAGACAAATCTAAATAAGGCTTATAAAGAACCCCTGCAGGTCTAAAAATCCAACTGTTTGAAAGCTGCTGGAGGTTGGGAGCACACAACCTCTGGAGTGTGCTTCTTCAGTGCCATGGGATTTTTGCCTTTGGGAAATTCTTTCTTAATTTTTGGAACATGTTAAGCCTAAATCTACCATCTTAAAACTGCTGTCCATTTGATCTAATTTTTTTGTCTTCTGGGGCTGCCTAATGACCCATCCCCACCTGGAAACACTTCTTTCTCTTCTACAGCTTGACTATATAAACACCTGAAGCCAGCTGCCCTATCTCTCCTCAGGTCAAAACAGCAATTCCTCATACCCAAATTCAGTACTTAATTTGGGTAACTTTTACAAGGTGGTGCATGGCAGTGGATGTGACCCTCCCAATGAACCTGACAGGTGTGGGACACTACCTCCTGGACATGCTGGGCAAACTGGGCTGAGTTCCACGCAACCCCAGTTCATGCCCAGCCTGGTCACTGCACACAAATCACCGCCTTAGCAGGTCTCCTCATTGCGGTTCTTGTGCAATTGATTTTTTTTTTTTAACCTGGGGTGGGGTGGGGTGTGCTGTCTGTTTCCACCCATCACCTTTCATCTCCTGGTTCCAGTAGGATGTTCTAGCTGTAGAGGAGATGCAGGGTATTGATTCTGTCATTCAGCACATCAGCTCTCCCTAATGGCTCTTTGTCATCTGCAAATTTGATAAGTGTACCTCTGATGTCTTTATCAAGGCACTGGTTCCACTGTTCAGCAAGCCAGGGGGCAGCAGTCCACTAGGGGCCCCCTCCTGGGATGACATGAAGCCATTCATTTATCCACACTCCGGGGCAACCCGTGCTCTATCAATTGTGAATCCACCTTCCTCCCAGAGATTTTCCAAACCTTGGAACTAGTAGCAGCAGAAGCACCTTTAAGAGCTGGTGTGTGAGAGAGGAGCGGGGCTGCTCTGGTTGAAGCGGGAAGATGTTTCTTGTACCTACACTCTGCCCCAAGGCAGCAGCATGGAAGAGAAGCAGAAAAGCCTGGATCTGCCGACCAACTGACCACTTGTATGTAACAGGCTGACTTGCAAGTTGAGGCCAGCTCATCAGACAGATGGGGAGATGGGACCATGCCTCAGCCCCAAGGCCACTCCTTGCTGATCAGGGTGCATGAAGCAGACAGGTAGAGGGTGGAGCAGCACTGATACCCAGGGAGAAAGGTGGCATGCCCTTCTCACTGGGAAGTGGTCAGGAAAGTTGTGCAGAGATGTATGCAGGTGAGGTGAAGAATCATTGAATGAGGAAGAGCTCTGCCGAGATGGGTCATCCTGCCTTTTGCCATGAACTTTATCAAACATTTCGTTTGATTTCCTGGATACAGCCAAAGGGGCTCCCTCACCTCTCTAGGGGCCCGGCCATTCTGAAAGGACAACCCCAGAGCTGGCATTCTCTACAGCAAGAGAGGAAGGAAACAGGCAGAAAGCACTTGTTCCCAGGGCTGACACTTGCCTCTGAAAGGAGAGGGCAGTTCTGCTAGGACTCATCTACTCTGAAAAAGTCCACCTACTGAGCCTTTTGCCTGAAATAAGCTGGGGATAACAGCTCTCCAAAAAATGGCATGGAATTCTTTGAAATATGAGTGACAACGTGAGAAATGGAGGCAGAACACGTTTTTAACTTTTGAGACAAAAGCTTGAGTTCAAGCAGGCAACAAGGTCTGCTGCTGGCCCTTCTGTTAGTCCCTTGCAATCTGCAGAGGGATATGCTGGGAAAGGGGCCTGTAGTCCCTTGCTCGGAACAAGCAGGCCAGTCCTCCTGGCCACCTCCAAATCTGGTCAGTAGAGGGCACTGCATCACCACACTCTCTCCAACCCCTGCTTTGCCACCGGATCCTTACATCCACACAAAAGACCACACTTGGAAGTATTTCTAATGCTTATGCTCTAATCAGAGAAGGACCCAAGGAGTGCTTAGGGATTCACGAGTCATCAGGGGCAGGGAGGCTGCAGCAGAGGGTCCTAGGCTGTTGGAGAAGCATTTGCTGCAAGACTGAATGCATGCCTGGATCTGGATGGAGCGCTTAGGAGGTAACAGGAACTGGACACGGTTCCTGACCTCAAGGAGTTCATGATGTGACCAAAACCCAAGGTGAAGGCATGATGGCTGGGAAGAAGCACTCAGAGAGGAAAACCCAGCCCCAAGGTGTTCAGGGAAGGCTTCCTGGAAGAGGAGGCATTTGAGCTGACATCTAAGGCAGGTGATTTGACACACTGTTCCACAGGTGTCCACATGAGCAAAGGCACAGAAACATGAAAAAGGAAGGGCAGAAGAGACAACCAGTTGAGCTTAAAATCTGAAACTTAGGAATGGGGGAGAGAAGAGGTCTTGGGGGCTGGATTTGGAAGCCTATACCCTATGGGCTCACTGCAGACCCCCACACAGGATAACAAGCAGCTCACCACCAGAGAGAAAGCGCTCCGATTCTTCTGCTGGAAAGAAGGCAGACCTCAAGCTTCAAGAAGTAAGATGCTCATCATTTCATAAACCTTCAGTGTAAATTGAGTGAAACATCAGCACTTCATTTTTAAAAGTCAAAGGTACTGAGTAGGAAAACAATACAAAAAGCAAAGACGTCAAACCTCCCCCAAGGCATTAGGAGGGCTCACAGAGATGTGCATGCCACCTGGAAATTATTGCCCAGTAATGGGAGAGGAGAGCTTGGGGCAGACAAGTGGTGTTTACTGGGAAGCATTAGTGTGACATTTGATGATCCTACTGCATACTGTTGGACTTAACTCAGTCACGTGGGAATACATTTTATATGGACAATTTTAACATGTGTTTCATTTGGCAAGTAAAGCAAAACTGATCCAATTCCCTTGGAGCCATTGTAAACCACAAACTGTATAAGTTTTGCATAAAATATATAAACCTTATAAACCCCTTGTTCTGACACACTACCTTCCATTCTGCTCAGCTCCCTGTGGCTTGTGTTCTAGGGCCCTCTGGCTGACTGGCAAGCTTCTGAGGAAGTTGCTCTTCCTGCTTTAACAGGGAGAATCAGTGCTCTTTATCCAACACAAAGTTATAACCTGCCTGGAGGTGGAGCCCACATCTAGGCCCTTCCAGGCCATGTGATGTCAATGGGAAGCAGCTGTGACCACTCTGGGGCTATGGTTTGAGCTGGCCCAAGCACAGGTGACAGGCCTGAGCTGACCCCTAGCACAGCTAACAGTGACAGCAGCTGTGCTGGTGCCCTGGGTATTGAGAAAGGAACATGAAAATGCTGAGTTGAGCAGTGGTAAGCCTTGTACTCTGAAACTGGAGACACTCCACTGCTCAGTCTGACTCTGGGGAGCTCAGTGGCTCTTCCTACCAAAGTGAGACTAACAACTACTTGTCAAGTTTCAGGAGACTCAGGGTAGTCAAGTTGAAGTATCATTCTGGGTTGGTGGAAACTGTCACGAGAAAGACCAGACTGTCTTTATGGGGTATGTCCCAAAGGACAGAGTCCTCTGAGTTGCTGGCTCACGACAGTGGCACTCTTCTAATTGAGGGACATACCCTCAATTAGAGGAGCAGCCTGAAGAGAATCTGTGGCTTTCCCACCCTCTCCTCTACACTTCCTGGTGCCCGGGAGGAGCTCCACAGTCTATTCCTGACAGACACTGTTCATCTTTCTTTATCCACGTGGAAGCTTTCAGACTCATTCTCATGTATGTGGTATCAGCCCCCAAACAGCACTGCCTTACCAATTCTTGTTTTATTTACTTTTGTAATCCATTTTTCAAATTTAATCCCTCATTGTTGTTTGTTTCTTGCCCTCAAATAATTCAGTACTAGTAAGGCAGTGGATATTTTTTATTATTGAACTATAGTTGACATATAATGTTGTATTAGTTTCAGGTGCACAACATAAGAAATCAACAATTCCCGACATTATGCAATGCTCACCATGATAAGTACTGAGAGGTAAGAGGTCTTTTTTATTTGAAAAGATTCTTTTTATACCTGCTTTTTTGCAGAGACCATTACTACCTCTATTAAAACTGAAATCAGATGCAGAGTGACCAGTTTGCTCACCCAATTTCTTTGTGGAATTACTGAAACCAACATCTCCTGAAAACCTTCTCACAATTCTCTCAAACCCAAATTACCCATTTCTTGGTCTGTGGCTCCCTGGGAAAAAAAAAACTGATATGAAAATGAACAAAATTACTTACCAGACCTCCAATGAGCTGCTGACCAAGGCAGAGAAGGAACTCTACCTTCTTATGGCCAGAGTTCCCAACCACATGGCTACAAATCATGTATTTGTGTGCAGCTATGAACTCTTTAGAATAAATTGCAAGCCAATTTAAAGTTGCATATTCTGCTGTCTTTGGAGCCTGCAGAATACGTACAAGACAGAATACAGAATGGCCTTCACATTCATGTAATGCAAATATTTCTAATTGGATTTTTAAAAAATCTCCTCTAGTGGTGTATTGCTTCTGCAGTTTACAGTAGATAGGAGGTGAGGGTGTTTTAAAATGTTCTGCAGTGTGACTCAAAACCACATCACTGTGACATGCATAGCAGCACAAGACACCACTGACGAGGCCTCACCTGGGGAGGTTGGGGGCTGGGGTGGAAGCAGCTGATGACTGGGAAGGTGTTGTGGGTTGAGATGAGTCATGATTCCTTGGTACTTTGCCCATTCGATACCAGATCCCCATGCTGTTCAGTTCCCTATAGGAGAAAAGAGAAATATTCACGGTGCGGTTCAACACAAAGCATTTACCTGAGCAATAAAGCAAACCAACTCATTCAAAAGAATCAGAGCCTCAAACACTAAGGAGTCGACTCTTGCCCACCAAGATCAGTTACATCACCTCCCTTGGTGCTCTGGGTATCAGGGTTCAGAGCCTGAAGGGAAGTCAGCTGCCCCAACAAGGCAGGCTCTCTGATATGCCACTTTACCTACCCTGGCGCCTGCCTTCCTGTATACTATGGACATTTTCCTTGGTACTCAGTCTTCAAAATTCTTTTTATTTTGCCACTTCATTATAGGTAATTATGTAGTAATCCACTTCAAGTACTTTATATGTTTAGGGTGAGACAGGTAGGGAAACAATGGGTGAATGGATGCATGTGTCTGTATTGTTTTTGTTTTTGTTTTTTAAGATTTTATTGATTTGAGAGAGAGAGAGAGAGAGAGAGAGAGAGAGAGAGAGAGAGAGAGAGAGAGAGAGAATGAGAGCCCATGAGTGGGGAAGGGAAGGGGCAGGGGGAGAAAGAGAAGAAGGCTCCTCGCTGAGCAGGGAGCCCAACTCAGGGCTGATCCGAGGACCCCAGGATCATGACCTGAGCAGAAGGCAGATGCTTAACTGACTGAGCCCCCCAGGCACCCCCATGTGCCTGTTTTTGTTTTTGTTTTTGTTTTGTTTTACCTGTTGGGGAATTAGCTGCACCCTGCTCAAGGACATGTCCCAACTTCTGGATAAAGCTCCTACTGCCTGGATGTCAACTGCAGTTGGCTTCATTCTTGGGGGAAGCTGAGGAGACCTCTTTGAACCACAAAGCCTGAGGCATGTGCCCCACAGGCCACTAAAACCAAGAGTGGTCACAAAAGGGCTTAACAGATGTCACATCAGGTCTCCTGTTCCCTGATGTGCACACTTACCTCACCCTATTAGGAGTGTTTATGAGACAGGTTTGGTCTTAGGAACTGGAATGGGATTATTGTAGCCACATCCAACTTGAAATGTCTCAACTGCCCCATAGAACTGCATCTCATCAAATGATGAGGACATATTTATTCAGTGGAGACTTTTGGTAGCTTCTCAGGAACTATCCTAAACCATGATCATGTCTCATCAGAGGGCTGATTCCCCTCACTCTCTGTTCCATCACACCTCAGCATGGCCACAGGGTCTCAACCTGGGAGAGGCTGCTCTCAGACTCAGATTTGGCTCTTTCAGTGGACAACCCTGAACTCTTGCAGAGTAATGTATGTGCTCATTTAAAAACAATTTTTTAAATTTATTTTTTCATGAGACACACACAGAGAGGCAGAGACTCAGGCAGAGGGAGAAGCAGACTCCATGCAGGGAGCCTGATGCGAGACTCGATTCCAGGACCCTGGGATCACAACCTGAGCCAAAGACAGATGCTCAACCACTGAGCCACCAAGGTGTCCCTATATGTGCTCATTCTTAAGAAAAAGGTGACTCAGAGTTCTGGAGACTGTTCTTTTTTCCTTCCTTAAAAATAACACTGGAATCGTCTTCTTCTGGAAAGGAATTTTTGCCCTAAGATGATGCAAAATGTGCTTTATTTAGCAATCTTTTTAAAAGATATAAAAAAAAATATTCTAGTATTGACTATCAAGACATATGTGGTAACCATCTATTCTTCAGAATTGTTAATTGTTAAAAATGGAGTGTCTTAAAGCACAATAGCTTGTAATTAAAAATACATATAGTAACTGAAATTAGACTTTAAAAATTCATTAATAAATTGTTGGTTTCTACTATTTCTATGTAAATGGCTGCTTCTAGGTACCTGAAGTACAGTCATTCTCTTAACTATTTCCTCTTCCTGTAATCCTGTTTATATAATTAGTTTAAACCATGTTGCAAGACTTTGGAGTGTGTAGGAAGGGGATGATCCCAGAATCCTGAGACATTCAGATTTCACAGCCAAAGAGTCTAAACAAACTATCAAGCACCAGGATGCAAATCATCTGTTTATGTGACACCTGCTCCCCAGGTGCTTCATGCAAACACACCTCTGGGCCATCACCCACGGGGAGAGACCCAAGGAGAAAGGCTCAGTTTGTAGAGTGAAGACCTGGGATCAGGTGAACAAGAAACAAAACAGCACAACCCAGATCCAGAGGCCACTGCAAAAGCCAAGCAGGAGAACACACCCATGGGGACCCATGAGGAGGAGCAGGATATCTGCAGGGCTGGCCAAAGAGAGAGGGATGCTGAAAACCATCTAGGGGATTCATGAGCTTGAGAGATCTGAATTTCAGTTGACTGAATATAATGAATATCTTTTATCTTCTGGATATCCAGCATCATTTAGCTCTCTTTCTGACTCTCTGCCTTCCTTCCATATTTGGGGGGCAATCAGTGCCTCAGTCTTAGCCCCTTGGTTCCAATGGAGCCAATCCTATTTCCAAGCTCAGGCCTGGTTTCTCAGGTAATGACACCTTTCCAAGGAGCAGTGATGGGTTCAGGGTCCACAGGATCCCAGTGAGATCAATCAAGAACAGTGAGACTGAATTCTAGAACCTGTTTGAATTGTGAAGAACATAGACTTGCTCTTTGCCTCAGAAATTGAACTTGGAGGAAAAGTAGGTGGAGCAATTTCACCACCATTAGTCCACTAGGGGAGAACATGTGGAAGAATGGGATCCACCACATAGAATTAGAGCAAGGAGGTAAACGGGGAAACTAGAACCTAGTGATGTCTCCTGAGCACTTACTTTGAGCCACACCTGAAGCCATCTTGCCCCTGAACTCTGCTGTTATGCCACCCAACAAATTCTTCCTTTTGTTTGAGCCAGCCTGGGTTTGGATTTCCTGCCACTTGCAAGCAAGAATCCAGAGTGAAATCCTGACATTCCCTGTACTTCGTATTTATAAGACAGCTACAGAGTTGGGCCTCTGTGAACAAGACACAGCGGGCCTAGCCCTCAGCTGTCCTCTACTTATGGAAGATGAATTTCAGACCAATGAAATGCACAAGGAATTATCATCTAGTCATGTGATATTCATGTTTCTTCCTGACTCAGACCCTCCAGTGGCTCTCCAGTGTGCTTGGAATAAAATCCAAACTGCCGCCATGTTGTATGAAGTCCTGCTAACTGCTCACTCCAAAGCCCAACTCATCCTCGATCACCCATGTCAGCCACACTGAGTTTCTTTCTGCTCCTGAACACACCACACTCAATCCCACCTTTACACTTGCTCTTCTCCTGAGCTTAGAAGGCTCTGCCTTCAAATCTCTACATGGCTGGTTTCTTCTTGACATTTGTATCTCTGCCACATGTCACCTGCCTCCACTGACACCCTTACTGAAGTAGCCTCCATTCATTGCTGTTTCATTTTTGCCACTGACTGAAATGGTCTCACTCATTTGTTTCTTGTTTGTTGCTTGTCTCCCCTGTTAGAATCTAACTCCACAAGAGCCAGTCTTTGCTTGCTCATTCACCACCATATTCTGAGTCTCTGGCCCAGAGGTACAAATGGGTGCTCCTCAAATTCTAGTGGGGTGAATAAACAATACAGAGAGTTGAGGCTGAGTGGTCAAAAAGGAGAGAACACCTAGGCCTTTGGGTATGTGGAAAGGCCCCCGAGGAGCCTAAGGATGAACACGGAAAAGGACAAAGGAAGGAAAGATTGTTAGGTGGAGCAAGCAGCATGAACAAAGGCATGGAGAGGTCAAGAGCTCCGTGTCTGGACTGGCAGCACCATAGCAGAAGGGCAGCAATGAGAGGCAGGTGGCCAAGAGCCTTGTAGGTCACCCAGTCTAAAGACTTCATCCCCAGGAGCGACCTGAGCTCTCTCAGCAGAGAGAAGAGATGACATCTGTGTTACTAAGACTTACCCAATAAACGTGTACTGAGGAGGGGCCTGTTTGGTCCGCCCCATGATCCGAATGTCACAAATTGCAGCTTCAGTTGAATCCCGTGGGATAAATTTAATGCACAGCCTCTTTTTTCTAAAAGCCACTTCCTCTGAAGAAAAGGACAAGAAAAGGTATGAATCTTCCACAGATGCCAACATCTCTATTCTGAATGCTGTGTCTCCTGTCACGTTCCCTTCCTAGCGGCAGAAGCGACTGGCCATCTGAGTCGCTGGGCTGTACCCCTCCTGCTCTCCACAGAGTGCAGAGGCCATGACTGCAGAGTGGACACCAGTCACCCTGCCCTGCATCCGGGACCTGACCTCCAGGCACCCCTGCCAGGAAGGGCTCCCAGGGGTACACACATCTCTGTAAGGAGAAGCAGCTTGGAATAAACCCATAGGGCTGGTTTTTAAATGCCATAGCCACCATCTGCTTGCTGCTAAGGCCATCAGGGACATACACACAGACCCCTGAGTATTAACACTTTTTGCCATGTGGACTTTTCTTCTTTTTTACTTTTTATTATAGAAATTTTCAAACATTCCCCAAAGTGGGGAGGACAACAGAGGGAATCCACTTGTTCCCGTCAACCAGTTTCAACACTGTCAACAATAGACAAGCTGCTTTTGTCACCTTCCCCCACTTCCTTGTAGTTTTGCTGGAGGATTTAAAACAAATCCCAACACCATGTCATGTCACCCCTCAATATCTCAGTAGGCATCCATAGCAAACAATTTGTTTTAATATGACCAGCAGGCTATTATCATATCTAACAAAATGAACAATGATTCCTTAGTATCACTCAGTAGATAGTCTATATTCAAGCTTTCTCCATTGTCTCAAAATTACCATTTAACTATTGCTTTGCCTGGATCAAGATCCAAATGATGTCTATGCACTGGATCTGGTTGTTAGGTCTCTTAAGCTCCTTTTATTGTTACAAGCTCCCCCACCCTCCTCTTTCCTTTAGGTTGCTGCTAAGTTGGTGAAATTGGGTCATCCTCCTATATTTCCTGTGAAGTAGCAGTTAGAGCAAAAGGCTTGATTAGATTCAGGTTAGATTATTTTTTGGTTAGGTAGGAATTCTTCACAAGTGATGCATATGTGTCCAATGGCATCCTGTCACGAGGCATGGAGTCCAGCTGTGCCACCCTGCATGGGTTCGGTGGTGTTGGTCGAGTACTTGGATTAAAGTCCCCAACAACCATTCTTTGAGCAGTGTTTTTATCCCGATGACTGTTGCCTAGATCCATAATCTCATCAAAGTTTTCAAAATGGTGATTTCTAGTTCTGGATTCCTTCTGTATTCATTAGCTGGAATTCTACATAAAAAATAACTTGTCTTCTTCAACTACTTGGTCTCCTTGAAAAAGCTTTGGTATAGGAAAGAGAAATATGTGATTCTTTGCTCTTATTAAGTTTTAGAGCAATGAGAGAAGTGCATTTAAGGCCCTAGCAATCTCCAATGGTGACCTAGCAATCTCCAATGGTGACCAACCAGGTGTTTTTTGTTTGTTCATTTGTGGTTTTTAAGTATGAATTTCAATCAACTGCAGCCACTAGATACATGAGTCAGATGTGCCTGGTTGAAATTCCAACTCTGCCATCAGCTCTATGATCTAAGGCAAGTGACTTAATTTCTCTGAGTCTAGGTTTCATTATCTATAAAAGGAAGTTAGTGAAACCCCATTCCAAAGGGATGTTGGGCGGATGAAATGTGATAACACATTACATGCTTCACTTAGACCAGTGCCTGGCACATAGTAAGTGCTCAATAAAGCATAGCCATGAATGCTCTCATCATCATTATTACCAGTAAGCCTCCGGTACACAATTAATGGCAGTGTTTGGCACTGACTTTCAAGACCTTTCACTTCTGGAGCAGGAAGTAAGTTCACTCAAATCAGATAACAAAGGGGCAGGGAAGGACAGGCATGCCATTGGTCTTGGCTTGACCAAAGAGAGATGACCATCTGTGGTGTTATCTTATTGTTGACTGGGGGGAGGGTGCTTTTTAAAGAGCCAGGCAGAAACTCAGAAACTTGGTGGGTTCTTTTCAAACCAGGCAAGGAAACTGAGGGCTAGGGGATCAGATCTATGAGCTATGAGTAATAATGTCCTGAAGCCAGACCCCAGACATTGAACCCTACGAGACATGGATTGCATTCGGGGGAAAACACCCAGACCAACATTGCACCTTCAAAAACTATTAGCTGGTAAGACCAGCTAATAGACTTTCCAGACTTTGGAAAGTGTGAAGGTGAGAAAATGCAGGTATATTACTTGCTTTTGCCATGCTGCTCTTTGCTCTATTCCTCCATCTACAGCAATGTGGGGTAAGAGATGGAGCCACTAATTACACATGCTTAAACAAGGCCTAATTTTAAGTAAACATATTATACAGAGTCAATAGAAATGTGTTCAGTCATGCTAATGAACACAGAGAAAGGATACAGCACTTTACTAAAACAAACAGTCTTCCAGTTTTTAAGTACTGTGTGGATAGCCACAAACTATTTTAAATTCATTACAGGAGTCTCATCTCTTTGGCTGACTTTATGAAATCAGGGCCTTAAATGCACTGAAACTGCACAGAGCTGACCACAGGTTAATCTGGTCAGCCTGGGCTCACCTGTGCCCTGGGGAAAGGCTCCAGGAAATGACCATAAAACCCAAATAAACAGGCTCCCCTAAACCCACTCTCCTTGTTAATGAGACACTTCTTGATGATGCCAGGTCCTGCCCTGAGAATGTCCACCAGCAGCAACTGTCATGGGGAAGAGGCTTCCTACCTAGGATCACTGGGGCCCCATCACAACTAGACCACAGGCCCAGGCAGGATGCAGCCCTGGCCTCCTCACTTAACTGGTTCAACAAATTAAGAGGAAATGCAGAATGGGAAATCCCTTGTGGCTCTAGAGTATATCAATATAAAGACATTATAAGTCAATTAGTTGTCAAAAATGAACACCAATGCAAATTTTGAAACTAAGAAAAGCATGAAGGAGAAGTGGGAAATTAACAGAAGTCTACAAGGCAATTTTAGTTCCTAAGCAGGCAAGTCATACAAGAATAAGCAAAAGCAGCAAGCAAACACTTTTGAAAATGTTCAGTCTTGCTAATAAATGACATGAAAATTAAATAAAATTAGAACAATAAAACTGAATAAAAATTTAAAACCTATGCTGGCAGGCCTGTGGAAAACAGGCACAAGCCTGTATCATTAGTGGCACTGTGAACTGGTACTTCTGGAAGTTAATTTGGCAACAGAGATTAATAAAGCTTATCTTTATGGAGCCCATCCTCTGAGCAAGGCACTACATACAGTAGGTGTCTCTGGTGCCTCAAAAATGAATTAAATGCAGATCTCACCCTCAAAGAAAAAGGTTAAGTAGTGAAGATATGTGGAAAACACGTAAAATGCTATAATGCAAGCTAAAAGCAACATTATAAGGTAGGGTAATTAAAATTACCATTAAAATGGGTAATCCCCCATTTTACAGATAAGGAAACTGAGACCCAGAAAGATGAAGTCAGTTGCTTGGGGTGCTAAAGCTGTGAGTGGCAAAGCCAGACTCAGAATTAGGGGAGTCTGACTCCAGGGCCCAAGTGCTACTCACCCTCTGCTGAGCCGCAGTGTGTCCTGACAAAGTCGAAGTATGAGGCGAGAAACAGAATCTATGACTTCCTTTGGCTTCTGGGCACTCTAACCTGCAGTGCTTACTTCCCTCCCTCCCTTTACTGAATGTGTGCTGTGCCAGGTGTGATGAAAAGCAGCAAAGAAGGCAGAGGGTCCCTGATCTCTGAGGAGAGCTCCATCTGATTACATTGTAATGCAACTTCCTGTTTTCAGGTCACCCACCAAACTAAGTGCCTGGAGGGAAAGGCCAGTATGTGAGTCAGCCACCATGTCTCTTGCAAAGCCTGTGGTGTTTACATAAGGCATTTATCAATCTTCACTGACTGTGCAGAAGAGCTTGCTTGAAACTGGCATCTAGGGATCAGAGATAGTTTCACACAGGGGGTGCAGAATGAAAGCTCACCCTTGAAAGATTTGGGGTGTGGACACTCAGAGTGGAAGCTTTCCTTCAAGCATTTCGATCAAGCAAATAAGTAGCATCAGGAAAGAAACAAGTGTGAAGAGCGCACAGTGTGTGCCTTGGTTTGCGTAAAGTATAGGGTGCTTGAAGATGAGGAAAACGCTTGTAGAAGAAGGCGGAAAAAGGCGGGAGGAGATCGTAGAGTCCCCAAGACCCAGGAGCCTCCAGTACTTGGAAACTCATCACAAGAAAATCATTCAGAACCTATGTGTACCCAAACTGAGCTATAGATTCAACACCACTTCTATCAAAATCCTAGGTAGCTTCTTTGGAGAAACAGACTAAGTCTAAAAATTCATATGGGAATTCAAAGGAATAGCCAAAATAGCCAGAATAGCCAGAATAATCTTGAAAAGGAAGAACGAGGGTGAAAGAGTCATACTTCCTGGTTTCAAAACTTGCCACAAAGCCACTGTCATCAAGACTGTGTGGTATTCCACCATTTGCTTCAACGTGGAACTGGAGGGTATTATGCTGAGTGAAATAAGTCAATCGGAGAAGGGCAAACATATGGTCTCATTCATTTGGGGAATATAAATAATAGTGAAAGGGAATAGAAGAAAAGGGAGAAGAAATGGGTAAGAAATATCAGAAAGGGAGACAGAACATGAAGACTCCTAACTCTGGGAAATGAACCAGGGGTAGTGGAAGGGGGGGAGGGTGGGGGGGTGGGGATAAATGGGTGACGGGCACTGAGGGGGGCACCTGACGGGATGAGCACTGGGTGTTATTCTGTATGTTGGCAAATTGAACACCAATAAAAAATAAATTTATTATTTAAAAAAAAAAGACTGTGTGGTATTGGCATGAGGAAAGACATATACAGATCAATGTAAGAGAGCTCAGAGTCCAGAAACAAACTCACATTTATGGTCAACTGATTTTCAACAAGGATGCTGAAACAATTCCATGGGGGAAAGAATAGCCTTTTCGACAAATAGTGCTGGAACAACATGACATTAACATGCAAAAGAATAAAGGTAGACCCCTATCTTATACTATACATAGATGTTAACTCAAAATGGATCAAAGGCATAAGTGTAAGAGTGAAAAATATAAAATCCTCAGAAAAAAAACGCAGGTATACATCTTAGTGACCTTGGATAAAGCAATGCTTTCTTAGGTATGATACCAAAAACATAAGCAACAAAAGGAAAAAAGTAAATGAATGGAACTCCAACGAAATAAAAACCTTATGTATTTCAAAGGACATCAAGAAAGGGAAAAGAAAACCCACAGAAAGAAAGAAAATTTTGTGAATAATTGATACAGGGCTTTTATCTAGAATATGTTAAAATATTTATAACTCAATAATAAAAAGACAATCTAATTTAAAATGCCAAAGGATCAGAAAAGACATTTCTCCAGAGGAGATATAAAAATGGCCAACAAGCACACAAAAATATGCTCAACACCATTAACCATCAGGAAATGCAGATCAAAACCATGAGAGACTTCATGTCCTCTGAATTGGCCAGAGTAATAACAACATGTGTTGGTGGACATGTGGAGACACTGGAAGCCTTGTGCACTGTTGGTGGACAGGTGAGGGTCAGAGAGAAATGGGGAGTGACTGCTAATGGGTACAAGTTTTTTGGGGGTGTGTGTATGAAGAAATGTTCTAAAATTAATTGTGGTAGTAGTCACACAATTCTGTGAATACCCTAAAAACCACTGAATTGTGCACTTCAAGTGGATAAATTAATGGTATATGAGTTATATCTCAATAGAACTGTTATCAACAACATCTGATGCATAAATATATAAAATCTATCTGTAAAAGGCACTTAACCACATGTGATGGACAGGGTGGCACTGTGATTAACAGTATGGCTGGAGTCAGACTTAGGCGTGTCTTCTAGTTACTTCCCCACTTCCAGAAGTGTGATCGTGGATTAGTTCTTCAAACACTCAGTAGTTGCCGTGTCCCATTTTCCTCATATGGGACAGGTATAACAATACCCATCTTCAAACAGGGGTTTTCTAGAGATCCAGTGATGTCAGGTACTTAAAGCATTTACCTTGGCAGTTAGCATGTGGTAAGTATTGTACTACATATCAGCTATCATGATTATTAGCTAATCCATATAATAACAAGTAAAAGCAAAATGTCCCAAAGTGAGAGCACTAGAAATATGCAATATGTTTTCATGTTGTTTCATGAAAATAATGGCTGTGTGGCATCTATGTAGAAATGCAAAGTCTAGTCTATATGAAATGCTAATGAGAAAATAGCAAAAGATTATGGACACAAAATGGGGCTAACTATGGAAAACTAAAGCGTGCATGATGACCAAGACTGAGATATAGGATTTCATAAATGAATCAAGTGTAATAAGGAAAGGATGCTCTGTATTTTTCCATTTACTGCTTCACTGTTGGTGATATCCTAAAGTTGGTGACAGTAACTAAAAATAAAACAAGTTAAGTTATATCAAAATGAGGAGGTTCAACTATCCAGGGATTTTCCAGCATAATTTAATAATTGACAGGTGTGACAAGAGCTTCAAACCCTCCAGGATCCTGAAGAAGCTTCGGTGTGTCAGTGACTTACTTCTGCTGGGTGTGGCTCGGGGTCAGAGTATTTACTGAAATTCGATCCTGTGTCCTCTAACATGCAGTCTTTCTGATTCTGGCTTTTCTTGTGTGTTCCAAAAGCCAAAAATAAGGACATTATTGCACTTATATTCCTTTGGCGTCTTTGATTTTTTTTTCCTTTTGCTTCTGGGTTTTGTGCCAAGCTTGGCTTCAACGACACCAGAGGATGGACTAAGTAGAAACTATACCCAGTTTCACCGTTCTGTTCTTGGGCGAGCCGATTCAGCAGGGAGCCCATTCTAAGAGAAAAGGACATTCTGCTCATTTTCATGCTGCTTCCCAGAACACCACAAACTCCTTGGAGAACCAAGTCAGACACGCATCAAAAGCAGCAGGGTTTATTCATGGGCATGCAGCAAGACCTCCTAAAATGTTCCCAAAGAAAAATGCACATACAAAACATCTAAAAATACACCTGGAGGAAGAAAAAAATCCCATTGTGATGAGTGGTACTAAAAGGAGACTCACGTGTGTCCACTGTCTCCTGAATTGGGATGAAGCCTACAGGCAGAGTGTCCTTGATGTCAATGAGCTTCATATCCACTAGCACGTTCCCTAAATGACTCTTGGGAAGAAAGAAAAGAGATACAGACTATTAATCTGAACACCCCTGTGGTGGGTTTGCCATTTTGGCTTTGAGATGCATATTTAACACAATGACTCGTGCAGCTTTACGGCAGCAGGTTAATTAGAGTAGGTACCACTCTATGTTTCCCAGTGGCAACACAGGGACTTAGGTGGCCCCCGGGAAGGAGCTTCTCTGTGGCACCTCAAAGCCATTCACTCAGATCCTGCTTTGGTTAGCAAGACTGAGACCCAGGAGACGCTCAAGACATCACCCAGCAGAGGGCAGCTGTGTGCGCTCGTCCTGGGACCAGGCTGCCACTCAGCCAGGAGCTTTGGCTCTGGGGCCAGCTGGCTTTAGACAAAGCACATTCCTGGGGCAGTCACTGCAGCAGGAGAGAGCTGCGTCTAAACCTACCAGAGAAACCAATCACACTCTTGAGATTGCCTGTCTGCATATCGACATACATCTCGGTTGCCAGACGTTCTGTAAAATCCCAAGAATTATAAACTGATACAGACTGAAAAAGTGCTGCTGCCTCAATATTACACATCTGTTAAAATGACATGCAGAAGGGCCTCTTAAAGTTTCTATTTAGTGGTAGCATAGGGGGTCCAGAGTGCGCAGTTTCTGTAACCAGTGCAAAAATATCTTCTGAAGACAGCACACGCCATTCTGTAATTGCAAGAGAGCATCCTTTGAAAACACTCCAGCACTTTTAGCCCACATCTCTGGTTTTGAAATGCTCAGTGCCAGCACTAGCTCACAGAGCCAATCAGGGAATTCTTATCATCCAAATTCTGCACTATAATCTCTTGTGGCCACCCCATTTTCCTTCCTATTGGTGTATAATGGCACTTTGGGAGGTTCTTTCTTCAACATCTGTCTCACCACAAGAGTTCCAGAGCCACGAGGACCAAAACTATCTGTTACTGCTATATATCCAAGCTTAGCATACTTCTTGGCACATAATAGGTGCTCAATTATTACCTACTGAATAACATAATGTTTTGGGGTACGTTTTAACCTGGGTGAGCCAGAGTCAGAAATCAAGTTGGATTTGCTTGGATGAAACAATCTAAGCTGTATCAGTAAAAACAAAAGTATACTAAATAAAAACATTCTAAACCAAAAGCACACAAATGAAATAAATTCTTCAAACTTCACTATGAAGGTCAATGTGTCAAGTATCAACTATGACCAGGGCTTTTATGGCGCTATTGTCACAAAACCATTTCTTTCTCTCAGAACCATTGTGTTTGCCAACTATTTTTTATTATTAAATTTCAGGTAGCTGGGTCTCGAGGAAACAATGCACAGTGCAGTCCGGCTCAGCATGTGGAAACTGGAACGTTACTAATGCAGAATAAATCTCTGATTGTGTAGAAAAGGTTTGAACCGTTAACCTAACTTGAAAACATCAGCTGCTTTCAGAATTGCCTGATCTAATCTATCATAATTTCTTTTTTCCTGGCAGTTGCTTTTCCGTGTCATCACTGCTCTCTGCATTGCGAAATTAACAACTGGGTATGTTTTCCTGCCCCAGAGATGGATGGGCATTCATCAATATCCTTCTCAAATGTCTTCTACTTGACAAGTTGGGTTTTACACAAGTCAACTGCAAACCACTTAGCGACCTCACCCTCCACACTCTACAAATGTCGCTGATCATAAAACCAGAACGTCAGTGGTGTGGCCATTAAAAGAAAAAAAAAAGCATCAAGAATCGTCCCGTGCATACAAAATGGGAGGCTGTACTGTCAAAGCTTCCCGCAGCCCAAGTGTGGTCCCTCTCTGCGCACAGGGCTGCTGCTGTACAGGGTTTAATACAGTAGGTCTGCGACACCATTAATTTTGCTTGTTCCTCTCCCCTCCCCCATCCCGTGCTCTCTTTCATTTCCTCCTCATAAATATGAAGAACATATTCCCAATCCTTGTTGAGCAAATGATTCATGCCAAAAGCCCAATATGCACTGACTAAGGGTATTTATACTGTCTCTGGTAGCCAGTATTTGCTAGTATACTGTAATTATTTTTGACAACCTTGCATTTAAGGTAGCCACAGATAACCAACTTAATATTCAAATGTTCATAAATCCTTCTGTTTAATATCCTCCCTACCTAATCTATGTACATTATTATTACAGGTAATGCAGAAAGTACAGGGCATGAAAAGTGCAATTAATCTCGATCCTTCCCCAGGAAGCAATGTCATTCCAAAGCCAGGTTTCTCTATTAATAGCATTAAGGGGGGAAGGAATTTCGGTTCCAAAGGAGTGTCCCAAAACTCCTACCCTGGGAGTCTCAAGCCGCCTAATTAAGAATCTGCCCAGTCTTGAGATCCCACATCCCTCCTCTACAGTTGTGAAAATATACACTGTGCAAAGTCCTGGCTGTGACAGCAGGGCCAGGATAGACTGGCTGGAGTAGACTGAAATACACCCCATTCCTACTGTGCTCCTGGGCTGGTGAGTAGATCCCTGCTAGTCCCCAAGTAGATCCCTTTGGATCTCACTAAAGGACTTAGTTCTTCTGAAAACAAGATGCACCGATTTCCCATATTCCTTCAGAGGGAGAGACAGGTGCTTCTTCCCGCCACCCCTCATCCTCCTCCCCGAGCCCTTCTTCACACCCTGCCCCACCACACTTGGCCTGCATGGAGTAAGGCTTACCAAGCAGGCACTCCATAATCTCTCTTTCATGTTCAACAAATGCCAATGAGCCTGGTACAGTTTCTATGATACATTTATCCAGGACACCCAAAATTCACAAGTACTGGTGACTGCTCTGTCATTTTTAAGACTTGTCACCATCCCCAACTCCAAGGGATCCAGGACTCTTTTGGCCTAGACTACTAATACCCCGCCACCTTCAGGGGAAATGCAAAATAAACAAACTAATAAACACAAAAAACCCCAACCAGAAATAAAAAACAATCAAAACGATGGTGGCTGTCCTCTGAGGCCATAGTTTCAAACTGTAGCTTCAGTCAGGGAAGCTGGGAGCTAAGCAGAGGTCAGGAATGAACACTTAGAGACCACTGGGCACAGTGAGTTAGCTGTTCCAGTCCTCGGGAGTTCATCCTCAGTGCCCTGAGCAGCACTGAATGCACTGCAGGAAGGGGCAGGCAGCACACAGAACAGAGGTAACAAAAGCTAAAAGTATAAAGTTTAAAAAACAGGTTTAGGTCAACTCCAGGGACAAAGGGGCGTGAGAGCACAGGGATGGAGGAATGGAGCATTGGGGGCAAAAGGCAGTCTACCCTCAACTACATGAGGCCACATCCTGAAAGGCAACCCATCCTCCAGATGGCCCCTCAAGGTCTCCTCGGGCTGCAAAGTGAGCCCCAGGGACCTGCGCACACTCATTACAGGCTCAGCTGCCACATTCCTGCCTTTATGAGAAGGATTTCTAGTGTTTAGCGCAGGGACGGTGGTCCCCGCCCCATTAGAAACTCTGTACTTCACAACAAGCATATATTACTCTCATAATTGGGGGGGGGAAGGGGAGGATTAAAGCAATGACTTCTCCCCTAGTCCTAAATACATTAGGAATGATTTCCCTAACAAAGACTTATCAATAAACAACAGGAACGGCTGGTGGAAGGGTGTCAAGCCAGTGAACCACATGACTGTCTACATCCAGTCAACACCAAAGGGACACATAGAACCCTAGGATAGGATCACAGGCTGTATCATATGTGATGGGGAGAAAGACTTATTGTTTCCCTTTCACACTTCTGAATGAGGATGTTTGAAAAAAAATGTTTTTTAAACCATGAGCATAAATTACTATTACAAGAAAATTTATGAAAATGAATTAATAAAAACATTCCTCTCCCCATTTTTTTTTTTTGGTGTGCCTTAGAAAGAGACAATAATATTTAGGCCCAAATAAAACATCACCTCTGAAAATGAAAATCTGACTGCTCCCTCTTTGGGGCTAGGGAAGACAAGGGACACTGTCGGACAAGCACAAAAACTCTCTCATTTCAGGAAAGGAGCTAATACTTCAAGAGACTGACTGTCTTTGGATGGGAGAGATTTATCTGCAGAGTGCCTAGGACATGCCTCGCTCAGGGTAGACTTGTGCAGGTCCTTGTGAAAGCTACTTCCCTTTTTTCCCAAGCCACTCATTAGAACATTCTGCTGGAAAAGCCTTAGTAGATAGCTTTAAAATTTCCTGATTTATGGGCCCAAGAGTTAAGGATAGCATTCTGAGAGAAATCTGCATATGTGGTAGAGACCTACCGGCAGAAACAATGAAATGTCAAATGTTATAGAGACTTAGGGAGAAAGGCAGTCATTCTGGAAATAAGGCCATGTCTGGGGAAAGAGATGATCATGGAGCATCTTTCCAGCTACACTTCTGTGTGTTGGCTGGTTAAGCCCAGTCGCACTCGTAAACACTCACATCCATACCACTGTGTGACTTGTGACTTACATGAAAGCTAGGCAAATTAGGGTTGGGAGAGAAATTTCCTGGTTCCCTTTGGAGAACACATTATAATGGAATTCACTGTACCCTTGGGCACATGGTTAATAATACTGTTAATAAATGAAACACAGCGCTAGCTGCTGATTCTACCCAGTTCACTAAAACCACACATTAATATGGCAATGAAAATAAACCACCACCACCACCACCACAACAACAACAACAAAGAAAATGAGGAAATTTCAACCAGGCACGTAAATGCCTTGTGTTCGCTCAGCAAATGGACACCACTCCTGGACTTACATTTTCTTTGGAAAATGATCTCGTGAAACACAGGTATCTGGTAACCTTGGATTTAAATAAGCCGTCTTTCCAGAGGTCAGCATCCACACCATCTGCTGTCTGTGCAACCTGTACCAAAGAGACAGAGAGGTGCGCAGGTAAGGCAGGCTGGAACCCAAGGTGTGTGTGAGCAGCTTCTCCGTACCTGCGCCAATTAACACTGGCCCGAACTCTCATGGCATCTCATTAGTTCATTTCACTAGGTGCCAGGAAGGGGCTTTCCAAAAGGGGGAAAGGGAGAGTGTGAAAAATACAACTTCTAAAAATACTGTCCCCTGGGAAGCCATTGATTAAAGATGCCCTGACAAAAACGGTTCTAATGAGAAAAGAGCAACTTTTGTCGCAATGGACCCAGGGATTGGGGAAGTCAGCACATTGAGTTGCTCATTATCACTCACTCGGGGGGAACAGGACAGGGTACAGAGAAAAGTCCAGGGGAGTGTGAAACGCCACCTGCTCCAGGACCCCAGGGCCAGCCAGGGTGCCTTGTCAGTGGGACCCCAGTGGGGAGTAGGGGGCAGGTGCCAGAGAAACTCGCTCCTCGCTGTGACTTCTCTGCACAAGCTCTGCGAGTGGTACTCAAGGTTAGAAACTGTATCATGATGGAAAAATAAAAAAGATTCAGCTCCCTGTTTATGGTCTCACTAAGAAGCCATTTTCCCGTGTGTGGCTATAGAGGTGTTCCTAGCAGAAGCACTCAAGCATGAAGCCAGCCTTGATTTGAGTCTTAAAGGACCTGTGTACTGGGATGGGGGTGGGGGAGGCCACTGGTCTTAAGGCCCCTACTTTGGGGCAAAGAGTCAACAACCAGACTGGAGAGCAGGAGAGAAATGGCCAGACAAGGACAGCACCTCCCCCCACTGCTCCCCATGTCTTTCCAGACTGCTCCATTCACCGACTGTCGGGACTTGTTTTGCCTTCTCACATCGCAGCCCAACAGGACAGCATTTCCAGCACAGTGCCTTTGGCTGGCACCCGGAGGGAGCACATCTGGGAGGACAGAGGGAGCAGCACCTCATTTAGGGATGCGCTCCAGAGCAGTCTGCTCTCTGCCACCTCCCTGGCTGTCCTGTGGAGGTTTAGACTTTGGGATGCCGTCCTTGATCTGACAAACTGCTGAAATGAGATCTTTGCACAAAAACTGCCTTGACTGGGCCCCATCCCAAGTACACATCCCACGAGCATGCCCACAGCCTCTGGCTGTCACATGCGCAGGGTGGGGGCACACAGGCCCCCTCTGCCAGGACACCCCCAGGGCCCCCCACAGCCATGCTCTCTGAGGCTGCCTCAGAAAGACCCAAAGGCCAACTGGCAAAAGAAAAAGGCCTTTTTTCCCCCCAAATGGAACAATCGTAAATTAACAAATACAACACAGGAAAAAGAAAGATCCTTATGCTGCATATGCAAATATATTTGACCTGAAACCTGGAGGACAAATGGTATGGGAATAATTTTAGGAATCTTTGGCTCCTAATACGTTACCCCCATAGAAAGACATGAAATAGAATGGCATCAGGCCTCATCAGGACTTTTCCCTGTAATGGTCTTACATCAAGTTTCTTGGAAAACATGAGATTTAAGGCAGCAGCACTAACTCTCTGCCACCAAGGATCCCTTTTGTCAATTTTCTCCTGTGGATTCCATGTTTTGAAAGATTTTTTTCCCCCAACTGTCCTTTTACTTTTACTGTACTTCCTCAATTCTAGGATGTAGTCATTTGGGAATCGCCCATGGATTTAAAGAATAACACTTTAAGAAAAAAAAAAAGAATAGAATGTCAAAAGGTACAGGTTTATTTAAAGATGCATTCCAATTTCAGAACTATTTAGATGTGAAAATAAAAGATGCTATAGGAATAAAGAAGTAAGGGAACTTATATGGTTTCTCTATATTAAATACATTATTTTGGATAAATAAAGAAAAATAGTCTGCAGAACACTTGAAGGCTGCAGAACCGCACGCTGGGACCTCAGAAGACAGAGCTATCTTTAACCTTCCACCAGAAAAGGAACAGAGTTCAGAAGGGCTCTCCTGAATATTTGGGAATTCCACTGTGGGGGCGGGTATACCCTAAATCAAGGCTATTGTTTCCAGGGCTTAAAAATGATTTCCCTCCCCTCACCCCACTCTGCTTGCCCCACTGTCTAAATTTTCTTTTTTCTGGGTGAGAAGACACCTCACTGTAATAAAGAGGACGGGGCAAGCATGTAAAGAGCAAAGGCTCACAGCCAGGCCTGCCCCTTCCTCAGAGGCCCAGGCAGCAGCAGTTCTCCAGCCCTCACTGAAGAAGCGTTAAAAATGGACAATAAAAGGCCAGGCTTTGCCCTGAGGCCACAACTCATTTACAATGAAGTAAATATGTGCAATGCCTTCCAACCTCAACTAAGAGAAGGTGAGGAGGATAGTGAGAGAGGAAGAGTGTGAGTAAGCACAAGCACGAGTGTGTGTGTGTGTGTGTGTGTGTGTGTGTGTGTATGTGTGTGTTTCTGGGCAGAATGCAGAAGTGCCCAAAGCTCGGACCCACACAGGGGATGGACTGGAGCAAGGAGTGAGAATGTCTGAGGTCCTGGCTTATCAGGAGCACAAGGGAAGTGGCCCTGGCATCACAAAGCCAGGCATTCCCAGCTTTGCCTTCCCCGTAACAATAAGATATACCCAGAAGCTTCTTTCCAATCTGGTCACATAAAGGTGTTTACTAACCTTAACTCTTCCCGTCCCAAATTAGATGAGCTAACGACCTACAAGATAAGTGATGTATGAGACAGGTAGCTGCATGTGCACCCCTGCAGAAATTCATGTCTCAACTCTGACCATGAGGATCCAGCAGCCAGCCTCTAATCCCGGGACAGGAGAGGTTGTGGGAAGGTGGGCCGAGGGCTGCAGAAATAGGTGCTCCAGGTGGAGCACAGCCCATGAAATCAGAGGCAGACGTGAACTTGACATCGGATGGCTTAAGCAAGCCACCTCCTCCTGGGAACACTGTGATTAGAGATGATATACATGCAAAACGTCTGCCTCAGTGCTCACCAGGGAACACCCACAAAGCAAGGGTAACACATCTAAACTAAAGATGAAGATATCTGGTCTGACATCGGACCAAACCTTTAAAGTGATGTCATGCTACATCAAGATTCAAAAAGTCCTCAATTGCCACACTGGGGTTGAACTGGTCCTCTGGGATTCCTTCCCCATCTCTGGAACTAGATTTGGTCTCCAAACACCAATTATATACATGTGCAATTAATGTTTACCTGCCCACCCTGCTATCCTGCCACTGGACCATAAGTTTCACAAGGAAAACACTGATCCTCATCTCCCTGCTGCAGTAAGCATACCCAATATGTATGGGCTCAACTAAAACTTGTGGAAGGAATGAAAGAATCAGCCATTCAATCAGGAGCAAAACATAAAGAGCTACCCAAGTAAGGTCATCTCAAAAAAATTTTTAAAGATTTTTAAAATTAATTAATTAATTAATTTATGGGGGGGAGTAGCAGAGGACAGGGAGAAGCAGACTCCCCACTGAGCACAAAGCCCAACATGGGGCTCAATCCCATAACCCTGAGATTATGACCTGAGCCAAAACCAAGAGTCAGACACTTATCCGACTGAATCACCCAAGAGCCCTGGTAATCAAACATTTTTAAATGAAGTTTCCAGGATGTAATCCCTTGAGCTGAGTATAACCCCTTCAGAATCCCCACTGTGAAGCCACATACCCATTTCAACAATGAGGTCCCTTAGTCTTTTGGTCATCTTGCTGGTACCCTGTCCTGTTTCCCAAATCACTATAGGATGTCCAATGCTGCTGCTATGCCTCCAGAGTATCTGACATGGGGCTTCACATGCATACACCCACACACATACACTCTCACACACTCTTATTACATACTCACATACACTCATTCTTCTGTCTTATAGCCACTCACTTTTGCACACCTCCCCTGTCTTTCCAGTGTCTCCCTGGGTTCAGGAGCTGCCTCTGGGGAGGAGTAGGTGGGCAGCGACAGACTGAACACATGGGTTTGTCTCCCTACTCTGCCAATATTCCTCTCAAATGACAACCATGTGAGAGAACATATGAACCCACTAAAATAAAGATCAAGAGAAGGGTATGATGCAAGAGAGATGCCAACAACTGTCTGGAGATGTGGAGAGTGAAAGGATGGGATTTAGCAGAATGGAGGAGTGGACGTCTAAGGACCTAGAGAGACAAATGATCTGCCCCCACCCACAGGCCCTGGGCCCCAGAGCCACCAGATTCCACTGGGGTGAAGGTGGGGTTGTGGGGGTGGGTACATGTGAGTTTAGAGCTGAAAGAGGAAGACTGGAACAAGGTCTATGAACACAGCAATTATACTCCCAGATCCCCACCCCCATTTCAGATGTATTTTCTGCAGAAATGGAATCAGTAAGGCTCAGGACTCCAGAACACCAGGAGGAAGTAGACTCCGGACTGGAAACGGGGGTTACCATGCACACTGAATGGTGGGCCCCTTCCCCTGCTACCACCAGTCTTATCCTCCTTTCTGCTTCTGGCACTGTGGCAGCCAGGTTTATCACCTAAATGCTGGAGGTCAAAGAATTTGTCTTTGGAGACACTAAAGAATGCCAGAGAATGGATTGGCACACCCAGACTCTGGGGGTCTCCTGCTACAAAGCTACTTCCCTGCTAAATCACCCTGTGTGCCGCCCACCAGCAACAGGCCCCACCCCTACCCTTGGCGTTCCAGCCTCACTCACCAGTGCCTTGCTCTTAAATAGAAACTGGCCACAGAAGATCACCAGGGGCTGGGGGTAAGTTTCAAATACGAAAGACAGGCTCCAAATTAGAAAAACTGGCATTTGAGGGTAGCACAGAGAGTAGGAGAAAACAAAGTTAGGGAGCAAATAATCAAACCTATAATTTATATAACTGCATCCACCAAATAAAATGGAATATTGTGAAAACAATTCTAAAGGATCAATTTAAGAATAATATAAAGAGCTTAGAAATAAAAGTGTTATAAATAAAATTAAGAATTAAAAAAAAATACTGGAAGATAAAATTGAGAAGCTCTTTCAGAAAGTAAAATGCAAAGACAAGATAAGCCATGGGGAAGAAAAAACTAAGAGGGCTGAAGGGTCAGGACAACATCCAATGAATGACATAAAAAATGGAAGAGAAGGTGAGGATCCATATTAAAGAGGCCCTCGGTGTTCCAGCACAGGGAATGAGAAAGTCCCACCCAAAGCAAAACAGGAGAGAACCACACCAAATTTGGGAGAAATAAACCATCCTGAAAACTTCCAGAGGGAAGTAACAGGTCACATACAAAGGAGTGCGAATCAGAATGCATTAGACTTCTTGATGGCAACATAGAACGCTAAATAAGATGAGAAAATGCCTTTAAAATTATGGGGAATTCTAGAATTCTCCACCTATGCCAACTGTGAGGGCAGAATAAAGACCTTTGCAGATGTGCAGGGACTTAAGAAGTTAATCTCCCACCAGCCCTTTCTTAGGAACCTACCAGAGGATGCATCAGCAAAACTGGAGATGATATCAATGAAGAAGAAACCACGAATCCCAGAAAACAGATCCTGCACAGGATGGCGATGAGAGGGGCAGCGTACCTGGACCAGTGTGCCCGGACCTAGACCCAAGGAAAAGAAGAGAAGGCCGTGGCAGGCCACCTGCAGGAGGGGACATGACAGTTTTTGGAACTGTACTTAAGCCCTGGGAAGAAATATGGATGGGTGTGGAACCGATGTACTAGAGCATGTAGAAAACTAAAAACACAGGAATAAAGCTTTTTAAAAACATATTTATTAAATAAATTAATTTTTTAATTAAAAAATTTGAATGTAAAAAATCAATAGGTCAATAGGTCAAATCAATCAACTTAGTATGGAGGTTCCTCAAAAAGTTAGAAATAGAACTACCCTATGATCCAGTAATCACATTAACTACCCAGTGGTAGTTACCCCCAAAATATAAAAACACTAATTCAAAAGGATAGATGCCCCCCAATGCCTATAGCAGCATAGATGTATCACTATATTCTATATACAACAGCCAAGATATAGAACATTTATAACAGCCAAGATATAGAAGCTTCCCAAGTGTCCACTGGCTGATGAATGAAGAAAAGGTGATATATTATATATTATTATATGTATATTATATGTTAACAATTATTATATATATAATGGAATATAATTCAGCCATAAAAAGAATGAAATCTTGCCATTTGCAATGACATGGATGGAGCTAGAGAGTATTATGCTAAGCAAAGTATGTCAGTCAGAGAAAAGTACCATATGATTTCACTCATATGTGGAATTTAGAAACAAAACAAATGAGCACAGGAAAAAAGAGAGAGAGAGATAAACCAAGAAACAGATTCAACCACAGAGAACAAACTGACGGAAGGGAGGTGGGTAGAGGCTTGCATTAAATAGGTGATGGGGATTAAGGAGTACACTGGCAGTGAGCACCTAGTGGTGTATGGAAGTGTTAAATGACATATATATTATACACCTGAAACTAATATAACACTGTATATGTTATACTGGAAATAAACAAAATAAAGTAAAATAAAGATAGGAAAAAATTAGAAAAATTAAAAATTCAAATATAAAAATCAATAGATACCTACACAATTAAGCAAATGAAAGAAGTAAGTTAATGACATTCCAAGAAAATGAAAAAGTTGTATAAGAAAAGCTACCCCCCTGTACATGACCCTGATGGAGTGGTACCTCATGTTTGCCTTGTCATAATATGTAAACACTGACAATCAATTTACCAAAAATTGAGATGTTGTCTGATGGGGGAGATTATAAGAGAGCTGAATGTGTAGGATAGGTAAATCAAGAAATAAGCAGTATACTCATACTATTTAGAAACATGGAGATAAAACACCAGAAGTGAAGAAATGTAAGATCTGAAAGTGACTACCTCTGGGAGTGAAAAAAGAAGAGTGGAACTGGGGGGCTGCTGCATGGTCTTACCTGCATTTGGTACTCTTTGATTTTCTTTTTAAGTAGGTTCCACATCCAGAATGATGCCCAGCATGGAGCTTGAACTCATACCCTAAAATCAAGACCTGAGCTGAGGTCAAGAGTTGGACGCTTAACCAATTGAGCCACCTAGGTGCCCAAGTACTCTCATTTTTTCACTTAGTTAAAAGTGAATTTTAATTTAAAAAAAATCAGAGAGCTGGGAAAATAGATCATGGAAGACCGTATGGGAAGGTTCTATTCCTTTTAGGGCAATACCTCAATACCAATTACCCCCTTGGTGTGTTCCCAAGAGTGTGACAATGTCCAAAGCTGTGTGCAAGAAGATTCCAGCCATCTCTACTGTTAGAGTCCACCAAGAGTCACTCCCTGGGAGAGTCCTGTGAGTGGTGGCCCCTGGCCCTGTAGAACCAACTGCAAATGACCTTTCAGGAAGCTGTCTAACCAGGATCCTGGCTCAGCCTCTGTCTCCCAGCCCAGGCCTCTGGTTTTCCTCTCTGGCCCAAGTTCAGAAGTCTTATTCTGGACTACTATGCACCAATCACAGAAGAAAATGTGTGCCCAGGAGGCCAAATAGCCTAGTATGCAGGGGTCTGGTTACCTGCAGCTAGCCTATGAGGATTTTTTTTTTTTAAGATTCATTTATTTATTCATGAGAGACAGAGAGAGAGAGAAAGAGAGAGGCAGAGACACAGGCAGAGGGAGAAGCAGGCTCCATGCAAGGAACCTGACGTGGGACTCGATCCTGAGACTCCGGGACCACGCCCTGGGCCAAAGGCAGGCACCAAAGCGCTGAGCCACCAAGGGATCCCAGCCTGTGAGGATTGACGCTGTAAGGAAAACCTGATGTTAAATGTGAGAAGTCCTCCTGGTTTCAGAGCAGGTGGCTGGGCTGGAATCTTTGCTTTGAGGAACTCCTGTCTGCCTGGCATAGGTCTAAGAAGGTCATGTGCATTTCTCATTGAATTCTCCCAATGATCCAACAACATAAGTTCCATCTGCTCCGCAGATTACAGATCAGGAAATGAGGCTCAGAGCATGGAGGTAAACTCGGCAAAGTCACTCAGTGCTAAGTGAAGAAGAGGGCCTCTTGGATCTCTAGCCCCGACTGTGCACTCCTGCCTCTACCACATCAACATTCAGGAAGCAGTCGCCTTTCACCACCCAGGAAAGGATGGTCGGCCTGCCAGGACCTGACTTTGGGGCAGCTGAGAAGCCACATGCAGGCATACCTGGAATATACCAGAAGGACAAGACCCAAACAGAGCCTCTCAGGGCCACTTCAGAGACCCACCAGGACCACAACTGTGAAGGGAGACTGGGAGCATACCGCAGCATCTCAGTGCCATATGCCATGGAAAAGGTAACACTTGCAGACACTTCTGGAAGCATTGAGGTCTGGAGAGTTTTGCTTTGAGGATGAAACTATGGAAAACGGTGAAATTAACGCTGAAATGCCTTCCTCATTTTGTGAGACTTAAGCCTAAGCTATTAACTCTAATTTTTTTAAAACGTCCTCTGCATCCAGGCAGGGACCCATGATTTCACTGCATTTCTCTGCCTGCGAGACACAGAAGTACTGGAGCTCACCTGCGTGAGAGGGAGGGTGGGGAAACAGAACTAGAAATAGGACACAGGGGCCCAGAAACCAAAAAACGCAGAGCAAGCAGACCTCCCTGAGAGAGAGTGCTTCTGGTTCACTAGAAGGTCAACAGCTGGCTCCCTGGAGGCAGGGCAGGGGCGGGGTTGCTGAACTTTTACCCAATGCCACACCACCCTCGCAGACAGAGTTCCTGTCCAGCCACTCCACTGTGTCTTCCATGTACTGTGGGTAATAATAACAGCTAACACTCACTGCATGCCAGGAGCCTAAGTATTCGCCCTAAGTCATTGCAAGTAAGTTTAATAAATGCATTTACACAGCAACACTAAGAGTTATGATAAACAATGATCAGTTACCATCTGATTTTACAGGTGAGGAAACTGAGGAATGAAAGGGTCTTGGCTCAATCAATTACGGTATGCCAATACCACAGAATATTTATTCAGTTCTTAAAAAGGATGAAGTATATTTATAATTATATCCCTGATATTAAGTGGAAAGGGGGAATGTTACCAAGAAGCATATGAGAGAACAAATGGCACAAACCAGAAGTTCACAGAAGCAAGACCAACGGCCAGTGAACATGAAAATATGTTCCACCTGAATAATTAAATTCAAGTGCCAACAACAAGATGCCACTTTCTTTGTCAAAGAAAGACACATTTTAATGGGGAAAGATGGCAATAGTGCAGAGAGGCTATGGGGGAATTAGGCACCTTGACTGCTGCTGGAATGAGAAGAAAGTAGTATAACTTAACTTAGATTAATTTGGTGCTGCATATCAAATACCTTAAAAATAGACATGCCCTGGGGCGCCTGGGTGGCTCAGTTGGTTAAGTGTCCAACTCTTAGTTTCAGCTCAGGTCATGATCTCAGGGTGCTGGGATCAAGCCCCCCATCAGGCTCTGAACTCGTCAGGGAGTCTACTTCAGGTTCTCTCTCTCTTTCTCTCTCTCTCTCTCTCTCTCTCTGTCTCTCTCTCTCCCTCTCTCCCTCCCTCCCTCCCTCCCTCTGTCTATCCCACCCCCCTGCACTTGTGCTATCTCTCTTTCTAACATAAATAAATAAATCTTTAAAAAAAATAGACATGACTGTGACCAAGGTTTTCAATTAGCAATAATTGCGCCTTGGATAAACCTCATTGGCTATGATACTGCCACTGCGCAAAGCCAGACTGTGACCAAGGAATTCTGCTCCTGGGCAGAGAGCCCAAGGAAATGATGGGATGTGCACACAAGAGTGCAGCGACCATTTGTTCATTCATATTGAGTTTCTGGGGGCCCAGCTCTGATGACATTGCAGATGACAGACAGCTGAATAAGACTTTAGACCCAGCACTGACCCCACAGGGTCATAAACTTGATGGGGGAAGACACACGGTAAACACATAAACATATGAAGATAATTTTAAGGAGGAGTAAGTGCCTTGTATAAAATAAAATAGAGTCATGGGAACAGAGACTGAAGAGGAGGTTGCTTCAGGTGGGGTAACCAGGGAGGCCCTCTCTGAGGATGTGCCTCAGTCTGATATGTGGATGACTTCTGGAAGCATGGAGGTCTGGAAAGTTTTGCTTTGAGGATGAAACCGTCACGTGAGATCTGGAGACACAGCCTTGCAGGGCGAGGGTGGAAACCAGGCTGATGAGGTAAAGGGACAGGAAGGGGGGAGCTCCGTCACCAGAGCCTGGTCACATGGGAAGAGTGTTATCTGTATGTCCCTTGGGGCACAGTGTTTAAAGGCAAAAGCAGGGAGTGATAAATTTCTAACAATCAGAGAACACCTTTACAGTGGAAGACTCAGCAGCAGGAAACAATTTTGAGGACATGTAGCTAGGAACACAGGAAGTTTAGGGGGAAAGACCAAGTTACAAAATGGTTTACATAGTACAATTTTATATTTGTTTCTTTGGAATAATCTATATGGAAACAGATATAGACAAATGTAAAGCAAAGCATTAACTACTGTTTGGTTCTGAACAGTTGAGATTATGGGTATTTTTTGGTGTTGTCTTTCTTAATTAAGGTATAATCGACATACAACATTGTATTAGTTTCAGGTGTACAATATAGTGATTTGATATTTATCTATACTGTGAAATGATCACCACCATAAGCATAGTTAACATCTCTTGCCACAGAGAGTTACAGAAATTTTTTTCTTCTGAGGTCTAAACTCTCAAATATGCAACACGGTATCATTAATTCCACCACTTATAATTAAGTCACCACTCCCCATGACTGCTGTATTTTATAACTGGAAGTGTGTTCCTTTTAACTCTATATAGCTTTTTTTATAATAAGAAAAACAACAATCTAGAAGACTTCATTTGATGGGGTGAGAAATAATCTATCAGATTTAAACCTGAGAAACACTTTGTAAATCAGCTACCCATATGAGCTGCCCAGAGGGGCTGTGCAGTAAATCCTTACTACTGGCAGTATGTCTTCAATGTCAGCATTGAGTACTCCTTGCCCAATGAAAGGTTCTTGAAAGACACCACAGCTAATCACCAGACTAACTAGCAGATTGGTCAACCCGTTCACACCCTGGTGTTTTAAGGGAGCCCACCCACAATTCAAAGATGTATCTGGCAGACACAAAGCAATCAAAGGGGCCAGGAAATTCTGCAGACATTCCAAAGGAAATATCTGGCTGACACTGTAAGAATGAAGTTCAAAGGGCTCTCGATGTGTTAGATCATCCACTGTGGAAACACAGACACTTAGCCCAGGTCAAACAGTGGCCAACCGTGAAGCCATTTCAACTCTTAATCAGAGCAGTTTAGGCACCACATGGAGACAGGGAGCCTAAGTAACCTCTCTTCTGAATCCCTAACAGAAGGTGTGCCCAAAATGCTTTTATCTAAAACTCTGAAGTGGAAACGAGCCATCTGACTGAGTCCAGAAATTCTTGGTTGTTGTTTGGTTCTGATTTCATTTGCATTATTTTATTCATTCTGTATCCTAAATGGACAGCTCAAGTCCACCACAGATTTTCGGCTGAAATGTCTAATATTTCTTAGCAAAAGAAATGGATGTACAACCCTGTCCCTGAGACTGCTCTATCTCCCTCAGCCTGTGATTTCCTACCTCCCTGTCTTCACTCATGGAGTTCCCTCTGGAACCTCATTGTGTGGAATGTTCTTATCACTTTGGGCCTGGCTGAAGGAAACCTATGACGGCAAAGTCTCCTTGAGGATACCAGCCAGAAGCACATGCTCTTCTTCCAGGATCTTCCCTTTCCTTTAGCTTCTTTTTTTTTTTTTTTAAGATTTTATTTATTTATTTCAGATAGAGCACAAGCGAGAGATAGAGCATGAGCAATGGGAGTGGGGGGCAGAGGGAGAAGGAGAAGCAGGTTCCACGCTGAGCAGAGAGCCTGACATGGGCTCAATCCCAGGACCCTGAGACCTTGACCTGAGATGAAGGCAGATGCTTAACAGACTGAGCCACCCAGGCACCCCTTCCTTTGGCTTCTTGCATGAAACCTCTAAGATGGAGAAAACCATAGACAAAAGAAAAGAACTCAGATTTTTGGAGTCAGGTAGATTGGAGTTCAAGTCCTGGCTTTGCTACTTCCACACTGCAGTTTCCCAGAAGTCATATTTTTCTTTTCTGGCCCTCATCAAAAAATGAAAATCATAGTAATACCTAACTCATGGGATTATTTGTGAGGATTAAAGGAGAGAAAGCACAGAAAGTACTAAGCCATAATGAGATATCACTTCATAACTGCTAGGATGACTACAATCAAGAAGACAGACAAGAATGAATTTAGGCAAAGATGTGGAATTTGAACTCTTGTCCACTGCTGGACAGATGGTATTGGGGTGCAGCTGTTTTAGAAGCAGTTTGGCAATTCCTCTAAATGATAAACACAGAGTTATCAGAGGATCCGACAATTCCAATCCTAGGTATAACCCCAAGAGAACTGAAAACATAATCTACACGAAAACTTGTTCACAATGCTGCTAACAGCATTCTTCATAATCGCCAAAAAGTGACAACCCAAATGCCCACCAACTGACAAACAGAATGTGGTACATCCAGACAGTGGGATATTTTTCAGCTGTTAGAAGGAAATGAAATACTAACACCTGCTACAACATGGATGAACCTTGACAGCATTATGCTAAATGAAAGAAGATGGTCACAAAAGGCACATACTGTATCACATCATTTACATGAAACATCCAGAAAAGGCAAATCCACAGAGTCAGAAAGCACATTGGTGGTTGCCGGGGGCTGGTGGGCAGGAGAATTGGGGAGTGGCTACTAATGGGTTTAAGATTTCTTTCTGGGGTAATGTAAATATTCTAGAACCAGACAGTGGTTGGTGTAGGTTGCACAACTCTGTGAAAACACTGAGAACTAGTGAACTGTTCACTTTTAAAGGATGAATTTTATGCTATGTGAATGATATTTCCATAAAGCTATGATTTTTTAAGCTCTTTGCCTAAGATCTGGCATGTAGTGTACACTTAAAAAATTTGAGCTCCTTATTTTTATTTCTGCTCCTTAAAATAGGATCCTATTTTATCCAGTAGGGTCTTTTTCAGAATACCCTGTCCAAGGCCCTACTGGTGGTCCACAATCAGATATTTCCTAACTGGCTGAATGAATAAGGAACAGAGTACCCAGTGAGAAAATGCTCAAAGACTAAAGCTGGCACACGAGGGGTTACACAGACACCCTTCCTCACTCTACCTGCTGCACAGCTGCTGTCGCTCCAGCAGGCATAGAGAGGACCCATTCCTGAGGCTGGACAGGGTGGAAGAAAACAAAGGCCCCTGGCGACACTCCCAGAAATCAATGACCCTGCTTCTGCACCTGCTTATGGGGAAAGGCAGATACAAAGGGAAATCAGTTCCTGGAGACTGTGAGGCCATGAGTTGGGAAAATGGGATGTAAATGCAGGCAGGGCATTTGGCTACATCAAAGAGGGAATATCCTTTCCATTCCTGGTCATCAGGAAAGATGGCTTGGGGACACAGCCCCAGATCTCCACAGATCCCAAGAGTAGCAAAATGATAAACACAGTGGCTGGTTGGCACCCATGCACAGAGGCAGGTTCCTCTCCACCACAGACAATCTAGGGCAGGGCTGTAGATAACAGAGCAGTGGTCAAGCACGAACCTTTGAATCAATACTACTCGGACACATGCTGGTCACTGTGAAACAAAAATCTAAATAAAAACAAATCCTGGATGGATTAAAGATTAAAGGTGAAAAGCAAAACTTGAAAACTTTTCAGAAAAAAACATTAAAAATATGTATGGTTTTAATTGAGGAAATTGTTAAAGAAATAGACAAAGGCGTAGAAAAAAAATCCATAAAAGAGAAAACTGATGAATTTTACTACCCTGAAATTTAAAACTTCGGTACTATAAAGGACACTCAAAACAGTAAAAAGACAAGCCTCCGACTGTGAGCAATGCATAACCGGCAGTGGATTAATTTCCCAAATAAATAAAGAACTCCTACATATCAATGAGAAAAAATAATCTAAAAGAAAAAATGATATACAATATGTAGCAGCCTTGGGAGAAAATGTTCAACCTCTCTAGGAAATGTAAATTTAAAATGACAATGTTACATTGTGCAAGGCAAATCATGGGCTAAACTGTAAATATCTGACAAAAATGAGCAGGGCGCAACCTGGCACTATTGGTTTGGAGAACACATTTACTAATTTCAGTAAGGTGAAAATGACCCAGCAATCCCACCCCTAAATTGTTCCCTAGAGAAATTCTTAGCATAAAGAGATGAAGGTATTATTTGCAACATTTTTTATTTTATTTTATTTTATTATTATTATTTTTTTAATTTTTATTTATTTATGATA
The DNA here is from genome assembly GCF_018345385.1 of Vulpes lagopus. Taxonomy (NCBI): domain Eukaryota; kingdom Metazoa; phylum Chordata; class Mammalia; order Carnivora; family Canidae; genus Vulpes; species Vulpes lagopus. Next base: position 4,381,566 of record NC_054835.1, on the reverse strand, counting down.
GGAACACAGTGAGAGAGAGAGAGAGGCAGAGACACAGGCAGAGGGAGAAGCAGGCTCCATGCACCGGGAGCCTGACGTGGGATTCGATCCCGGATCTCCAGGATCGCGCCCTGGGCCAAAGGCAGGCGCCAAACCGCTGCGCCACCCAGGGATCCCAGCAACACTTTTTATAATAGCAAATGATTAGACAACACACATCCTTATCAACAGGAGGATGAATCAATACATCATAGTATATTCATGTGACAGATTTTGATATAGCCTTGAAAGTACATGAACTGGAGCTGTAAGGATCACCAAGGATAAATCTCAAAAACAATGCTCAGCCAAAAGAGCAGGTTGAAAAATAAGTACAGTATGATAGTAGATTGCATATGAATATCATCTATATATAGTTTGAAAACAGGAAGAATATATAGGAATGATAAACACCAAACTCAGTAGTTACTCCGGGTAAAGACACATGGCCTGGAGGGTGTGCAGGCACCAGTAATAGTTTATCTCTCTCACTGAAAATAAACTTCATATAAACTTAGTGAGACATTAATAACCGAAAAAGCTGCATGGTAGTTACGTGGGTATTTGTTCTGTTATTCCCTATACGTTTCTTACATACAGTTGATCCTTGAACAGCACAGGTTTGTGTGGGTCTACTTCTTTGTGAATTTTTTGGCAATAAATATAGTATGGTACTGTAAATGTATTTTCTTTTTCTTATGTTTTCCTACTAACATTTTCTTTTCTCAAGCTTACTTTATTTCAAGAAGACAGTATGTAATACATGTAACAAAAAATAAGTGTTGACTGTTTATGTTGTATCAATAAGGCTTCTGGTCAATAGTAGACTTTTAGTAGTTAAATCTTTGTGAAGTCAACAGTTATACATGGATTTTCAATTGAGACAGTTGGGGGAGGCTTAGCACCCCATCCTTCTTATTCAAGGACAATTCATATGTGAAATGTTTAGCAATACAATTTTTATTTATTTTTTTTAAAGATTTTACTTATTTAGTTAGAGAGAGAAAGCGAGAATAAGCAGGGGGAGGGGCAGAGGGAGAAGGAGAGAGAGAATCTCAAGTAGACTCCATGCTAAGCCTGGAGCCCAAGACCTGAGCAAAAATCAAGAGTCAGATTCTTAACTGACTGAGCCACCTTGGCACCCCTAGTAATACAATTTTTAAATAAAAAAAATCAGATTTTAGATACCTTAAGAAACAAAAGAGGGGATCTCTGGGTGGCACAGTGGTTTAGTGCCTGCCTTTGGCCCAGGGAGCGATCCGGGAGAGACCCGGGATCGAATCCCACGTCAGGCTCCCTATATGGAGCCTGCTTCTCCCTCTGTCTATGTCTCTGCCTCTCTCTCTCTCTCTCTCTCTCTCTCTCTCTGTGTGTGTGACTATCATGAAAAAATAAATAAAATTTAAAAAAATATTAAAAAGAAAAAGAAAAAGAGTGGGGCCTTCAAACACTTGTAAATGTACACAAGGAAGAGAGTTGCCAGAGAAAAAAACACAGACACCTGATTAAATTTGAATTGCAGAGGAAACAGTGAATAGTTTTTTCAAATTTAAAGAATTTTCAGCTCTCTGCTCCTCCCTGCTCGACAGACAGCCTCATCTTCTAGTGCAGTGCCAGCCACATCTCCAAGACACGATGGTGAAGGTCGGAGTGAATGGCATTTGGCTGTATTGGGCGCCTGGTCACCAGGACTGCTTTTAACTCTGGCAAAGTGGATATTGTCGCAATCAATGACCCCTTCATTGACCTCAACTACGTGGTGTACACGTTCCAGTATGATTCTACCCACGGCAAATTTCACGGCACAGTAAAGGCTGAGAACGGGAAACTTGTCATCAAGGGGAAGTCCATCTCCATCTTCCAGGAGCAAGATCCCGCCAACATCAAATGGGGTGATTGATGTTGGTGCTGAGTATGTTGTGGAGTACACTGGGGTCTTCACCACCATGGAGAAGGCTGGGGCTCACCTGAAGGGGAGGGCCGAGAGGGTTATCATCTCTGCTCCTTCTGCTGAAGCCCCCATGTTTGTGATGGGTGTGAACCACGAGAAGTATGACAACTCCCTCAAGATTGTCAGCAATGCCTCCTGCAGCACCAACTGCAAAGTCATCCACGACCACTTCGGCATCGTGGAGGGCCTCATGACCCCCGTCCATGACATCACTGCCACCCAGAAGACCGTGGACGGCCCCTCTGGGAAGCTATGGCATCACGGCCGAGGGACTGCCAGAACATCATCCCCGCTTTCACTGGCGCCACCAAGGCTGTGGGCAAGGTCATCCCTGAACTGAACAGGAAGCTCACTGGCATGGCCTTCCGTGTCCCCACCCCCAACGTGTCAGTTGTGGATCTGACCTGCCACCTGGAGAAAGCTATCAAATATGATGACATCAAGAAGGTGGTGAAGCAGGCATCAGACGGCCCCCTCAAGGGCATCCTGGGCTACACTGAGGACCAGGTTGTCTCCTGTGACTTCAACAGTGACACCCACTCTTCCACCTTCGATGCCGGGGCTGGCATTGCCCTCAATGACCACTTCATCAAGCTCATTTCCTGGTATGACAATGAATTCAGCTATAGCAACCAGGTGGTGGACCTCATGGTCCACATGCCCCCAAGGAGTAAGAGCCTCCTGGACCACCAGCCCCAGCAAGAATAAGAGGGAGAGAGAGGCCCTCAGCTGCTGGGGAGTCCCTGCCCCAACTTAATTCCCCAACACACTGAGAATTTCCTGACCTCCAATTTACATCCCAGACCCTGAGGAAGGGGAGGGGCTTGGGGAGCCCTACCTTGTCATGTACCATCAATAAAGCATACTGTACCAAAAAAAAGAAAGAAAGAAAGAAAGAAAGAAAGAAAGAAAGAAAGAAAGAAAGAAAGAAAGAAAGAAAGAAAAGTATTTTAAAGATTTTCATATTTAATTGGGCATCTTATTCTTATTTGCTAAATCTGGCAACCCAAACAAGAGGGTATGCTCTGCAGTTCTGTCCAGTGAAAAACCATAAGAAAATCATACACTGAGCATCAGGAGAATGCTCCCGTAGCACATTCAGCATGCTGCGGATGCCACACGGACATCACATACCAGGGAACGAGAACGTGTTAGTCCTATACACACTAACCTAGAAAGATCTGACCAGCATGTGCATTGTTTGGGAATAACGAAGTAAGAGCTTACTGCATGATCTAATTTATATTAAAAAGTCAAGTTATAATGACATTGTTCTGTAAGTCATTTAAACACGTAAGTGCTGAAGCAAAAGGAAGAAAATGAGCAAACTGAGGACAGTGGCTAATAGATATTAGGGGTGTGGTAGAGAATTACTTGAGCCTTGGCTGTATTATTTGATTTTTTAAAATAAGATTCTTGTATCCTTTATTTAATTAAAAATAAATAAATTTTTTTTGCAAAAAGAAAAAAGTCTAGAAGGATACTTCCAAACTGTTAATAATATGCATAGGATTAGAAGAAAGGAAAGGTAGTAATATTTTCACTCTTCAGTTCATATAATTCTATATGATTTGGATTTTCTGAAATGAGCCTTTATAATTTTTTAAATATCATGAAGATATTTTTAATTTAAAAAAAGGGTTCACTAATCCCCTCTCTACCACAGGATCTGATGAGTAAGAGAGAATTATTATGGAGGATGCATCTGCTGAACAAAGTTTATAAGAGAGAAGAAAAGAAGAGACGCTCACAAGGCTATTCCTGAAGACCATCCTCTCTGTCTCTGCTAACCATGGCAAAGTATTTCAAAGTTCTTTTCTGGCAGGACTCTGGGATAACAACTTATGCTTCACACCACCCAGTCCTTACTCTCCTGGGCCAGGAAAGCAGAAGAAGGCAGTATTTTAGAACACGGGCTTTGATACTGCACAGAGAGATGTGGGTTCAAATCTTAGCTTCACCACTTGGTAGCTGTGTGACCTTGGCTGAGTTCCTCAATTTCTCTGAGCCTCAGCAAATGGAAACAGTAGATTTAACCTCATACAGGTGTAGTAATCATTAAAAGAGAATGCAAACCAAGTGCTTTACCCATCAGCTGGAACACAGTAATCCCTTATCAGTGGTAAATATTGATGTTTATGTAGCAGAAACACTCCTTCCCACACCCAGGTATGCAGGCTGACCTGACCTTAAACAGAGACCTTTACCTGCCATGTGCAATTCATCTCTTCTGGCGACAAGTCTTTACTTTTCTTTCAGCAAGTATTTACTAAGTGCTTAGATTCACAAGGCAATACACCATGCTCTTCAGCATAGACAAATATGAGTAAAACATGGTCTCTTCCTCAGAGGAGGGCCAACAGACGAGTGGAATCAGCAGTGAAGGTGCAGTGTGTGCACGCAGGAGACCTGGGTGTGATCTCTGCTCATCCACACATGTTGTGTGATCTCAAGAAAAGCCCCCAAGCTCTCTGAGGTTTTGTTTTCCTATTGTAAAATAAGATTATAACTGTAACTCCACAGGGTCATTGTGTGAAATAAACACTGTCTATGGAAACAACTAGCACAGAGATAGACCTAGCAGGGATACTCGGCGTTACCAGAAGTGCACACCTGGTGGGGCTACTTGGAGCTACAGGAAGTGCAGACCTAGTGGGGACACTTGGAGTTACCGGAAGTGCAAGGAGAGTTACCTTAGTAATAGAATAGAGATAAGTGTTCAGAAGAACAAGAAAGTACTTCAGGGTGCAGCGACGGGGGATGAGATAGAAAATGGAAGGAGCAGAGCAAAGGCAGCTTCAGGTGGGATGCCACGAGGAACGGAGGTAGGAGGAGCCAGAATCTGGGGGAGCAGAGTAGGTACAGGAGTTAGGACTCTGCCTGATGCTTCAAAGAGAAAACCCTGGAGCTGAGAAAAAAGGGATCAGAGTCTTCTTGGAAGAGGCCACCCAGAACATGAATAGTGAGGGCAGGCCTTGGTAACAATAGAAACAGAAAAGGAGGGATGCCTGGGTGGCTCAGCGGTTGTGTCCAACTTGATCCGGGATGCAGGATCGAGTCCCACCTCGGGCTCCCTGCATGGAGCCTGCTTCTCCCTCTGCCTGTGTCTCTGCTTCTCTCTGTCTCTCTCATGAATAAATAAATAAAATCTTAAAAAGAAAAAGAAACAGAAAAGGATGGTGTGAAAGATGACGCCTGGGGAAAATCCCAAGACCCTGACAGCAGGGGGCAGCGAGAGGGGAGGTGGCACCCAGGAACAGTCTGGCCTCTGCTTGGTAGAAACAGTTGGGAGCAGGGGCGGTTGTGGGTCCGGGGGCTGGGTGAGCGGTAGGAAGGAAACGGAGGACTGTTCACTTTGATGTCAGTGTTACAACCGTCATACGTGGACTAGTGTGGCAGGCATAAGGAAACGTGTGTCTGAGTACGGGCTGTTTGTGTGAGGATGCGGCCCAGCCTGAGGTGGCTGGGACCCAGGCTGGAGGAGAACACACTGAGAAGGAGGCTGTGATGCAACCGGGGGATGTCATGGTTGCAGGAGAGGCAACACAGGAAGAGGAAATCAAAGGACAAGGCAGGAGAAATCACATTTCAGGGATAAGAGAGCTCCAAGAAAGAAGGGCTATGGAAGAATATTTGATGAACTAATAGTGCAATAGAAAAAAACATACAATGTAGTAATAAGCATAGTATATATTATAGACAGTAGAAAAAGAATATGCAACAGAATCCTATTATTGCTGAAACACCTGCCTGCCCACACAGGAAAAAAACTAAAGGATACAGGCCAAAATGTTACCAGCACTGTTTCTCTGAGTGGTAGAATTATGAGCCACTTCTTTTCTTCCTTGTGTTTTCTATCTTTCAAATCATCTACAGGGAGCTTGTGTTAGTTCTGCATTTAGAAAATGGGTATCTTCAAGAAGAAAGGAACTGGCCAACAGCATCCAAAGTTGAGACAAGATCAAGAATAAGAATTAGGAAAAAGCCATCGAATTAGACAATTCGGAAGCAAGGGATGAGTGGAGATAATGATAGAAGAGAGGCAAGCAGAAACAACCGGGTGGGGGCGGGGGCAGGTGAGGACTATTAAGACAGCAGCCAGAGGGGCTGGTAAGGCAAAGGGAGGCAATGGGGGGGTGGTGCACCTGTTTCTAGGAGCAGAGGAGACAGCAGTACGTCTGTGTGGAAAGGAAAGGGGGAGAGGAAAGAAAGAGGAGAGGAATATTCAAGCAAGAACCCAGGCAAGACGACGAAATGAGAACTCCCCTGGGAGGATTACTCTTGGGAAGGAGGCAGCTACCCAAGGATGCACATCTCTTCCCTTCTGCCTGGGTCTCTAAATTGCATGCAGACAGGGACCACATCTGACATGCACAATTCCCAGTACCCAGCACACGACCTACAATTGGTGAGGACTCAATTAGTATATGCCAGTCAGTGAACGCTTCCCATCCTCTTCTGCTCCATCTCTAAAGTTTCAGAAAACCTCTGAATCCAGCTGAATGGGCTCCTATAAAGGAAGCCCTTACATAAAGGGCTTACAAGTCAGTCGACTTAGGGAAGCCATAAAAATACTCATTAACAAGCAACTGCATAGGTCCAGAAAGATTCTGGACCTTGAGACTCCAAGACATCTAAGTGCCTTCTTAAAAACAAGAAAGAAGTTTCTCTATTCAACCAATTGAACTGACATCAAGGAAGGTCCAGTTACAAGACACAATTTCTTTTTTTAAGATTTTATTTATTTATTTATGAGAGACACAGAGAGAGAGGCAGAGACACAGGCAGAGAGAGAAGCAGGCTCCATGCAGGGAGCCTGATGTGGGACTCGATCCTGGGACTCCAGGATCATGCCCTGTGGGCTGAAGGCAGGCGTTTAACCGCTGAGCCACCCAGGCATCCCTACAAGACACAATTTCTGAGTACAATTCAATAAAGTCACAAAAAACAAAATAGGTCTAAGATAAGCAGGCAAGGTCTTTTATAAATGGCACTGTTTTTGCTTTAGCTAGGGCTCTCGCAGGATATGGTAAAGAAAACAGCACACACTAGCAACCTTGGGCTCCGCATGGCTTCCCTAGACCTTGAGGGAGGAGGCTGGCCTGCACACTAGCCCAGGCTCCCCTGCCCTGGCTCTCAGCAGAGACCACCGGCAGCTGGCAGGACAGCCTCCTGCTGGAGCCAACCACCTCTAACTGCAAGGCCTGGCCCTGGGCTTCTGGACAGTCTGGTGTCTTCCAAGGGGCCCTTGGAAGAGACCAGACAAGACCAGGAGGATGGGGAGAGTTAAAGCAATGGAGCATAGGGGAGGACACTTGAACTCACACCACTCGTGTGTCATACTCCGTGACAGGAGGCAGGAAAGCAGAGGAGATGAACTGGCACTTGTGACTAAGTCACCCTTCTTATTTACTCTGTTACTCGGTTCTCAAACCACACTGCCAGCTGTAATTGCATTTCAATTCATGTTTAACACAAACATAATGTAGCTGGATGTTGGCATCCAATATCGCAGCACAGAAAGGCAGAACAAAGGAGCCAGGTAATTCAATTCAATAACTATTCTTTGCACGCCTGATGGGGTATGTATACACTCAGGCACTTTATGGGGGGTTCTTGGGTACAGCCACATGAAAGACATCATTCTACAGCCTCCAGGGGCCAGACCAGGCAGGGTTGGGGTGGTAGTAGACCTGTGCAATTAGAGTGGTAGGAGCTGCAAGAGAGGAAAGTAAAGGCGTTACCAAAACACAAAGAGCCGGAACATAATTCCCCTAGAAAAGGAATGCCATGCACACCCAAGAGCACACAGGTGAGAATGGAAACAGCCCATCTGAAGAGCTACACAGAGCTGAAGGGGATAACAGGGGCACTGGAAAGGTAACGAAGGGACAAATCAAAAAAGGTCTTAGATTCCAGTGAAGTCCATCCATTGGATGAACACCTACTCTGCACTAGTTCCTGGGTATTTAAGTAAAACAATGAATTTGCCTCTGAATCTAGACACAGATTGCTGGAAAACAATTCTTTTTTTTTTATTTTTTTTAAAGATTTATTTATTTTATTTATTTATGATAGAGAAAGAGAGGCAGAGACACACAGGAGGAGAGAGAAGCAGGCTCCATGCCGGGAGTGAGCCCGTCGTGGGACTCGATCCAGGATTGCGCCCTGGGCCAAAGGCAGGCGCCAAACCGCTGAGCCACCCAGGGATCTGAGAACAATTCTGAGCAGGAATGTAATCTGATCTTTTAAAAAGCTTCTATCGGCAATCACATAGGGAAGACTGGAGGTTAGAATCGAGCTAGGGAGACTTGTGAGAGACAATTCGATAGGCCTTAGCAAAGGACAGAGGAGATGCACTTAGTAGGTATCTGCTTAGTCTGCAGGCCAATCCCTCCTTAAACTCTGCCTCCCTCACGTGCTCCGCTCCACACACACCGTGGAATTTGCAATCTTGTAACTTTTTACTGCATAAACTGTACAAACCTGTCATCTGTTTAAACCATGGTCCTAAAGGGTAAGGGAACGGCCAAGGGACAGAAGAGGAAATCAGAAACAAAAGAATTCAATGAGGTTGTTAGACATAGATAAATGTATTTTTTAAAAGCTAGTTTTCCTTTATACAAAATATGCAAACCAAACCTAATAATCATTTAAATAAAATGATAGGAAAAAAAAACAGTACCATGCACAAAAGCAGTATCAGCTATCAATTAAATTAGCTCTATAAACAACCTGAAAAGGTTCCCTTGCTATTTTATAGCTTTAAGATAGTTTTCAGGATGTTGGAATTACTTGTTTCTTGACAATTTTAGGGAATGCTACCTTAAACAACTGGGCCTGGTACTTTTGTTAGAAATAATTCTCTAATGACTTTTCTTATTTCTTCCTTCAACACACACTTTTTATAGGATTTCTTCTTAAATCACAGCAGAAATGATCTACTTCATCGAGATTTTCAATTTTAGTCACATAAAGCTGCATATAACATCTATGCACCACATTCTCTTATAATTTTCAAATCTCTTTATACTCTTGCTTTCCTTTTCTCAATCTAAATTCCGCTTATTTTTATTTCTGTTTACCACTTTATTTGCCATAAGTTTATTTATTATGTGTTTTATAAAGAATCAATTCTCAACAATTCTCTCCCTCCTTTTACTTCTAATTTCTGATCTTATTTTTGTTATACTCTTCCATGTGTTTGTCCAGCTACTTGAGCTTTGGGACAATACCAAGTAGTCCAATATATGTGTAATTAGAGCCCCCAGAAAAGGGAGAGGTAAAGAAGAACTATATGAATAATTCCCCAAAATTTCTAACTGCAACAACAGCAGAATATACATTCTTCTCAAGTAAACATGGAACATTTACCAAGACTGTAGTCCTGACTGGGGTTGATGAACTACAGCCCACAAGCCAAATCCAGCCAGTAGCCTATTTGTGTACAGTCTATGAATTACAAATGGTTCTACATTTTTAAGGGCTAAAAAAATAAATAAATAAATATATGATAGAGACCATATTTGGTCCATGAAACTTACAGAAAAAGTTTGCCAACTCCTGTTCCAGGCCAAAAAAATGAGTTTGTTCTCTAATTACTTAGAATTAAGTAAGATACCAATAACAGAAATATAGCTAGAGAATTCACAAACACATGGAAGCAAGGTGACACATATCTAAATAACCTATGGTTCAAAAAAGAAACCAAAAGGTAAATTAGACTGTATCGTGAACAGAATTAAAACTTAATACAAAATGTCAAAATTTGAGGGATGTAGCTAATGGAGAATTTAGAGGGAAATTCGTAGCACTAAAATTCTTATATTAGAAATGATGAAAGGTCTCAAATCAATGACTATAACTTTCACCTTAAAAAAATTGAACACTAAATCCAAAGTAAGCATAAGAAAGAAAATAATAAAGAGAAAACAATAAAAAGAAAAATAATAGAGAAAATCAATAAAACCAAAAACTGGATCTTGAACCATTTTATGGCTAGGCATCAGGAAATCTAAGTTAAATGGAAAAATTTCTTCACATAAATTACCAAAGCTCATTCAAGAATAGATAAGTTAAATAGCAGTAATATCTATTTAAAAACTTAAACTTAAAAAAAAAAAAACAAACTTAAACTTATAAAACCTTCTCCTGACCAAGCTCAGATAGCTTCACTGCTAAATTCTATAAACACTTAAAGAAGAAATAATACCAATCCTACATTAAATATTCCAGAAAATATATGAGGAAGGAACATTTCTTAACTTATTATATGACACTAGCATTACCCTAATACCAAAACCAGACAAAGACATTCTAAGAAAAGAAAACTATAGACCAACCAATATTTCTCATGTTCTAACACAATTCAGGAAATTGAATCTAACAATATATTAAAAGGACAACATATTATGTCCATGTGAGGTTTATTCCAAAAAATGCAAGTTTGGTTTAACATCCAAAAATCAATCAGTATATTTCATCACATTAAAAGATTTAAAAAGGGAAAAATGATATGATCATCTCAACATATATAGATAAAGCATTTGATAAAATTCAACATCCATGTATGGTAACAACTTTCTGGAGGGCTACTTCCTAAGCCTACAAACAGTATCTACAAAAAGTCAACAGCTAACACTATAGTTGAGTGATGAGACGCTAAATGCTACTCTCCTGAGATCCGGAAGGAGGTAACCATGTCTGCCTTCACCATGTCGGTTCAGTTGTGTACTGGAAATTCTGGCCAGTTCAGTAAGGCAGAAATAAATAAGCAAATAAAAAGACATACTGATTGGACAGGAGGAAGTAAAATTGCTTTTCTTCACAGACAACATGACTGTTTATGTAGAAAGGTTGTGAGGAATATTCAAAAACCTACCAGAACTAATCAAAGTTGCAGAATACCAGGTTGATATACAAAAATCAATTTTATTTCTATTAACTAAAGTGGAATTAAAATGAAAATAAATGCCATTTACAATAGCATCAAAAGTATGAAATTATTAAAGGATAAATTTGGCAAAAGATCTGTATGACTTGTACATTGAAAACTAAAAAGGAAAAAAAAAAAGAAAACTAAAAAGGACTGAGAAACTAAAGAAGACTTAAATAAATGAAGAGATATATTAGCTTAATAAATCTGAAGGTTCAATATTGTTAAGATGTTCATTTTATGCAAATGGGTCCATACATTTAATACAATTCCAATCAAAAATCCTACCAGGCCTTTTCTACAGAAACTGATCTGCTGGTTCTAAAATTTACATTAAAATTCAAAGGATCTAGAATAACTTAAAATAGCTGGAAAAGAATAAAGTTAGAGAATTGATGTATTTTAAGAATTAATATAAAGCTAAGGTAATCAAAGGGTGCAGTTTTAGCATGCAGACAGATATAAAGATCAATGGAATAGAATACAGAGTCTAGCAAAATACCTATACATATATGATCATTTGATATTTGACAAAGGAGCCAAAGCAATTCAATGAAGAAAGGATAATCTTTTAAAGAAAAGATGTTAGAATAATTTGACAGCTATATGTAAAGGTGATCCTTGATCCTTACATCATACCATATATAAAAATTAATCTCAAATAAGTTTGATCTAAATGTAAGAGCTAAAAATATAAAATTACCAGAAGAGAGTATAGAGAAAAATCTTGACCTTTAGTTTGGCAAAGATTTCTTAAATGTTACATCAAAAGCACCAGCTATAAAATAAAAAATTAATAAGCTTGGCTTCATCAGACATCACCTTTTCAAATATACTGTTAAGATAACAAAAGGCAAGCTACAAACTGGGAGAAAATATTTGTAAAACATATATCCAACAGAGGACTTGTATATAAAATATACAAAGAACTCTTTAGGGGTACCTGGGTGGCACACAGTCTGTTAAGTGTTCAACTCTTGGTTTCAGTCATGAAACCAAGGGTTTTGAGATCAGGGCCCACATCAAGCTTTGCACTCAGCACAGAGTCTGCATCAGACTCTCTCTACCTCTTTCCCTGACCCTCCCCCAGCTCTCTCTCTCTTTCTAAAGTAAATAAATCTGGGCAGCATTAATAAATCAGCTCAGCGATTTAGTGCCGCCTTCAGCCCAGGGTGTGATCCTGGAGACCCAGGATCAGGTCCCACATCGGGCTCCCTGCATGGAGCCTGCTTCTGCCTGTGTCTGTGCCTCTTTTTCTCTGTGTGTCTCTCTCATGAATAAATAAATAAAATAAATAAATAAATAAATAAATAAATAAATAAATAAATCTAAAAAAAACTCTTCAAACTGAGTAGTAAGACAAACAACCCACTAAAAATGGGCAAAAGGGCAGCCCAGGTGGCTCAGCAGTTTAGTGCTGCCTTCAGCCCAGGGTCTGATCCTGGAGAGCCAGGATCGAGTCCCATGTCGGGCCCCCTGCATGGAGCCTGCTTCTCCCTCTGCCTGTGTCTCTGCCTCTCAATCTCTCTCTCTCTCTCTCTCTCTCAAATAAATCGATAAAATCTTTAAAAAAAAAATGGGCAAAAACCTGAACAGACACTTCACCAATGAAGATATATACTAATGGTAACAACAACAACAAAAAAGCACAAGATAAGATACTCAAAAACATTAGTTACCAGAGAAATCCAAGTTAAAACTATAATCAAATGCCCCTGCACACCTACTGGAATGGCTAAAATTCAAAAGACTGAGCAAATCAAGTACTGACAAAGGTACAGAACAACTAGAGCTCTAAGGTCCTGCTGGTAGGAATATGCAATGATTGATGTAAACACGTAAACGTATATCTACCATTCAATCCGGTGTCCACTCCTACATGTTTACCCAAGAGAAATGAAAGCATATGTTCACACAAAGACTTGTATCAAACATTCATAGCAGCTTTATTATTAACAGCCCAAACTGGAAACAAACCAAATAATCATCAAGTAAATTATCTAGAAGTATTCAATGAGGTTGAATACATTACTACTCATTAAACAATCACACAAAATCTCTTGTTACAGTCAACAGTATGGATTAATCTTGAAATAATTATTCTGAGAAAAGAAAGCCAGACCAAAAAAAAAAAAAAAAGATTTATGTAAAATTAAAAAAAGAAAAACCACAACCTAGTCTATAGTGAGAGAAAGTAGACCAGTGGTGGGGTGCCTGTGTGGTTTAGCCAGTTAAACATCTGACTCTTGATTTGGGCTCAGGTCATGATCTCAGGGTCCTGGGATCAAGCCCTGAGTCAGGCTCCACACTCAGCTTGGAGTCTGCTTGAGATTCTCTCTCCCTTGTCCTCTGCCCCTCCCACCTGTGCTCTCTCTCTCTCTCTCTCTCTCTCAAATAAATGAAGAAATAAAATCTTAAAAAAAGAAAAATAAAAGTAGACCAATGGCTTTCTAGGAATGGGGCTGGGATGGTGAGGGATATGTTACTAAAGGGCATGAGAAAATTTCTGGGGGTAATGGACACACTCATCATGTTGACTGTGGTGGTTTCAAAGGTGTAGACATTTACATGTCAAGACTCATCAAACTGAATACTTCACATATATGCAGTATATTATAGGTCAAGTGTGCCTCAATAAAGCTATATAAAAAAGGAACCTATGCACAATAAACAAAAAGGCACATGGGGAAATGACAAGACGTATAAAGAACACTTAAAACTTCACATTAGGACATAAAATAAGACCTAAATACATAGAAATGCATACCATGTTCCTAGATGGGAAAACTCAATATTGTAAACATGGTGATTCCCCTCAAATCAGCTTATTAATAACTCAGTGCAATTGTACTGAGAATCAAAACATAGTATTTTGTGGAATTTGACAAGGTGATTTTCAAGTTCTTTAGAAAAGATAAGATGTGGTAACAACCAAAACTTTTTTGAAAAAAGAACACAAAGGAAGGAAATGGATCTATCAGATATCAAAGCATGCTGTGAAATCTTGAAAACATCATGCTGAGTGAAAGAAGCCAGACAAAAAAGGTCGTAGAGTAGATGATTCTATTTATACAAAATATCCAGAACAGGTAAATCCACAGAAACAGAACCCAGACAGGTTGGCAGGGGCTGGGGAGAACAGCCAGCAACTTCTTGATGAGAGCTGGGTTTCCTTTTGGGGTCATGGAAATGCTCTGGAACTAGAGTGAGGTAATGGCTGCACAACTTTGTGAGTGTACTAAATGTCACTTAATTGTTCACTTGTGAAACTCAGTGATTTTATTCACCTCAGTTTTTAGAAAATCAATTACTAACTTCGAAAAAACCACACATACTACAAAGATAGAAACAGTGCGTTGTTGTGGAAGAGTAGGTTAAATAAATAAATGGTAAGGAACAGAACCTGGAAATAGCCTGGAAAATTCCTGTCTTTGGGGCTCAAACAAATGCCACCCTGCAATAAGATTTCTACCTCTGGTCACCAGACTGCTTCCTAAATCAGCTGATGCCTGAGGCCTTACATTAACAGTGAGATGCTGCACCATGGTCATAATACAGTAATTTTAGATTTACTCACAGAAGCTAAGGTTGAATGTTAAGGGCATGATTTGATGTTAGTGGTACAATCTGACCTAATTGGAGGGTTTTTAATACCCCTGGGCCTGGGCCTGCTGTCACGTAGCCGCTGTTGTATCTGCTGGCAATGCACAGGGGCCTCGCATCCCAGCCCTGAAGGCAAGGCTTACCCGGCATTCCTTGCAGATCCCTAGGATCAGCTCTCTCCCTTCTCCTCTCCCACGCCCCCCATCTCAGGGGGCTGGTTGGGAGTCAGTAGGAGTCAGAAGGGCAGCAGCAATGGGGCTTATGTTTGTTTGCTTCATGTCCCCCACTCTGCATGAGAGCCCTATCCCTAAGGGAAAAGAAGCTGTTCAATTCCCCTATCATTTGGGATAGGAAATGAGCCTTCGACCAGTCTAGAACACAAACCTGTATATATGCAGGAGTCTGGTTTATGACGAGAGCAGTGCATCAAACCGATAGGTAGAAGATGGTGCTCAAAAAGTGGTTACACGTTTACAGTCCATATCGTACTATAATCCAAAACAAGAATCTGGATGCTCTAAATGCCCAACAAACAAAATAACATGAAGTTTTGGCCAAAAATATAGGATACTACTTCTATAATCCTGGGGTAGGCAGGCTTTTTTGTGGCTCTTTAATTTTTTTATCTTTGTTTTGAAATAACTTATTTTATTCTTTTTAAAGATTTTATTTATTTGAGAGAGAGACACAGTGAGCATGTGAGACAGAACACAAGCTGGGAGGAGGGGCAGGAGGAGAAGCAGACTCCAGGCTGAGCCAGGACATGTGGATCATGACCCCATGATCATGACCTGAGCTGAAGGCAGACAACTGACTGAACCACCCAGGTTTTGAAATAATTTAAGATTTAGGAATGTTACAAACATAATACAAGCAATTCCTATATAACCTTCACCCAGATTCCCTAAAATGTTAACATTTCACCTTTGTTTCTTCTCTCTCTTCCTCAATCTCTCTCACATATATGTATGTAACACATATACATTCCCATCTTTATTTATATGCTATGTCTTTCACAGTGTATCATATCAAGAGGCACATGAGTTCTGTTTGTCTCATTACTGGTAATGTTAACTTGAATCACCTGCTTGAGATGATATCTGCTTGGTTTCCTCACTTTTGTTCTTTTGTAATTAATAAATATTTTGTGAGCCATGCTTTGAGACTACTTAAAGGTACTGTTTCTCATAAAACTTTCACCTACGAGTTTTAGCATCCAGACAAATCTCTTAAAGCATTAGGACAAGAAAACCTGACATGTGTTGAAAACCTGATATGTGTTTACATAAAAACCAAAAATGGACCACATGAACAAACAACTAAATTTGATACTGTGAACAAACCTAAAAGACAATGATGGTCTGAGAGAAAAATATCTGCGACATATGTAATAGGCAAAGAATTGATAAACAGAATCAATGAGGGACTCCTACAAATCAGCAAGAATAAGCCAACTACATGAGTCAACTACGAAAACAGGAAATTAATAGGAAAAAAAAGAAGTGGCCAATCAACAGGAAAGATGCTCAATCTAAATATAAATAACAGCACATACAGTCACATGGTGAGCTCCTAGTTTGGGAAAATAAAAATAAGAAGACATAAGAGTGACAGTAAGGATGAGGATAAATAAAACTTCTATATGTCATTCACTGGGAGTATACAAAAACTGGTAAAACATTTTTGAAAAGCTATTGGCAGTTAACTACTAAAATTTAAAATGTACATATCCTTTGATTCATCAGTCCACACCCAGGCACGTATGTACTTATCACAGCTTTGCTTTTCAAAGAACAAAACAAAAAAAAAATAAATTTTCATCTGCAGGGCACTGGCTAAAAATAAATTACTATACAGCAGAAAAAGAGCAATGAAAAAAGAATGAGCTTGATATATAATATAGGTTAGGACATGGAATGATTTCCTACAAATACTGTTAAGGAAAAGAGAAAAGCCAAGGAATATTATGTATATAGAGCTTATGTATAAATATTAATATACTAACAGCTACATAGCTTAGAATAATGCAAAGTTACTATTTTAATCAGTTTATGAACATTAGCTCACTTAATCCCCCCCACACACAATTTTATGAGGAAAGTGATTTATCCACACTTTAGAGTCAAGGAAACCGAGGCACTGAGAGATAAAGTACCTTGACCAAGGTCATGCAGCTAATACGTGGCAGAACCAAGATTTCTTTTTTTTTAAGATTTTATTTATTTGAGAGAGAGAGAAAGCACAAGCAGGGGGAGAGTGGGGAGAGGCAGAGGGAGAAGCAGTCTCCCTGCTGAGCAGAGAGCCTGATGTGGGACTGTATCCCAGGACCCTGGGATAATGACCTGAGCTGAAGGCAGATGCTTAACTGACTGAGCCACCTAGGCACCCCCAGAACCAAGATTTGAACCACTAAGCAATACACCCTCTCTCTTTATAAAGAGTTGATCCTTGAGCATTGTGGGGGTTAGGAGCACCAATATACCCCTCTGTGCAGTGGAAAATCCAATATAATTTTCAACTCTTCCCAAAACCCTTAACTACCAATAGTCTGCTATTAACTAGAAACCTTACTGATAAATCACCGGTTGATTTACACATATTTTATATGTTGTATGTATCATATACTGTAATCCTGCAATAAAATAAGCTAGAGAAAAGAAAATGTTACTAAGAAAATCATTAAGGATGAGAAAATACTTTTAGTGTACTGCAGTGTATGTGCTGAAAAATCCACATATTCATGGATGTGCACAGTTCACACCCATGTTGTTCAAAGATCAACTATATTTGCAAATTCACAGAAAAGGGATTGGAAGGGTAGAGACCAAACTATTAACAATTTACCTGCTATTAAAACTAAGCAACACTTTACAAATAACTAACTAATTAATATAACTGGATGCTAGAACCCCTGGATGTTTGTCTATTTCAGGAAACATAATAGAGCCTTCTACTCTCACCTCCCCTATTTGGAGACATTTCATGGACTTTCTTCTGTTCCAGTGATCCTCAATCTTTCAATAATATAGCTCACCACCCACAATTCTCAACTCCAGCTACATCTTCTCTTCCAAATACGTACCATCCTTCATGCAAACAGTCTCTAAATACTGTAAGTGTGGACCACAAAAATTGAGAAAGGTGGCCCTGAAGCATTTTGAGTCTTGAAAACATTAAGGAGTAACTGGCAAGTATTTTACAAGCATGTAGTAACATATTTCTTGCCTATAAATATAATAAGGCTGAGACATAAACGTTTTAGAAAAATCTTTCTAAAGGCAAAGAAACAAACAGATTTTGTGGCTAACCCTGAATTAACATAAAATTAAAGCAAGCCAGGAATATAGGGTGGATATACTTTTCCCTATCCCTCCTGCTAAGTACAACTAAAAACCCTGGACATTATATGTAACAAAAATAAGTGATCCCTGAAAGATGACAGAAGAAGGCAGACAGCTATGGACCTTAAGACCCAAAGAATACCATGGTGGTGGTAAATTCTGTGGATTTCTTTTTGCCCTACATGCCAGTCTTGGAGCTAAAGAAGCCAGCTACGCAGAAACAGCAACAGACATAAACCAAAGAAAGCCCCAACAAAAGGCTGCTTTCTCCAGCCAAAAGGGCATCCTAGCAAGATAGAGACTTTTAGACATTAATTGAGCGATTCTAGACAAACACCATATAAAATACTCTGCCCCCTCCCCTCCGACCAGCAAAGCCAAAGTAGGGAGCCTAGACTTCCACCCTCACCAGGTTATAATGGGGCATCCTAATAACTCTGCCAAGATGATGTCAGGGAAGGCCAAGTAGGGAGCCAGGACTTTCATCCCCATCTCAAAAATTGATAGAATACCAGAAAATCAGCAAGCACACAGTAGAATACAACAACACTCTCAGCCATGAGGATAAATAATATTTAAAGGAAATTTCTCTCAGTAACAGCAAAGTACAGAGTCTTTTTGAGTGACCATGGAATATATGCCCAAATAGACCATTTCATGGGCTATAAAAACAAATCTCAACAAATCTAAAATAATTGAAATCATATAGATTGTGTTCTCCAACACAATCAAATCAAAATAGAAATCAATTACAGGAAAATCACTAAATGCTTGTAAACTAAACAACACAATTCTAAATAATCCATGGGTAAAATAAGTTTAAAGGGAAATTAAAAAATACAATGAACAGAATGAAAAGTTTCAAAAATACAAAAATTTGTGGGACATAGCTAAAACATCAAGGGGGAAATTCATAGCACTAAATGCATACATCAGAAATGAAGAAAAGTCTCAAATCAACAATCTAAGTTCCTTCCTCTGGAATCTAGAAAAAGAGCAAAATAACCCCAAAGTAAACAAAGGAAATAATGACAATAAAAACAAAAATCAATGAAATTTAAAAGAGAAAAATAGAAAAAAGTCAATGAAACAAAGAGCTGGGTTTTTTAAAAGATTCATAAAATTGGTAAACCTCGAGGAAAACTAACAAAGGCAAAAAGAGGACACAAAATATCAGAAGTGGAGAATACTATTACAGACTCTACAGACATCAAAAGGGTAATGGAGTGCTATGAATAATTCCACTAATTTGACAACTTAGGTGAAATGGGTCAATTCCTCAAAAATGCAAACTACTACAACTTACCCAATTTGAAATGAATTATTTGAACAGCCCTATAGCTAGTA
Organism: Vulpes lagopus; assembly: GCF_018345385.1. Classification (NCBI taxonomy): domain Eukaryota; kingdom Metazoa; phylum Chordata; class Mammalia; order Carnivora; family Canidae; genus Vulpes; species Vulpes lagopus. The sequence continues at coordinate 4,362,371 of NC_054835.1, read as the reverse complement.
AGGATATTGAATTCATCATTTTAAAACTCCCAAAATAGTAAATGTCCAGGTCCAGTCTATCCCTTTAGAGACTAAAGAATTCTATCTAACATTAAAATCCTACCTAATATTTTATTAATAACAATTCTACACAATTCCTTCCAGAAAACAGAAGAGGAGCAAACACTTTCCAATTAATTTTATGAATCTAGTATTAACAAACCAGATAAAAATGGTATCAAAAAGAAAACCACAGGGATCCCTGGGTGGCGCAGCGGTTTAGCGCCTGCCTTTGGCCCGGGGCGCGATCCTGGAGACCCGGGATCGAATCCCACGTCAGGCTCCCGGTGCATGGAGCCTGCTTCTCCCTCTGCCTATGTCTCTGCCTCTCTCTCTCTCACTGTGTGCCTATCGTAAATAAATTTAAAAAAAAACAAAAAACAAAAAGAAAACCACAGATCAATATCTCTCACAGATACAAATATAAAATTTTAACAAAATATTAACAAAGAGAATTTGTCAATAAATAAAAAGAATTATACGTTACAACCAAGTAGAATCTATTTAAGGTTGCAAGGCTGGTTCATTACTAAAAAAAAAAAAAAAAAATCAATCAATGTAGTACACACATTAATAAGCTAAAGAAAGAACCACATGATCACATCAATCAATGCAGAGAAGACATCTGACAGTATTCGATACCCATTCACTACGAAAATTCTCAGAAAAACAGTAATAGAAAGGAACTTCTTCAACTTGATAGAGATCATCTACAAAGAAACCTACAGCTAATATTATACTTCATGGTGAAAGACTGAATGCTTTCTCCCTATGATCAGGAATAAGGCAAGGATCTCCACTCTTACCACTTTTATACGACACATCACTAGAAGTTCTAGCCATTGAAATAAGGCAAGAAAAGGAAATAAAAGGCATACACAGGTCAGAAAGGAAGAAAGGATGATGTGATAGTCTACACAGAACATCCCAAGGAACATACACTAAGTGAGTTCAGCAAGGTCTCAAAGTTCAGCAAAGATAAACATACAAAAGTGAGTTCAGCAACAATAAACACACAAAAATCTATTGTATTTCTATATAATAGCAATGAACACACAGACATCAAAATTATAATTACAATTTCATTTACAATTACTCAAAAAATGAAGCAGTTAGGTTTAATTATACCAAAACATGTATGGAGCTTGTCTGTAAAACATACAGAATGCTGGTGAAAATAATCAAAATACTAAATAAATGGAGAGAATATTATGCTCATGAATTGGGAAACTCAACACAGTAAAGATGTAAATTCTTCTCAAGTTGATATACAGATTTAATATTGTGACACTGTGATTTATAATAAGAAATATATATTTGTTTTTCACCCATGGTTCCTGGCTCACAGCTCCCGCCCAAGGCCCTTGGAATTTCCTGAGCAATAAGAGTAATGGAAACATCCTTTGTTATAATATTTGGTCTCTTGCCCTCAGTTCCTGAAACTGTTTCAGAGCCATAAAGGTCAAAGAGGTGTCTTATTGTCCATAACAAGCTCCTTTCCATCACAACTGGGTTTATGTTAATGAGGTGACTTCTGAAAAGCACCTAAGGATGGGGGCCTCTAGGGGAACCAACCATGAATAAAGCACTGGAACTTTTAGTTCCACTCCTTGTATTCTGGGAAGGGAAGAGGTGGTGGAGGTTGAATCAATCAGCAACTGCCTATGATTTAATCAATTGTGCCTCCACAAAATCCCAAAAGGATGGGGTTTGGAGAGCTTCTAAGTTGACAAGTACATGGAGATGTGGGGAGAATGGTAAAAGCCCGACGACCTTTCCCCACACCTTGGCCTATACATCTCTTCCATCTGGCTACTCCTGGGTTATATCCTTTTATAATAAACCAGTGATTTAGTATGTAAAATGTTTCTGTGAGCTCTGTGACCCACTCTAGCAAATTGATTGAACCCAAGGAAGAGGTGGTTGGAACCTCTGATCTATAAGGTAGGTCAGAAGCACAGGCAACAACCCAGCCTTGTGATTGTCATCTGAGGTGGGGAGAGAATAGTCTTGTGGGACTGAGACTTTAACCTGTGGGATCTGATGCTATTTCCAGGTAGACAGTGACAGAATTGTTTAACTATAGTACTTCTAGAGCTGGTGTCTAAGAATTGCTTGTTGCCAGTGTGAGGAATCACCCCCCACACTGGACTTGGGTCAGAATCCCTTTTAAATGTTAGTTCCTATCTAAATTCCAGCATGCTATTTTTTTATAGCTATGGACAATATTATTCTAAAATTTATATGGAAAGACAAAGGACTTGAATAGCTGAAACAGTTTTTAAAAAGAAGAAAAAAGTGGGTGGAATCTTTCTACTCAATTTCAAGACTTACTACAGAGCTGCAGTAATCAATACTGTGTGGTATTGGCAGAAGGCTAGACACACAAAATGGAACCTAAGAGAGAGCCACACCAATATGCCCAATTGATTTTTTTCTAAAGGCTTAAAAGCAATTCAAAAGAAAAGGTTACCTTTCCAACAAATGGTACTGGAATAGTTGTTCATCTGTAGTATAAAAAAGAGAGAACTAAGTCCACACCCTGTACAAAAGTCAAAATGTACCACAGACTTAAATGTTAAACGCAAAATTATAAGTCTTGTAGGGAAAAAAAAAAGGAGAAAATCTTCAGGATCTAGGGCTAAGCTAAGAGTTCCTAGACATGATGCCAAAAAATGGAAAAATTGAGAAGTTGGACTTTGTCAAAATTTAAAACTTTTGCTCATATAAGACCCTGATACAATAAAAAGACAAATATAGACCAGAAGAAAATATTTTCAAACCACATAATCAACAAAAGACTCCCACCTTCAGTATACAAGGACACTTTAAACAGTAAAAAAAAAACAAAAAACCCAAACAACCCAATTAGAAAACAAATAAGAGGGATCCCTGGGTGGCGCAGCGGTTTGGCGCCTGCCTTTGGCCCAGGGCGCGATCCTGGAGACCCGGGATCGAATCCCACATCAGGCTCCCGGTGCATGGAGCCTGCTTCTCCCTCCGCCTGTGTCTCTGCCTCTCTCTCTCTCTCTCTCTCTGTGACTATCATAAATAAATAAAAATTAAAAAAAAAAAAAAAAAAAAAGAAGTCAGCAGACTTCCATTAAAAAAAAAAAAAAAAAAAGAAAACAAATAAGAGGTAAGGTGGTATTTCAGTGGAGACACAGAGATAGCAAATACAAGCAGGAAACGTGTATCTGACGACGTCATTAGCTGCTAGAGTAATACAAATTAAAACCAAACAACTTGTCACCACACACCTAGCAGAATGGCTAAAACAACAACAACAACAACAGTGACAATAATAAATACTGGAAAGAATGTAGAGAAATTGGATCCTATCCATATTACCAGTAGAAATGTAAAATGTTACAGCCACGCAGGAAAAGAATTTGGCATTTTCTTAAAAAACTAAACATGTAGCTACTATGTGACCAACAGCCGCACTCGGACAATTATCCCAGAGGGATGAAAACACGTTCACACGTAGACGTGTACACAAGTATTTACAGCAGCTTTATTCAAAATAGCTCCAAATTGAAAACAACCAGGATGTCTTTCAATAGGTAAACAGTTAAGCACACTGTGGTGCAGCCATACCAGTTAATACTATTTGGCAATAAAATATACAATAGATAAAACTCCAGAGAATTACACTGAGTTTTTTGTTTTTGTTTTATTTTTTTTTAAGATTTTATTTATTTATTCATAGACACAGAGAGAGAGAGAGAGGCAGAGACACAGGCAGAGGGAGAAGCAGGCTCCATGCAGGGAGCCCGACGTGGGACTCGATCCCGGGTCTCCAGGATCACACCCCAGGCTGCAGGCAGCGCCAAACCACTGCGCCACCGGGGCTGCCCTACGCTGAGTTTTTGAAAAACAGAACAGCAAAAAAGCCCAATCCCAAAAGGTTACATGCTGTATGATTCCATTTATAACATTCCTGAAATATAATGTATATTCCATTTATAACATTCCTGAAATGACAAAATTGTAGAACTAAAGAACAAACTAGTGCTTGTCCGTGGTTAAAGAGGTTAGTTAACTCCTAGAGATAGTAAATAGCTTGTCTACAAGCAGTGTTTATATGCAAAACAACCAATCCTGAGTCCGTATCCCCACCCACCTCCTTTTAGCAGGCTCCTTCTGTCCTCCCTACCCTAAATCACCTGAGGGCCAGGTATCTGACCACTAGACTACCCCTTAGAGCCCAGTGCCTGCTGAAATTATTTCAACTAGACTGTCCTAAGTCTGCTCACCTGACCTGTCTTGCCTTTCCCATAGAAACCACAATAAAGGTTCCCTGCCAGGCTTCCCCCTCATTCCCTCTGCCTCCTGCCCAATGCTGATATTTCTGTGTGCGGCCCTGCATGGCATGGCAGCATGTCCCTCCTCCTGGGAGCTGGGAGTGTAACAAACTACCTTTTCAATGGCACTTGTCTCCTGATCTGTTGGCCTCATCATATCTGAATAAAAATAAAATCCCAGGGACAGTTTAAAACAGAAATGTTCTGTATCTTGACTGTATCAGTGTTAATATCCTGATTGTGATGTATTAGAATCTGCAAGAAATTAACACTGAGAGAACATGAGTCAAAACAAGATCTTTCCATATTACTTCTTGTAACTGCATATGAATCTACAGTGATCTCCAGATAAAAAGTTGAACTGAAAAAAGCAAAATTAAAGCAAGTCCCTTGAATCCAACTCATTGGGGCTGCTTTGTCAGAAGCCTTTCTAAGGGTAGACAGGAAGTTTAGCAAACAGGAGGAAGCACCAGAACCCCAGAGCACTGCATTGTGTCTCAAGTCCTCTCCACTTTCCAGATGAACCAAACATGGAGCAAGTCATTCCTGACAAGAAAGTCTTTGGGTCAAAAGCTAAATGCAGAGTTGGCAGGACAGAAGCCTAGAAGGGTCAATTGAAGCCACTCTTTCTGGTACACTTGTCCTCACAGCAGGCCACACATGCCTCTCATACACCTCCTGGATGTCTGAGGCCTAGGCTCTGCAGGCACAGGCGGACCTGTGGGGAGAGGCCAGTGCCACCCCAAGCTTGCTAATCCAGGCCACAGGAAACACAGGCCTGAGGGCTGGTCACAAAACCACCGTCCCTGTTTTCAGTAATTTTCAGTTTAATGTATTTTCTAACAAAACAAAAAGGGGGAACACCTGGTGCTTTTTTTCCAAAACAAGCTCTGGGTATGAAAATAAACAAACTTGGGGGTGGGTCTCTGCCTGAGGTGGTTTCCGCTCTGGACAGCGAAGCTGAAGCTGCGGGGAGGGGACTGGAGGCAGCAGGAAGAAGCCACGGCCCCTGGCTTCTGCTTTTGCTCCTTGGAGGCAGAGCCTGGGGAGGGGCTCTCGCTGTCCTCTGGCCATGAGGAGCACTTCAGCTTTCCAGAGGGCCACCTGACAGCTGGGACCAGATCGGACACATGGTGAAGTCTTCCACGTCCTCCACCAAATGTTTTTAATAAGATATTGTTACCATCTTCACATACTTCTGTGACTTTTTAATAATTTCTAGTGCTGTCTAAAGACACCAGCTCGATGAAACCTGCTCCAGCATTTAGCAGATTATTCTTTTTCCACCGTTTTGCTACATAGGACCTCATCTGCAGGCTTGGGACTTTTAACTTTCCCCTCTGTGTACCCAAGATGCAGCCCACTAGCCCAGAGGGGAGCTGGTCTCTTGTAGTCCCCCCAGTGCCCCTCATGTTTGATAGTTCAAGCATTTGAAATGTCCAATTATTTAGAAAATCCCAAACACATTTAGAGCATACGTAAATTATTCAGGTCCAATAGTTTTTAAGAAAGGTTTTATTGTCTAATTAGTTTCAGAAATAAGCAGCAGTGTTAAGAGAAAGGAGACAGGAAGTGCAGACTTAAGGCATGACTGGCCAGTGTCTGCCCACAGGGCCCACTCCCTGGTCATAGCCCCGTGACCCAGGCTGCCGGCTTCCCAGCACGTGGGGCCAGGAGGGAGCAGGAGCCACGCAAGCACCCCTTCCAGGCTCTTCTCTGGTGGGTCCTGGATGCCAAGTCCTCTGCCCCTTGTGGACCTTGCTTCCTCAGATGGCCCCTCCTCTCACATATCCTCAAACCTCCATTACTCTGGTTCCTTCCCATCGGCAGCTAAGTGTGTTCAACACTCTCCCATGTTGAAACAAAGGAAAAAAGACTTTTGACCCCATGTCACCCTCTGGCTGCCACCTCCTCTCCCTCCCCTCATGCAAGGTCCCCTCCCACTTCAGGGAGGCTCTCCAATGCCACACCTGTCTTGCTTCTGAGCCCACTACCAAGTCCATGACCACCTCCTTGGCATTAACTCAACAGAAACCTTCCAGTTTCATTTTACTTAACCTTTAGGCAACCGTGAAAGTTAACAACCACCCCTTCTAGAAAGACTCATTTTCCTTCAGTTTCTTACTAATTTTCACCCACTTCTCTGGATGCTCAGCCCTGGTCCCCGCTTTAGGTTCCCTCTACACCCAGTACTCATGACACTCCAGGGGCCTCCGACAGGGACTCTGCTGTGACAGGACCACCTCCCAGGAATGCCTCAGTTATACCAGGGGCTCTGCCGGATGCTGATGACACCCAGACTTCTCTCAGGACCCTCAGCTCTAGGTCACCCAACATCTCCACCTGTACATCACACAAGCACTTCAGGGTGCCTCAAACCGAGCCAATCGCCCTTCTCCACCCACAACCCACCCGGCTGTCTGCATTCCTTTCAGCTAGAGAGCATGGGCATCCACCAGCTGTCCAATAAGACACTTGTGTCATTGGGGCCCTTCCTTTCCTCACCTCTGTGCCCACCTCCCAACGCTCAATCTGTGTTTTCCTGTGGAAGAGTATGTACTTGGATGCCCATGTCCCTCAGATCCATGTACTTCCTGTTTCCACAGTTACTGGTCAGGCCACTACTCTCACACCCAGTGGTCGCACAGGGGGCCTCCAAACCCACTCCCCAACTCCAGTATTTGCATCTTCCAATTTTTCTCCTCACTGCATATACCATGTGAACTTCTAAAAACACAGACCTAAGAATCTCTTCTTCCTAAAGTCCTCTGACCACCCCCACCATCCTCAGAATAACAGAAACTCCTTTGTGCTGTGATCCAGCCTCATCCACTCTCCCAGCCTCACCTCTGACCTCAACTCCAACCTTACCTCCAACCTTCCACCTGATGGAACCCAACCTTCCCAGACCTCGGATTCCCAAGGCCTCACACAATAAGCAGCTGGTTGACAAATATTTGTGAAACCAAGGCATGAATAAGTCAAAGAATGAGTAATGTCAGGAAAAAGTGTCACCAAGGAGCTACTCCAATGGGGTTTTAAAGGAGAGGTAAAATTTTACCCAAAGAGTGGGGTTGGGTGCGAGGTACAGGAATTCTGGCATTCTGGAAAAAAGCAGACTCAGAAGGACAATGGTACAAAGTTTCTGCTTATTCTGGGTATGAGAAAGTGAGAAGTTCAGCAAGGCCAGGGAAGAAGTGAGTAGAAGGAAGTGAGACCGGAAAATACATTGAAATCACGTGTACTCAATGAAAGAGATGAATGAATTAATAATAGAGCTATCTATGTCCTCAATGTGTTATATTTTAAAAGTTAGGAGAGTGTGAATAGTACCATTCCATTTATATTTTTAAAATATATATATTTTTAAAAACTGATAGATGTACACATCCTCAGAGACTTTTTGAAGTCTAAATCAGGAGAGGCTGAAAATAGCAGAAAAAGCTAGCACAGTCCTCCCTGAGGTAGACCTGCGGCCACATGTAGAGATTATTTAAGAGTGACTTGATTAGACCAGTGGTTCTCAAAGTGTGGCCCCTGGACCAGTAGCATCAACATCACCTGGGACTGGTTAGAATGAACTCCTCAGGCCCTGCCCCAGACCCACTGCAGCACGAATTTGGGGTATGGGGTCTTCCAGAATAGTGAGGTCTAAAAATGCTTGAAAATTCCCCCACCTGGACATCTGAAAATAGTCACTGAGCTAAGGGATAATTTGTCACTCTGGGGTGACTGCACCATAAAGACTCCTGTGTAGAGGGTGAGGTTTTTCTGGAAGAGAATGGAAGAGGTCTTAGACTGAAGAGAGGGAAAAAAAAGTCTTCTGCTCTCTCTGAGGCCAGGATTCAACTCTAAACACTGTTCTGGGATAGGCAGAATGAAGGCAGAGTCTGGGCAAGTAGGAGGTCAAAGGACATGGGGCCTCAATAGCATACTGTCATATTCTCTGAGTTTTATTCTCTCATTCCCCTCATCCTCAGGATTCCCAAATAATCTCATTAAAAGTGATTCCTGTCTCAGGTGTTCTATGGGAAACCATGGCAGGTCCCAGAAGAAGGGAGTAGCAGGGAATGTCGATCCCCACTCAAGCCAGAAAGGTGGGAGCAACCACTGCCAGGTTAGCAGGGAGCTGCACCCAGCCTAGGGCAACCTCATAGATGTCACCAACAAAAATGGCCCAGGACAGTAGCAGGGGAGAAAGCCAGAGCCGAAGAAAGCCAGTAGCAGGGAAGAAAGCCAGAGCACACTTGACGTGGTGCATTGGGAGAGGTGCAGAAAATGCAGGATAGACACTTGGCAGGTCTGAGGGTAGAGAAGGGAGGGAGGGATTTCTAGAGGTAAGTTGGAGTGAGTTTATGTTGTCATAACCTGGAATTTAGCAAGAAAGGTGGACAGGTCTGGAAAGCTGGATCTGACAGATAAACAGTGTGTTAGGATTTCCTGTCCAAGCACTTAACCACAATTTTATTTTACATTTCTTTGTGTGATCATATAATTATCATCCTCTCCCTCTGGACTGTAAGCTTTGTGAAGGAAGGACCCTGGATGTTTCCACTCACCACTTAATCCCCAGTATCTAGTTGGCACATACTATTTACTCACAAAAGGGGCTGGATAAATAAACAATTTAAGTTAAAACTCTATAGAGCATTTGATTCTTCTTTCTCTGTATTGTTGACTTTTTGTTAGTTTTTGCCCAAACAGCATATTATCATATGAAAATATATTACCAAAAAGCATTACATCAAAGGGATCTACTTCCGTTTGGGGGGAGAGTCATGTTATAAATACAGCATCAAGGCTTTAGTCTGAGTTGCAAACACTTGGTTAGAAAGGCAAAAGAATGTAAAAGTTAGAATGTATTAGAACGTATTTCACCAAATACATAGAGATACACCCACGGTGGTCGTCAGCTATGGCCAGCCTGATGCCCTCAGATGTTGCTGTATCTCAGAGTGACTTGGAAATCAAAGATTAATTCTGCACAGAAGAGTTTTAGCATAAAGTGCTTCTATGGCATTATGATTCACTGAAAACTGACCATCCACATATGATAAAACAGCATGTACTACCTTCAGCAAATGCCAGGCGTCTACAATAGAGTCAGCATGCAGGTGCTGTGACGTCACAAGGACACAGGCGACTGCTCGCCCTCTGACAAAAGGAAGGATCATCGCCAGTCACTCTAAGATCTGAGAGTATGGCAGTGGAACAGAAAGGGCAGGCTATTTCACAGAGGATTGCAGACAATGAGACAATAAATTGAGAAGTTTAGCAAATAATCCCCAGTCCCTCAACCTAAGAAGCTTCCCCTGAACTGGAGAGAAGAGAAGCTATAAAATTAAATTTTTATAAACACACATGTGACATCTTTGACTTCAAGCAAGCAACAAGGCCTGTGGTCATGCTACCCCGGGTTAGCAGTCCATCCATGCTAAACTCTTGGGGCTGTATGGTCACAGTGCTGAACATACTCTGTACACAGGAGGGATTAATCCTGCAGCAGATGTGACAGGCAGAGGGGGCCTCGCCACAATCCACAGCAGGTTCCTTGCCACTGCGGTTCAGTCTAAGCATCTCAGAAGCCCACCACTATAAAACGCCTTACATTTCGGTTTGGAGGTTGACGTTCCATGAAACCCCAGATAAAAGGAATGAGAAGTGCCTCTCTTCACCCTGGCCTCCCAGCCTACCCTGGAACTCAGGGTCAGACCTCTAGGGAACCAGATCCTATCTGAGAACAATCCAGTGGTCAGTACCAAGAGACGTCTCGCACCCCTCTCCCCTGAAAGGGCTTTCAGAGGGAGCTCGGACACTCTCTATCTCTGCGTGCAGAGGCTGGGTAATTGCCGGGCTGACCCTTGGAGCCTCTTGCCCCGCTCACCTTTCACTATAATGCGTGGTAGAGCATAATCATGAAATGTGCTTATTAATTTTACTCATTTGACGCTGCGCTCTTCTGCCCTGAGCTAGATGTTAGGAGAAAATGATAGGGATAGATTCTGCTCCTGTCAGACTTACCAAGACTTTCAGAAAACCAGACTATCAAAGGCCATCTGCCACCCACTAGCCAAGCTTTCAAGATGACCCCAAAGGTACAAGCAGAATGTTAAAGACACAGATCAACAAAAGAGAACAGAAAGAAGATGTGGAGACCCATGCCCTGGGTGTGAGCCCCCCACATGAGCCCTCCCAGGAGAGCAACCCCAGAGCCAGTCCTCCCAGAGATCACGAGCATTGAGCCCCTGCCCTGATTCATGACTTGCTGCTTCATATCTAATTCATCAAAAGACACTTTGGTTTCTCAAATCAGGAACATTTTTATTAGCTTCCCCAAGAGTTTTATGGCACAAAGCCATATCTAATGATTCTATTTTACGGCAAGTTATACATTCAAACAGCACTTTGAAGTCAGACAGCAGGTAAGACTCAAATCTTTGTCAAAAAAGATTCCCTTGTCCTTTCACTTTTAAAATGTTTATAAGCTTTCAAACAGTTGGGAAAGTGATGTGAAGGATTTTAACAGGCTTCTCCTTCTCTGCACAGGACCCAGCGCTGGCTGACTCAATACATACTACAGTGTTCTCGAAAGGGTTTGCTTTTGCCCCTCTGTTCCCTCCACCTAGGGACATCTGGCAATGCCTGGACACATTTTTTGCTGTTACAACTGCAGTTGCGCTACTGGCATCTAGTAGGTAGAAGCCAGGGATGCTGCTAAGCACCCTATATATGTGGCAATGGATAGCCCCCCAACACAGAATTACCTGATTGTCTAGTCCAAAATGTCACTAGTGTCAAGACTGAGAAACCATGCCTTAGGGCTTCTTCTGGACCAGGTGTCATATCACCCCCACCCAGGACATTAGATGTTAATCTAATCACAGCAGCAGGTTTTCAGTGCTGCCTAATGAGACTTGTATTCTTTTATTCGTATGCATTCTTGGTGCACATTTTCAATAAATGGAATAAAATGCTGTCTTAAACAAAATGAGGAAAGTGAAAATAAGACCACCTTAGAATCTCAGACCATAGTCAACGGTAATCAAACCCTCCTAATGTTATTCTGCACTTTTTAAGCCTGATCCAAATCATAATTTATCTACTGAAACAACAAAATAACCAATGCCAGCCATCAGTACTACTGAACACCACCAGAGACACATGCTGAAAAGCAGAGCAAGTTCTCTGTTAAACTTAACCTGTCGTGGTATGATCAGTCAGGGCACTGGACTTGGAAGGGGGTCTGCTCCTGAGTCACTACTTCCCAGGACTGGGACTCTGTCACTTCACTTGCCAGAGCTTGGATTCTCTTAATCAGCAAAATTGAGAGGATAAGATACTTGCCCTTCTCACGTTCCAGGTGGAGATAAAGACACTTGCCCTTCTAGAGTTCCAGGGAACTGTGAGAGCCAAATGAGTTCACAGGTAGGAAACTGCTCTGTAAACTGTAAAGAGCTATAAGAATGTATGGCAATATGCTGATGACACTTACACATCCAGGACAACCTATGACAAGGATCTTTCAGACTCCTGGATCCTTTTCATGAAATTTCATAACTAGAAGTGAGTTTAGAATCAAGGGAGCCAGGAACGCCTGGGTGGCTCAGCAGTTGGGTGTCTGCCTTTGGCTCAGGGAGTGATCCCAAGGTCCTGGGATCACCACAGGCTCACCACAGGGAGCCTGCTTCTCCCTCTGCCTACGTCTCTGCACTCTCTCTGTCTCTCATGAATAAATAAATAAAATCTTTTTAAAAAATTAAATAAAAAAAAAAGAAATCAAGGGAACCAACCCTTTAGTTTCACAGAAGGTGAAAATGGCCATCACAGATGCCAAGTGACTCTGCCAAGGCCAGGAAACAGCCCAAGTGGACTCAGGTCCTCTGACTCCCAACCCAGGACACTCTCCACCCCCTCCCACTGGTGATGCTTCCCCTCCCTGTTTAAGTTCCTAGAGGAAAGGAGCACATTTATATACACGGCTCAGGGGGTCTTGAACACAGGAGATAAATACTGGTTGAATCAAGGATCTTGACTTACTACATCATAGCCTGTTGGGGCTCGGTTCCGAGAAGCCACCACCCCCACTCCCGTGATGGGATCCATCGACGTCTCTGGCAAAGCTTCTGAAAGGTCTTTGACTTCAGGCATGGTGGACTGGTCCTAGTTCCAAATAGGAAAAAGAAAGCAGAAAATTCAAACTGACCATTTAAAGTAAATGATACAGTCTCAAAGAGAACCAGAATCTTGGGACAAATATCCTAAGCTAAGCTCCATATACTGAACTGGCTAAAGGAACCCTGACCTTACCTGACCCTTTCCTCAGATCAAGAATTCAAGTCATCTCTGACCCCTGCTCTTCTCAGGTTGGCTCTGAACACTGGGCTCATGTAGTTAATGCAGGCCTGTCCCTGCTCGGAGAGGTAACTTTGACTCAAACCCATTCTTAACTCTCTCAACAAGCTGCCTGACTTCTGAACAGATACCAGTAGCTTCTCTGAGAGTAAATCAGGCACACCTAAATCTAATACCACTTTTCACTTCTGTCCCTTACAGTATTCCTTTGTGGAGGTGTAGACCTCCAAATCCACAGCCTCTATATAGCACAACAGAGTGTGGACTGTTCAGTAGGCAAAGCTTTGCAAACACATGGAGGAAAGTGTTCTGGAAATGGAGGCAAAGGGATGGCATTCAGGTCCAGGCTCTACGGCTTACTGGCTGGTGACTTTGAGTAAGCAAGAGGTCATGATACTGACAGTCAAGAGAGCCATCATGAGATCTAAGGGAATCACATAAAGCAAGGGCCTGGAGCAGTCCCTGGCACACAGTAGGCACCCAACAAAATGCAGATGAGACTGGCAGGTTTGGGGCACACAGGTCCAGCATAAATGGCCAGAAATGTGGTACATGCCCTTTCTGGGAGGACTGGCAGGCGCCTTTGTTGTGTTTAATCCCACAGGTCATGTGGGCACTTACTCAAAGCTAAACACTAACAATGACCATAATTCTTGCTGGGCACTTTGGGAGAAAAGGAGGGGAAATGGAATTATTATTCTGCTGCTGACTGCCTCTTGATGTGACTAGAGGAGACAAGGAGAATATAGAGAGCACTGGGTCTGGGCAGCTTGGAGTAGCAGTGCACCAGAAAGCAAATAAAAGAGGTAACACCTTATGTAAATGACTTTTAGTACTTTTAAAAGGACAAGCAGTGAAAAAGAGCAAGTTAAATTCCACCTCCTTCTGCAGGAATTAAATTCCACCAGCTGTAGGTCCACCAGATCTCTCAAAGCTGGTTACTGCTTCTAAAGCAAACCAAACACCATGCCTAACTAGGCAAGGAGAAGAAATATTCTTAATTCTCAGCCTTGAATCAGAAAAGGCAGAGGCTATTAAAAATGACTGCGGCCTTCTACATGGGAACAATCAGAATGCCATATGCAAGTCACCCATGTAATCAATGTCCCCTGAAGCCCACAAAAGGCTCCGGAAACGGACTCAGCAATGAAATTGAGCCAAATATCCAATCAAGGCTACGAAGCGCCTGGCAGCAGCCACACTCTCAACTTCTGTTTATGACAAAAGCCAAACTAAGTGATGCTTTACTTAATTCTACTGAAAATGAACTTCTAGAAGCCCAGGCCAGGGGGTAGGATAATACCATGCCACACCACTGCATCATTCTCTTTTTTCTAATTTTATTTGCCAAGCAGGTTTGTGTAAAGCACAGGGCTCACTGCTTCCTGCACACAGTAGGCAGGAAGCATTTACTGAATGAATAAGCATGCACGGCCTCCAAAAAGAAGGCGTAGGGTTAAATATCTGCATCAGCCCAGTCCAAAGCTAGTGATAGTCCAAACACTAATCACAGTATTATCACTTGGAAAATCCCATAGTATCGGTAGCATGAAAATAACACCGCTGCAGTTTGAAAAATATGGGTACCTGCTGTTGGTTACCAAAACGCTTTGCAATTAACAACTCATTAACAGAATGTACAAATTCTGCCAGTGCTAAAATATCACGCTGTGAATTTAATAAAGAACATCCGAGGTAAGTTTTTATGATGATGATGATGATGATGGTGGTCCTGCCTCTACTATGTGAGAGGGAGACAGGAGGCAAGTGTGGGAGGAAGTAGGAAATCGTTGATTCGCCGACAGACTCCGGTCCCCGGGTCACGACGCCCGCGCGGTGCGGGTGACCACGGCTGTCCCCGGCCCTGGGGAGACTCGCCCCCGGGCGACCCCGCTCCCACAATGCACCGGGGAGGCCGCCGGGCCGCTCGCTCCAAGATGGCTGCGGGCTGCCTGCGGCTGAGGCAGACAAAGGAGCCGGCGGCCTGCGCCCAAGCGTGCACGGTGGCCAGCCAGCCTGCAGACGGGAGGACGCGACAGCAGAGCATGAGCACAGAGCATCTCGGATGCACGCCTCCTTCCTCCCTTTCCCCCCAGTTGCTGTACCCTGGGGATCAAGGCAGCCTTTGTGAAATACAGACAAATGACTCCTCGCGGCGCGGGGCCGCGGCTGGCTCGGCAGTGGAGGAGGCCCCACCACCAGCGAAGGAAGCTTTTAATGAGAAACGCCCAAGATATCCATGGCAGAGGCAATCACTCAAAGCAGCTTGCCCTGAATTACATATTTTCTGACTGCAAATTACTTTTAACAGCGTCTCTACCGTCACTTCAATTGACCTTCCTAACAAAAGGCCATTTATTAACTAGCACTCCACGTTTCCGGGCTGCGTGGAGCCTCGAGCCAGAGGGATGGCACCGCCGAGGACTCAGCCGCCCAGGGCCACAGGCCAGGCCTCCGCGAGGGGAGAAGAGGCCATTAACGCAAGCCTGCGGAGCGGAGCTGCCGAGGGGGGCGGGGGCGGGGGGGGAGCGGGCTGTTGAAGACCAACATTAACCTGTCTGGCAGCTGGCAACAGCCCCTCGTTTCATCCTCAGCAGCTCCGCAGCAGATAGGGAGAGACCCACCTTGTCTCAAAATCCTCACTGCACACTAAACACACTAACACACCTCCCCTGCATTTGTACAACGCTTTGCAATTCTCAGAAAGCTTTCCCAGGTTCCTTCTTGACGGATGATCATACCAAACCTGGGAGGTGGCTGGGTCTTATTACCCCTATTTTAGAGAAGACAAAACTGAGGCGCAGGGTGATCAGAAGCCAGGTAACTGGCAGCCGCCAGAACGGAACGGAACCTCTCGTCCTCCTCCCCAGGTCTAATCTGCTTTCCATGACACTATGCAGAGAGACCAACATCCCACCTGATACCCGACTGAGAAAGCAGTTTCAACACTAATTATATTTAAAAATGCCAAAGCTCGTCTTTCTCCAGCCATAGCCCAATAAGTAAAGCAAAGGGGAGACAAGTACAGAAAGATAAAAGTAACATGGGATTAATTTTCCTCACACCTCAGTTTCAAGATTCAACATTTCCCTCATAAATAATTTACAACAATAAAAATGAGCTAAGGCCATGTTTGTGTAGGACGGAGGTAAATTTAGGCCTAATGAGGGAGATCCGAGCACTGCACAGGAGGGAATAGGTTGATGTATAGCACTGTGTGAGCACAATCGACAGCACACAGGGGCTCCATTACCAACTGGAAGTCAAGAGGCCGACCAGGAGGAGGGGCGGGCAATTTAGGGAAACTTCTACCATCCCAGCTGGGGCTGCAGGGAAGGTCTTTACAGGGAAAGCCAAAAGTTGCCCAGGATTTTAGATAAGACAACAGAGGCAGAGATTTCTCAGAACTCTAAGACTGAACCAACCTGAAATTCAGTCAGTTCTCAGTAAATGCCAGGTGAGGAACAGAGGTGGTGATGGCACCTGGGAGTCTCATCTACTCGCAGGCATGGGGAGAGCACAGTGGCAACACGGACCTTGAGCTGGTCCTAATTTAACCCCATAGGTCACCTGGCCCCAATCTCCATCCCAATCTCCATCCACGGCACATGGCCATCATTTCCAAGGCTGGGGGCTACACAGCCTTACTCTGGGCAGGTATTTGAGTCTGCCCGGAGAGATTTCTCCACCAGGCAGGAGAATATGTGTGAATGTGCTGTGGGGTGTGTGTGTGTTCCATGTACATATTGGGGCTACATGGGATCAGTTAGGAGGATTTTTTTCCCTGTCATGCCTGCTGAATGCTATGCAACAAGGCTGAATCAGAGAAAACCCGTCTCCTGCTTCTGCCTGCAATACTGCAAACAGTGCCTGGGGAAGGCCCCAGCCCCCAGCTCTGCAGCACCTTGGCAATGCCGTCATCCCAGGTTCACAGAGAAATGAACTTTAACTATAAAGCCTCTCATACAGACAGCACACTGCTCCCTTGTAGCTGATCAAAGAATTACTACAACACTGTGCTTAATCCCTAAAAGTCAGCGGTGCTGGGCTTAACTGATGCTGAATATTGTTTCAGAATCAAAGGCATGCCTCCCGGCCCCAGTCTGGGAGAAAACTAAGCTACTGTATCACAGTTGAAAACTCAGGGGAACTTTGATATCATCTCTGTTTAATTTCCCCGGCCCTGTGAGCCGGGGGTTTATCTCGTTTTATCAACTCCTATACTGAAATCAAAACCCAACTAACAGAGCTCAGACCTCTCTCCACTGGGGCCCGTCCAGCAGCGGGGTGGGGTGGATGCAACAACTGCAGGGGGGCGGTGGGAAGGGGGCGCTGCCATCAAAGGAGGCGCAACAGGAACCCCAACTCGGGCTCCCTGCAGGGTGAGGAAGGCCAGCTCAGAAGCAGCACCAGCGCTGCACACCGAGGACCCAAGGCGTGACTCGCACACAACTTTAGAGGAGAGAAATTTCAAAGTATGGGGTTGGGGGCAGGTTAAATTGGACTACTATAATTGAAATGACAAAAACAGTAGATTAATTAAGTCCCTATAGAAGGATGAACTTGCAATCAGCGTGTATGAAATGCAAAGTCAAGGGCACAAAAGACACAAACTGTCTACCCACATCCACCAAGCTTGCAGGGCTAGGGAAGAGCAGAGGATAAATATTTCACTTGCCATGGGAACCTTACTAAAAGCAGGGTCCAGAGCTGAGAGCAGGCTGTCCCCCAGTGAAAGCTGCCCCTGTGCCCGTCATAGGGCAGCTCTTTGCCAGTGGCAGCGGCGGTCTGCAAGAACCCACTCCCCCCTTTTGCCCCATGGTTACTGGCACCTTCTTGCCAACAACTCTTTAGCAGGTAGAGAAGGACATGGCCCCATTCCTGTTGGAGGGAGCCCATGGCCAGGTTTCACCAACACACACCACAAGGCACACAGACACACAAACTAGGCCACCTCCATGCAGCTAAGGTGCAGGGACCTACCTCCTCAGGAGATGGCAGGCTGAGGCCTGAGTCCATGCAGCACCCAAGCGAATGGCTACTCATAGGGGACAGCACACAGGCTGAGAGGCGTCCACCGTGGAACCTCGGAATGGCAGCCTGGTGCCTCCTGCACTTGGTCTGGACCACTTACCTAGTCAGAAGCCAAATCACTCTGACAAACACAGTTGAGTATGGTCAGGTGGCAACAGGCCACAGGCTGCTGGGAGAGCTGCTAAGATATTAGGAAACTAAAGCAAATATTTTTCTAAGCTCTCCTAGATCACAAAGAATTTTCCAGCTAGGGAACTAACAATGGTGAGCACTTCCTTTTTCCCCAGTAAAGGCCTGTTACTTCTAATAAAGAATCTGGTGTATAAATGCATCCATTCTATCTGACCTATGCTTAGGTTTCTATTAACCATTTGTATACCAAACAGATTTTACATAAACTGTGATATAGGCATCAAGTTATTGCAGCTCATACAGTGCCATGCTAGATCCTAGAATTCACTCTCCAAAAATAAATTCAGGATCAAGTTCTATAGCCCTCCTGTAGCCAAAGCCCTGCCTCTTACAGGCCTGACTGCAAAATCAGGGAACCTAGTGCTGGGAATGAGGAGCAATCTCCAATACACTCTGAGCCTCATCCCAACCTGCCTACGAACACCACAAACCAGGGTCAGCCCTGCCCACTCCCATCAAGTCTTGCTGCCATGTTGTCCCCTGGAGAGAAGGAAGGAGGAGAACCCCAACAAAAGGCAGATGCTCTCCAAATGGAAGCCATCTTAGGAGGACACAGAGACATGCTCTCCTGATGTTCAGTGATATAAGGTAAGTCATATCCTTCCCCTGATGGCCAGTGTCTACACACTGGCCAATATGTCACCTCAATGCCACACAAATGGGCTGTAAGGCTGGAAATCCTCAGAACACCTGGCTTCAGGTCAGCCATACATGTCTCATCACCAACACTCTCCTCTCTGACTTTCATAGGGATCTTGAGAGATTCTTTTCATACGTGTGGTCATCTAATCATTCTACCTGTATGCTGATGACTTCCAAAATACCTCCCTCACCCCGAATTTTCTCCTGAGACTCAGAGGTATGTATCTAGTCTCCTGCTGGCTCTTGCCATCTGCATGTCCTGGCTGACCATGCCATCCTCCCCCTGAACCATCTCCCACATTCCCAGTACCTGGCAGGACCTGGCACACAGCAGAAAGTCCACAAACATTTATGGAGAGCCTTTGTGTAAGCAGTGAGGGAGAGTATGCGATGATGACGATGGACAATCCAACATTCTGGAGCAGATTCCAACTCTAGCCAGTATGAGTCACCTGCAGAGTCCATTAAAAGAGATTCTTGAACCCACTCCCAGAGATACTGATTAAGTAAGTACAGGGTGGATTCTGAGAAGCTGCATTTCTAACAAGTTCCAGGTCTGAACTCTGAGTACAAGACAGCAGGTTCTCATTAGATGTTTGATGAATGAATGAACAGGGGAAAAAAAAATAACTGGATGTAATCATCCATGGGAATAGCCTCAGAATGAGTCCCTCAGACTCTCCCTCCCCCAAACAGGTTGTCACCAGCCTACCATTCAAGATCTCGGTCACATTCTCCCTAAACCTTCCCTGACCACCCAGCCTCACAGCGGCTGTCACTGAGAACCCTGCTCTTCATGGGGACATGGCCTTAGCACACACGTGTGTACAGGTACACATGTAAATACACAGAGAAACACACAGCCTTGCCTCTCAGAAGGTCATAGCACACTTTCCTTAGCAGAACAGTAGTTGTTCAAAGGCGTTATGTCTACCCTGTGCCTAGCTCACAGTGGATGCTCAACAAATGCATTATGGGATTAGTGGGTGGGTGGGTAGATGGAAGGAAGGGAGAAAAAAGGAAGAAAGGATCAAGTTACCATCATCTTTTCAAAACTGCCCATCTTTCACTGTATTAAGAAGGGTACACAAAGCAGCAAGGGCCAGAGCAGAACCATGGGCCCCTTCCAATGACAGCGCCAGGCTGGGCATCAGTGAGCCCAGGACAATCACCATAATTCTGGGAATAGGCGCTGCAGAGGAGGGGAGGCAGGACTGCAGCACTCCCAGTGGCTCCAGAAGTGATTATGACTCGGTCCAAGCAGACTGGATGAGGGCTTGGCAGGGGCCAAGGGGTCTCCAGGCTGGTTGCATAGAAGACTCCCGTAAGGAATTTATAAAAACCACAGCTGCCCATTCCAACCCCTAGGTTGTGATTTAACTGGTCTGGGCTTGGGCCAAGACTGAATAGTGCACAGACCAGGCGAAGTGCTACTGTGCTGGGTGAGTACGGCGACAAAAGACATGGTACCACCTGTGGAGTTCAAAGACTGGAGTCCCAAAAGAAAGGGACTGCAAGTGAGGGGACACTTCCTTCGGCCTGGTGAGTCAGGGAGATGTGAGGGAAGAGCAGGTGCTGAAGCTGGCCTCCTGGAAAGACAGTGGGTATAGAGTAATGAAGGTACTGAAGGCAAGAGATGCCATATCAGCAGTGGCGTGAACAAACACAGGCCACTGGGGGAACTGTGGGTGGCAGATGGGCTCTGAAGCAAGCTTATGAAATGCTTAAACAAACAAACAAATAAACAAAACCGTTAAAAACCTGTCTGCATTTCTCTGCTATTCCTAAGGTCTAAGCAATGACATAGAGCTTCAGGAAGGAAGGGATTTGCAAGCCTCATATTTCCTCTCCTGTAACTGAATGCTTCTCGAACTGATGCCACTTCCTGCACACTGCCATGGGCCTTCTTGTTAGCTCCATAGGGGAATGGGAAGTAAAGCAGAGAATAGACAGGGCTCAAGCTCTGGAGTCAGGGATCTGAGCTTGACTCCCAACTCTCATGCTACATATAGCTGTGTGACCAGAGCCACATTAGCTAAACTGGGCCCAGGTTTTCACCCCCCTAAAACTGGAATAGTAGATAATAATTTGTTCTCTACAGGGTTATAGTGTATAAAGAACTTGTAGAACTTGCATCAGAAGAAACAAGTGATAGAGTGAAATGAACAACCTATGGAAGGGGAGAAAATATTTCCAAATCACATATCCCATAAGGAGTTAAAATCCAGATCTATACAGAACTTCTACAACTTAACAACAACAAAAACCCAACTACTTGATGAAAAAATGGGCAAAGGACTTGAGTAGTCATTTCTCCAAAGATGATATACAAACGGCTGACAAGCATATGAAAAGATGTCCAACATCACTAATCATTAGGGAAATGCCAACCAGAATCACATGAGCTATCACCTCATACCCACTGGGATGGCCACTAACAAGAGCCATAAAATTAGTGTTGACAAGGATTTGAAAACTGGAACCCTGCTGCACTGCTGGTGGAAACGGAAATGTAGCCACTCTCTAGAAAACAGTATGGTGAGTCGTCAAAAAATGAAAAATAAATTACTATAGGGTCTGGCAATTCCACTTCTGGGTATGTAGCCAAAAGAATTGGAAACAGGGTCTCCAAAAGATACTTGTACATCCATGTTCACAATAGCATTATTCACCAGAGCCAAAAGGTAGAAGTAACCCAAGTGTCCACAGACAAATATGGATAAACAAAATGGGTATATACATGCAGAAGGATATTATTTCAGCTTAAAAAGCAAAGAAATTCTGGCACATGCTACAACATGAATGAATCTTGAAGACATTGTATAGTGTGAAATAAGCCAGTCATAGAAAGACAAATACTATATAATACCACATATATAAGGCCCCTGGATTAGTCAAATTCATAGAAACAGAAAGTAGAATGGTGGTTGCCAGAGCCTGGGGGAGGGGATGTGGAAACTGTTTAATGAGTATAGGGTTTCAAAAAAAAAAAAATGAGTATAGGGTTTCATAAAATGAAAAAGTTCCAGAGATTAGCCGCATGACAATGTGAATGTACTGAACGCCACTGATTTGTATACCTGAAAATGATTAGGATGGTACATTTTATTTTCTGTGTTTTTTACAATTTAAAAAGGGCATTTGTAATTGTGGTCTTCAAGTTTCAGTAAGCAGAAGTACAACCCAACGGGCGCCCGAGTGGTTCAGTCGGTTAAGTGACTTCCTTGGGCTCAGGTCATGATTCAGGATCCTGGGATCGAGCCCCATGCTAGCCTCCCTGTTCAGCGGGGAGCCTGCTTTTCCCTCTCCCTCTGCCTGTTCCCTGCTTGGGGCCTCTTTCTCTATCAAATAAATAAGTAAAATCTTAAGAAAAGAAGAAGAAGAACAACAACAACAACAACAACAACCCAAGGTTCTTACTGTAAACACCGAGTCCCCAGGGCCCCTTCCCCAGATACTCTGATTAGACGATGTAGGTGTGAGGCCCTGGAATCTGCATTTTCTTAAACATCTTAGGGATATTTAGCATACTAAGAATTCATTTATTCTGTTCTGGTTCTAAAGGACCAAGGGACATTCTTTTGGATATTTTGCTTTGTTGATCAGTTTATGTTTAAAACACACATACACACACACTATGCTTCTCTGTGTGTGTATGTGTGTATAGAAAGATCTCATATTGATTCTAGCCACAGCCCAACAAGATGGTCTTCCAGTCCTCAGGGAAGTCGGAGCTACCAAGCTTCAGCATGTGACTTCTAGGCTCTAGGCCCATGGGCCTCTCACATTTCAGCCTGCACAAGCTCCACATCTCACCAGAAGTGTGTCAGGTAAACCAAGCCTGTGCCCACAGGATGTTCCCAACAAGGGAGGTAATGTCAAGTACACCCTGCAGTGGCTCTACCTCCCAAGCAGCAGAGCGGAGGAGAGCTAACACAGGCAACCCCGCTGCACACAGTGCAGACAACGCAGGGAAACCACAATTCTCAAGGGCAGCCCAGCAAGCAGAAGGCCAAGGATAGCCATGAGTGGGGCCAGTAAAACATGGGACTGGGAGAGTCTCAGAGAGAGCAAGAAGAGCCTGAGAGAGGCAGCTCATTCAAGGACCTCAGGCCTCCCCTCCCACAACCCAAATAGCAAAGGAGACTCTGCTCATTCAACCACAACCTACTAAATACAGTGTTCTCAGTCCACCACATCCAGCCATGTAGTCATTTGTTATCTTCATCATCATAATAGCACCTTTGACATTTCCCATGCTTGGCTCCAACTCCATCATTACTTTCTAGTGTAGCAAGGATGCTGCTCTCTGAGCATGAAGCATGGAGCACTTGTAACCTGCTAAGGCAGCAGGGCCGACAACTTTTGGATTATGACTCCCCCAAAAGCAGATCTGCCACAAAACTAAGAGCAATTAACCTTCAGCCACCCCTTTACCCCTGCCAAGGTCCTGAGAGGGGACCCAGCAATGTGTTCACATGGTCATGTGGTTTTGTAAGATGTACAAAAGCAAGATATTCTTGTATTCCTTTTCTTATAACCCCTCTCTACTCCAAACTGTCTAACCCAGAAAACCAGGGTCTGCCTCTGGATTCCACCTAAATTTAGTGAGGACTCCCCCACACCCTCTGTAGTGCCACATGCATTCACATACATCTCATTCAGCCTTATGGGGTAGGTTATATTCTTAAGCCACTTTTACACTGAAGGAAATCAGGATTCAGAAAGGTTCTGTGAGATTCCAGGACCTGCCTAGGGTCATCAGGACTACAGAAAGAAGACTGAGATTCAAATCCAAACCCCTAAATCCAAGCCCTGTGTTCTTTACCATTCTTTCCTAGTTGCCCTAAGGAAAGCTAAATAATAACCACAAACAGAAAGACCCTCTAAAGAAAAAAAAAATGAAGCTACTCTTCTGATTAATAAGTTAACAATAATAATCACTAACTTCTACTGACCCACTTGCCTTATGGCAGGCACAAAACTAAATGCTTCTCTTGTAATATTTCATTCACTGCTCACCATAATCCTATGAGATAGATATCAGCCTCACTCTACCGATGAGGAAAGTGAGGCTCAGGAAAGTCTACTAATTTACCCAAGAATACACAGTAAGTAGAAAAGCCAGGGATTAAGCCGAGGTCTAATTCTAAAGTCCTTGCATTTAACCATGGTGTACTGTTCCAGCTGCAAGTAGGGAATGCCTGCCAGTGGGATGGAGGCAGGCAGGGAAGATGCCTTCAGCATAAATCAGGAGTGTGGCCTAAGAGCTAGAGGGAAGGAAGGAGAAATGTTGATCAGAAAAGATGATTCTGGGCTCAAATGAACCAGTCAATTGCTTCACATGGAGCTTGATGCCCAGATCCCAGCAGAGGTCCCATCTCTCAGAGGCCCCATTTAAATATTCTCTGCATGGCCCAGTATCTCAAAGGACCACAACAATTTCCAGTGAGCAAGAAAGGTGTCACCTGTGTCCCGTAACTAACCTTCAGAGTACCCTGAGCTTTTTGGTTTGTCTAGGTTTCCGCAGAGCTTATCCTCTTTTCTAGGCTTATCTGGTGCAGCTGATAAAATGAGATGAGATCCAGCCAGCTGTCAAGAAATGTACAATGAGATTATGCTGAGAAGGAACCACCAGAGACAAAGGCCCCTAAAGAGTCGCTGGCCTGTTGTGGCATTTGTGGCAGAAACCTGAGTGGGCCCTGGTTCTTGGTCGGGGGCAGGGAGCAGAGAAGAGGCAACAGCCATTTGTCTTTTGCCTTCCTGAGGCCTTCCTCTGTGCCTTGCTGAAGAGGCTGCTGAGAGGCAGGGGACAGAAGAGTCACATCTTTAGTGGTGAGAAAGGCTGATAATTTAGGAAAAGTTGTCTGCTGGTAACAAAGGTAAAAGGTGCTCATGGCTTTGCCCTCTTCACCCAGAGCCTGTCGCTGGGGATCTGAGGTCCCCTGGTGCTAAGCCATAGCTCTTGTTCCAGCCCCTGCCCCTGAGCCTCATTAGGCTGAAGTCCTTGCGGGGTGCTCATCAACACACGCACCACACTTGCAGAATGGGTACTCTGGGTCTCGGGTGCTCAGGCCCGGCACCACACCTTCATACAGGTGCCCTGGCATTTGGGTGTCCTCTCTGCTGCGTCCAGGTCACAGATGAGGCCGGCCCCCCCGATGATGCTCAAGGCTCAGGTGCAAGCTGGTCTGCATCCACGTGACCACAGAGAGCTGGACCCCAGGCCGGGCCAGCGAAACGACTGTCCTCAGCCTGTGCAGGTGCCCGCAGCGGCCTGGGCACAGGTGGGCCGCCTCCCCTCACCCGTCCCGCACCCAGGGAGGAGGGGAGGGTACTGCCGGCACTCCGGTCCCGAGCTCCCTCCCGCCTGCCCGCGGCGAGGCCAAGCCGGTGTTCGGGAGCCGCGGCGCGGCGGGCTCGGGCAGAGGCCGCCGGGCCTGTCCCCACGGCGGGCCGGGCACGGGGCCCGCAGGCCTCGGCGCGGGCCCAGCTCCGCCCGCCCGCCCCTCGGCCCGGGGCCCGCGCCCGCCCGCCCGCCGGGGCAGCAGGGCCGGCTCGGCCGAGCCTCCGCGGCGCCCTGCCCGCCCGGCCTCACTTAACTGTTCCCCGTTGGGGCGGCGGCGGCTGCGGCGGCGGCGGGTCCCGGCTCCGTCTCACGCAGAAGCAGCTTCTCATCGCCCGGGCGGCGCGGGAGGGGCCGGGCCCGGGGCCCAGGCGGCGGGGCCGGCGCCGCAGCTCGAGCGCGAGCCTCACCGGGGAGCGGCGGCGGCGGCGGCGGCGGCGGCGGCGGCAGGGGCGGGGCGCGGCCTGGCGGCGGCGGCTCCCTCGCCGGGCCGGCCTCCGGCCTCCGGGCTCCGGCGCTGGCTCCGGGGGAGGAGGGGGCGGGAGCCCCGCGTCCCGAGCCCGCGGCGCCTGTGCCGCCGCCCCGACCGGCACCCCGCCTCCCCCACCCGGCCTGCCCCACGGCTCAGCCCGCGAGCCCGCGAGCCCCCGGCCCGCCCTCCCCGAGCGCGCAGGCGGCCCCCGGCCCGGCCTCGGAGCCCGGGAGCCGCAGGCCTCTTGGCGCCTGGGCACCAGTTCGTTGTTCTCGGGCAGGGCCCGCAGCCCCCCAGCTCTCCTAGGCCTCACTGGATCAGCCCCTCAGCACAGCCTAAGAACCCCGGACGCCCCCAGGCCTCTTGGCGCCTAGATGAACACCACACGCGGGGGCGCGCGCGCGCGCGCACACACACACACACACACACACACACACACACACACACACACGTTGGCCTCTTGCAGGGACACCAGACCCTCCTCGGCTTTAGTGAACATCAGGCCATCCCTTCAACTCCGCTCACTCCTGTTCAGGAGACCCCACTGTCTCAAATGACCCAACACAAGCTTAGCCAGGCCTCAGTCCCCTCTCAGGATGACCCCAATCTCCCAGCAATTCTCTGCCTCCCCTCTATGCTGGGTAAATGACCCACCCTCAGAGACCCAGATCCACGGTTATGGAACTGCCCTCAGGGAAGCATCTAGAGTGAGAGGTTAATAGAAGTGATGCCTTACAGTACTTGGGAAAAAGTACAGGCCAGAGGATAAGATAAAGCTGGATGGGAAGTGGGGTCCAGAGCTTGACTCTCAGCTAGACTGGCTGGTACCAATGACAAGAAAAGACTCTGAACCCTTAACCAAAAATGTCCTACACAGCCCCAGCAAGGCATCCCCAGACAGAGGCTGGCCTGCTATTTGGAAGAATTGTGGTCCGAAGGCTAGAGCCTTTAGAGTTGAGGACCGTGCAAGAGTGATTGGCATCAATTTGCTAATACATCAAGTCTAATTTTCACACATTCTAAGCTTTTTTAAAAAAAATATTTATTTATTCATGAGAGAGAGAGAGAGAGGCAGGGACACAGGCAGAGGGAGAAGGAGGCTCCATGCAGGGAGCCTGATGTGGGACTGGATCCCAGGACCCCAGGATCACACCCTGGGCTGAAGGCAGGCGGTAAACCGCTGAGCCACCCAGGGATCCCCACATTCTAAGCCTTTCTCAGCAGAATTGGCTGTTGGGAAAATGTCCTGTGGAAAGCCAGGCAAGTGTATGCATTCTGAGTGCCTGTCTCACTCAGAAATGCCACTGGCTCAGATGGTTTTATAGACAAGTTCTTTCAGACCATTAGGGGACACACAATCCTTCTGTTATTTAAACTGTTACACAAAAGAAGAAAAAAAAGGGGGGAAATGTTCCATTTCACTTCCCAAATTTAGCATAACTCTGATACCAAAATCTGACAGAGATTACACCAATAAGGAGAACTACAGATCAGAATAGAACACTGGCCTCTGGATAATTTAATATGGGTTATTCAAAAAAGAGGCTGTACAGTTAAATAATTTGAGAAAGTACTGCATGCTATTTAGAACCTATTTTTTAGAGAATCACAGTATTTGTACATTAATGTCTCTGTGAAGCCTAGGAGTAAAGAAACACATTTAACCTGGCATTTCTCAAACTCATCTGAGCCAGCACAACCTTTTTGAAAATTCACCAATTATTTCTAATATGTGAATCATTACTATAGACCAACCTACATAAGTATATAATAGTTTTAAAGCTATGAAACAATATTTTAGCAATTTGAATCCAACTTGTTGTAAAACAACTCAAAATCCACTATGATTAAGCAAGGTTTATTCCAGGAGTGCAAGAATAATTCAACATCAAGGAGCCTGTAAATTCAGTGTATTGTTAAAGAAAAATAAATCACAGGATACTTCAACAAGACGGATGCTTTAAAAGTATTTGATAAACTTCAACACTGATTACTTATTAATTCTTAAAAACCTCTTAGTAATCTAGGAAGAAAATGTAAACTTAATATGATAAAGTAAAGTCAGAAGCCATCAACAAACATCTTTAATGGTGAAACACTAAAGGTATTCTCATTTAAGCCAGAAACACAACAAGGATCTGCTATAGCTGCTACAAACTATTTCCAATGCAATAAGATAAGAAAAATAAATAAGAAACAAATATTGGAAAGGAAGAGACAAAATTGTCATTACCTGTTCATGATTTAAGTGTGTACCTAAAAACGAGAGTTGAAGAGAATCAGCCAAAAATCTTAAAGAATTTGGCAAAATGGCTAGTTATAATATAAACACCAAAATCAATGGCTTTCCTAAATATTAAGGAAAAAGACTTTGTTTCCATAGAAGGAAACTTCTGTGTTCTTTTTGGCTTCTGGCTGATTGCAGAGAGCAAATATTTTTATGTGTTCTCTCCATGTGGCAAGTGCACCTGTTTCTAATGCAGAGAGATGCTATTGTCCAGCTACTATAGAGGTAAATCTATCCAATTCGGGGGAAATATAGCAAGTTGACTTGGATACAGATCAAAAGCTAAACTTTCCTATCAATTTCCAGGATTCTTGTCTCCTATGTCTCTTTTCTGTATCTATGCCTCAGTTTCTTCCCAATTCAGAAGAGGGAGAGAGGTATTACTTATAAGATCCCCTAAGTACAGCACTAAATAACCAGTGATTTCTACTTAGAAAGTATGATATTTTTTAAGAACATTATATTCACATTAGGAATTCATACTATAAAATACCTGGGTTTAACCTTTACCTTTAACAAGAAATGACAAGGCCCACAGAAAGAAAACTATAAAACTTTACTGAAAAACATAGAGGTCCTTAATAAAAGGAAAAATAATAAATCCCTGGGGTGGAAGTCTCAATATTGCAAATATGTCATTATCCCCCTAACTCAATTTATAAATTTAGTGGAATTTAAATTAAAGAACCAATATGATTTGAGGGATGGGGTGTAATGGAACATGACAAAATTATTATTTTTTAATATTTTATTTATTTATTCATGAAAGACAGAGAGAGAGAGAGGGAGAGAGAGGCAAAGACACAGGCAGAGGGAGAAACAGGCTCCATGCAGGGAGCCTGACATGGGACTCAATCCCAGGACTCCAGGATCACGCCCTGGGCTAAAGGCAGGCGCCAAACCTCTGAGACACCCAGGAATCCCTGAAAAATTTATTTTAAAACTGATTTTGATAAATATGGGAAAATATACAGGAAAATTTTGAAACTGATAATAGTATAGTAAATTTATTATAAGAATATTAATAATGAATATAAAATATAATGCAAAACATTATAACTCATATGTCATATATTTTATACATTAATATAGTAACTTATATTTTAATATCTGTTAGAGCAGTAATAATACTGGTTATCTAACATATTAAAATGTAACATAAGGGAACTGAATGACTCAGTTGGTTGAGGGTCTGACTCTTGATATTGGCTCAGGTCATAATTTCAGGATCCTGGAATCAAGTTCCTTGGTGGGCTCTGAGCTCAGTAGGGAGTCTGCTTGAGATTCTCTCTCTCCTTCTCCCCCTGCTCCCCTCTCCAAAAATAAATAAAATCTTTAAAAAAAATATACAACTTTAGCAAATAAAATTGTGGGCCACCAGTGTAGGAATAAACTTTTATCATATATTGAGTTCCCTGTTTATAAATGCTTTGTTACATCCACTGATCCATTTGGATATTCCTAATGCTCCACTCCAAACCATATTATCTTGCCCAGATCACTTCAATAACATCCTTACTGGTCTCCTGGCTTTGCCTCCATTCAAACAATGGAAAACAGCAACCAGAGTGATCATTAAAATAACAATAATAGCAATAAAACGGCAAGTCACTTCCTTTCTAAAGGCCCTCCAGTGACTTTCCAAAAAATAAAATAAACTCAAATGCTCCAGACTAGATCTCATGCTCTCTGGACCTTGTCTGCCCCTCTATCTTCTTAGCTGCTCTAGCCATACTGGTTTCCTTTTAGATATTTAAATATGAAAGCTCTTTCTTCCCTAGAGGATTTCACCTACAGCATGCCTCCTCACCATATTTACAGCATCTGAGCCCTTCTCATCCTTAAATTTTCAGCTAAATATCACCTCTTTGGAGGTGTTCACTGGTCATCTAAGTAGCTTCTTTTTGTATTCATACGACATCTGTTCATTTGCCTTTTTTTAAAGATTTTATTTATTTATTCATGAGAAACAGAGAGAGAGAGGTAGAGACACAGTCAGAGGGAGAAGCAGGCTCCATGCAGGAAGCCTGACATGGGACTCCATCCCAGGTCCTCAGGATCATGCCCTGGGCTGAAGGTGGGGTTAAACCGCTGAGCCACCCAGGCTGCCCACATCTGTTCATTTCCCACTTATCACTCATCATATTATGAACTATTTACTATTTGTTTACCTGCTCAATTCTCAGTCTCCCCACCAGACTAAAAGCTCCACCATGGTATCTGTTCATCAAGCATAAATGTGCCCCATGTACTAGCCCCTCAATAAACATTTGTTTAATATATAGATGTGTCAACATTTAATATGTGCATACCCTCTGTCCATGTCTAATACTTATCCAGAGTAAACAATCAGGCAAGTGCACACAGATGTATGTTCAAGGATAATTATTTCAGCATTGCTTATAATGAGAAAATATTGGATATATCCTAAATGCCTAGCAATGGAAGATTGAGCCATTAAAAAAAGCTGTATTGACATAGAAATATACCATGGTATATTGTTAAGTAAGAAAATAAACCAAAACAGGATATAGAACAGAATGCATTTATTCTACATATAAAATTATTAATTTTATATGTATTTATGCATATTTATATGTATTAAAATGCATTAGATACTTGGAAAATGTATACCAAACATTAATAGTTTAACAGTGGCTATCTGTAGGAGAGGATAGAGATTTTCATTTTCTATTTTAGCATATCTGTATCTATATTTTAGCATTTTAGGAATATGGACACAAATTACAGAACACCCAACCAACAGTAGCTTGAGCAACAGGCATTATTTTGCTGGCCAGAAGTCATCTACCTTCAGTCTTCCTGTTACAGGAGGATGAAGACATTAAGAACACATGTCCTATCCTTTGCTGACATCCTTAGGTGGTTGTCGTTTATGTTTTACTTGTGACCTCCTGGGCACAGAATGGCTCCTCCAGCTTCAAATGTCATGGCTTCCTCTTTCACAGCACAAAATCAGGTGGGGAGCAAAATCTTTCCCAGGAATTCCCCAGCAGATCTGAAGATCCCAAGGGTCAGAAATGGGTCAAGTGGCCACTCCTAACTGTAAGGGAAGCTAGGAAATTGGCTTTGGTAATCATGCTCACCTCCTGAGTTTGGTCATATTGACATGCCATTTAAAAATCACTGTTTCCTTGGAAAATAGGGTGGAAGTTCCTCAGAAAATTAAAAAATAGAACTACCATGTGATCCAGCAATCCCACTTCTAGGTATATACCCAAAAGAAATGAAAATAAAATAGCGAAGACATGGAAACAACACAAGTGTCTTTTGAGGGATGAATGGATGAAGAAAGTTCAAGATACACACACACACACACACACACACAGAGGAATATTATTCAGCCATTAAAAGGAAGGAAATCCTGTCTTTGTGACAACATAGGCAAACCATGAGGACAATATGCTAAGTGAAATAAGTAAGACAGAGAGGGACAAATATTGTATAATCTCATCTATATGAGGAATCTAAAAAAACGGACCTGATAGAATGAGTAGATTGGTGGTTGCCAGAATCACTGCGGGGATGGGAGATAGATGACAGTGGTCAAACGGTACAAACTTCCAGTTATGAGATGAACAAGTCCTGGGGATCTAATATACAGCATGGTGACTACAGTTACCTATACTGTATTGTATACTGAAAAGCTGCTAAGAGACTAGATCTTAAAAGTTCTCACTCAACATACAAAAGCTACTATGTGAGGTGATGGGTATGTTGTTAACCAGCCTTCCTATGGCGATCATTTCACAATACATATGTATATCAAATCATCATGTTGTATATCTTCAAACTTAAACAACTTATATGTCAATTCTATTTCAACAGATCTGGAAAAAGAGGGACACCTGGGTGGCTCAGTGGTTGAGCGTCTGTCTGCCTTTGGCTCAGGTCCTGGGATGGAGTTCTGCATTGGGTTCCCCATGGGGAGCCTGCTTCTCCCTCTACCTGTGTCTCTGCCTCTCTCTCTGTGTCTCTCATGAATAAATAAAATATTTTTTTTCAATCTGGAAACATAAAAAATAAAAATAAAAAACAATCAGTTTCCTTATCAGGGACTAAGGCAATTCAGATTTTTAAAAATTTTAATAATGAATATAATCAGGAAAGAAAAAAGTCAATGTATGTAAGACATAATGAGATCCCAGAGAGTGTTGAATGAAGTATGGCTAACAGTTTGGAGAGCAGGTCCTTGCTGCTTAGAAGGCCTTTCCCATGCAGGCCAAACACCAACTTGGTCAGCCTCCTGAACCTGAGATCACTACCACTCACTTCTGTCTTCTTTGGCCCTCCTTTAAAGCTCTCTCAATTAATAAATACATCATTACTCTTCAGGCTAGTTTCTGGTATTGATCTGTGGGAGCTAGAATGGAATGATTCTGCCTTAAGAGAGTGAGGGTAAAATCTCATCGATTATCAGTGTTGCTGGCTAAAACAGAACTTTGCCCTAAACTGTACAGTTTTTGATCTGGTCTCTGCTCTCAGAGTGAACACAGATGCTTGTAGGAGTAGAAGGTAGGCAGGTGGGATAAACGTGCTTGTGGGACAGGTGTGCAAATGTGGCTGGCTTTCTTTCACAGAGTGACTAGAAGGATGTGAAAAATAAATACAGAACAACCACAAACAGTGCTGTTGAAACTCAGAGATCATAACCATGTGCAGAACTGCTTTTATTATACAGAGGTACCACATAATGACAGACCCAAGTTGTGATTCTTTCAATACCTTTCCTAGTCAGGAGGAGCTTGCTCCAGAGACCTGGCACAAAGAAGGCAGCTTTCTTTTATTTAGATTGTAGGCTTCAGGAGGGCATGCACCTCAGGAGTCTTGTCTCTCTTTTCACCACTCCAGGACATAGTAGGTACTCAACAAAAATTTCTTGGATGAATAGTGTCATTCTCTGTTTTTTTAAATTTTTTTAAAAACTTATTTATTCATGATAGTCACACACAGAGAGAGAGAGAGGCAGAGACACAGGCAGAGGGAGAAGCAGGCTCCATGCACCGGGAGCCCGATGTGGGACTCGATCCCAGGTCTCCAGGATCACGCCCTGGGCCAAAGGCAGGTGCCAAACCACTGCGCCACCCAGGGATCCCAATAGTGTCATTCTCAATGGCAGTTAGAAATCCAGATAATTTCATTCACAGGCATTTCCCCTGTGCCAGGCACTGGGCTCGGCCCCTCTGCATAAATCATTTTCATATCACTCAATACTGATATGGATCCCATGATATAGGGATTATGATTATGACAACTATGGAGACCAGGGCTTCCTAAGGCACATTGTGGTAAGTGGGGCCAGAGGCGTCAAACCCCACACTGAATGCTTATAGTTTTGCTATGCAAAACTCTTGAACAGGATTCCCAGAGTCCTGGAGAACATTCTGTTGGATGGAGTCCTACTCTTTCATGGACAGCGGTTGTTCCTTCAATCCCTCACTGAGAGTCCTGGCTACGCTTCTGGATTTAGAAAGTTGGTTTGGCCCTCAAGATGTGCATAATCTGGGGACACCATGGTGGCTCAGTTGGTTAAGCATCTGCCTTCAATTCAGGTTGTGATAGTAGGGTCCTGGGACGAGTCCCACATCAGGCTCCCTGCTCAGCAGGAAATCTGCTTCTTCTTCTCCCTCTGCTGCTCATGCTTGCTTGTGTTCTCTCCTCTCTCTCTCTCTCTCTCTCTCTCTCATGCTTGCTTGTGTTCTCTCTCTCTCTCTCTATCTCAAATTAATTAAATAAAATCTTTTTTAAAGAAAGATGGGCACAATCTGGAGGAGACTCAGATTTTGTTGGTAATGATTATCTCGTCAGCAATAGAAATGCACTCTAGCTTAGGCAAAAAAGAAAATTCGTGGAACAAATGGGGATTCTCATGGAAGCAGACACAAGGCAGGAAAGTTCTGAGGCTTTTCCAGGGTCACACATCCTCCTATTACACTTTCTCCTCATGTGTCTGCCTTTGTTCTTCACCCTTTCTAACAGATGGCTCTTCTCTTCTCCTCTCCCTGTCCACAGTCTAATGTGGCTGCCATAATGGTACCCTCAGTTGGCTATGTATCATGTAGTTCCAGTGACCCAAGACATGGACAAGTGTCTCTACATTCTAATTCCAGATTTAGGGGGAGAGAATCTGAAAAGCCCACTAGTGATTAGGTCCACCCTGGACCAAATATACTGGACACAGGGGAGGATCACATCTATTTACCCATGTGCTGGCACTGTTGTCTGCAAATATTTCTCCCAATGTAGCTTGTCTTCTTATTCTCTTGATGCTATGGATTTTTTTTTTTTTACAGATTTTATTTATTTACTCATAAGAACACACAGAGAGAGGCAGAGACACAGGCAGAGTGAGAAGCAGACTCCCTGGGGAGCCTGCTGTGGAACTCTATCCCAGGATCCTATGATCAGGACCTGAGCTGAGGGAAGATGTGCAACCACTGAGCCACTCAGGTGCCCAATGCTGTGGATTTTTAATAGTGAAGTTGGAAAACTGGAAGCCAAGAAGTTAACCTTTATTTTTGTTGTTTGGTTTTGGTTTTACTTTGTATCATTTCTTCCCTGAAGAACTAAGCCTTGGGAAGGAGGTTTTAGGGAGGGAAGAGGCTCAGGTTGAAGTGCTAGAAGGAATTACAAAGGAGAAAACTCATCGAGTAATCTTCTAAAATATTTATCAACAATGCAGGTATATTATAGTATGAAGCAACCTGCCCAAGGGCATCAATATATAAGGCCGAAGTCCTGTTGTAACAGTGAAAAGAGAAATACTCATTCTTCCAGGAAGAGGCTCCAGAGAAAAAGGATGGACACTGGTTTGTGAAGAATGAGGAGCAGTCACCAGGTAGACAAAGAAGGAAAGCTGTGGCAACAAGCAGAGTAAGGAGGACGGTTAGGGATGACGGGAGCTGTCGTGAAGGGTAAGTGGCCAGAGGGGTGAGGGTGAGGTTAAGTGGAAGGACCAGCCAAACCGGGCTCCAGGACAGTAGTTAAAAGACATACATCGGGGATCCCTGGGTGGCTTAGCGGTTTGACGCCTGCCTTTGGCCCAGGGCGCGATCCTGGAGACCCGGGATCGAGTCTTGCATCGGGCTCCTGGTGCAAGGAGCCTGCTTCTCCCTCTGCCCGTGTCTCTGCCTCTCTCTCTCTCTCTCTCTCTGTCTATCATAAATAAATAAATCTTAAAAAAAAATAAAAAATAAAAGACATACATCACACAAAATCTCATATCCAAAAACCAGTTTTAAATATCAGCCTGTACTGAAGACTTCCAACTCTGTCTCTCGCCTGGTCCTCTTCCCTGAACTATGAAGTTTTTTTTCTCCAACAGCCTACCAGACATGCACGTCTGAATGTCCAGTGGGCATCTCCAATGTAACACTACCCCTAGAACCCAGCACCTGATGGCACCTTCCAAACCTGCTCCTCCCTCCATCTGCCCCATCTCACCTGTTAGAAACTACATCTTTCCAGGTGCTCAGCCAAAAACCTGGGAGCCCTCTCTGCCTCCTTTCTTTCTTATATACCTCACATACAATATTTCAGCCTCAAGGCTCAGAGCAGTAAAGGAGGTGTGTCGACTGGAAGGCCAAGTTTCTTTTTCTCTGTGTGTAAGAAAGCTGAGCATGTTCCATTTGAAGTGTGCATATGAGCTGGCTAGGCAGAAAAAGCAGGGGGCACAGGAAGGAGGTGCTCTAGGCAGAAGGGATATACACAAAGGGCATAAGAGGAGACAGAGGTCTTGTGCAGGGGAAGGGGGGATCAGTCTGACTGGAGGAGGCTGGGTAAAGTAAGACTAGACAAGCAGGTGGGATCCAGCCAGTTGGTACAGTTGTCAGTGTCCCTTTGCCCTGTCCCCAGTCACCAGGACACGTGCTTACCCCCTATGCATTCACCCAAACTTCTGCCCTTTGCCTGTGTGGGCCCTTGGCTCTTGGCATCCTGATTCCTAAACCTCTGTGTTTGGCTCTGGCCCTTGGCTACTGTTGTTTACTCAGCCTAGCAGCCTCCAAGACTTCTTCATGGACCAGTGCTTATCAATGAGGCAGGAAATGCAAGTAGGGAAATGTGAAAAATAAAGACAATGTGGCATTATATAAGCAGAACTGCATTTCTGGGAGGCACCTGGGTAGCTCAGTCAGTTAGGCATCCGCCTTCAGGTCAGATCATGATCTTAGGTCCTGGCATCGAGCCCCACATTAGGCTCCCTACTCAGTGGGGATCCTGTTTCTCCCTCTCCCTCTGCTCCTCTCCCCTGCTTGGTGCTCTCTCTCTCTCTCTCTCTCTCTCTCTCTCTCTATCTCATTCTCTCTTTCTCAAATAAATCTTTTTAAAAATTGAAAAAAAAAACCTGCATTTCTGTCTGTAAATTACAGACATCCCAGGAAAATAGCTGGACATACTGAATGAACGCAACACTGAGAATGCTTAAAATTTAGGCTACAGGGTAAGCACAAAATTCATCTTAGGAGCCGAAAGGGAAAGAGCTCTTCAACAGGTAAAGAGTTTTTACAATAAGAAGCCTGTCTGGCTATCAGTTGAGAGGGGCATGATGTAAACTCTAAGATATCACAGTAAAAGAAGACAAATAGTGATTTCAAATGTTGACTTGCAAATTGAAAGTTTTGAGGGTGATTCTTTGAATGAAAAGTGGTAGTTTGCCTCAAGCAGCTTCTCATATAGGCAACTTGAAACAGTTCCACAGTAGGTCATGGCACAGATTCACTTATTTAATGATGATAAAAGGTCCTCACGGGTAATTCCAGGAAGCCAACAAATGTACATTTTCTGTGCATGTTGGGCTCGTGTGACAATGCACATGCATGGTGCATGTGTGCATGTGTATGATCTGTCTTTTCTGTGAAAGGAATGTTCTTTATTGTGCTATTATTTTCTTCTGACTTATAAATATTAACATACCCTTTATTTTCTGAAATAAAGTGACAGTACATACTTACGAGACAAAATAACTTTTATTGGCTTCCAAATTAGTTTTGGAATTTACAAATCCATGATCCCAAAATCTAGGAATCAGGGCCTCCCCGATTAAACATTTGGTTTTGAAATCTTGGCTCCAGCTTTGACCAGAGCATCCTTTCAATATGCAACTTTCCATGGGTTTTGTTTTTCTTTTTTCTTTTTCTTTTCTTTTTTTTTTTTTTTTTTTTTTTTTTGGTTTTGGGTTTTTTTATTGTTGTTGTTCCAGGAGGCAAAATTTGCCCAGTATTAAGGGTCACAAGTGAGAAATCCAAAAGGAGAACTGGGCTATAATTTTGGAACCTAATCATAGCTGGGGCTCCCACTACTCATGGTTCACATGTGTCTTACAGTTGCCAGAAGTGCAGCCTTGAAATCAAAGACAAATCAAAGTCTATTACTACCTGTGGTAGAGACTGCTGGGAGCTCTCAGGTGTATCTGTGAGCTCTTCTATGTTGCCAGCCTCCCTGTGGTTAGCTTGGCCCCCAATAGTGCTGGCCAATAGGATGTGAGCAGAGCCATTTGCATCACTTCAGGCTAGCGTGGATAAGATCTGGTGTGCCTTCTCTCCTCTCACCTCCTTCTACCAGTCCCTGCTTAGATGACGTATGGTGACTGGAAGCTACAAGTTGATGGAGCTATAAAATGGAGGCAGCCTGAGGAGCTGCCATGGAGAGGAAATTCTCCAAATACACAGTTGCAACTCAAGAGAAAAGTAACTCCCATGGTGGAAAGCCACTGAGATTTTAGAGTTTATTTTTTCCTTATGTATAACCTATCCTACTCTGACATACCATCTTGCTAAAATTCCCTCCAGTGCCTTCCTCTTCCATTTGGACAAAATCCCACCATCTTTTCCTTGGCCTGCAAAGCCCAACATGTGCCCTGCACACCTCTTGATGTCCCCCTCCTGACCCCTGCTCCCACATTCACTGTGCCCTAGCTACACCGGCCTTCAAAGGATGTCAGAACATGCCAAGCCATTCCCACCACAGAGCATTTTCACTAGCAATTCTTTGGCTTGGAATATGCTGATGCCAGCTCTTACTCTCTCTTGACATTCACCTCACCCTCGAGGTAGCAGAGAAGCCTTCCTTGATCATCTAAGTTGAAGAGATTCCATTTGTCACTCTGTGTCACCATATTTTATGTTCACCCTGGCATTTATCACTCCCTGGTTATTTTCTTGTTTATTTAATTGTTTGTCTGTTTCTCTTCTTGTCTTGTTTATAGCTGATTCCTCAGTGCCTAGCAAAGAGCCTGGGGCAGATTCGGGGCTCTACATGTATTTGCTTTGTAGATGGATGAACAAAGAAATGCCCCTGATACTCTTGCCCTGTGTCTGCTCAAAGAGTTCACTGTGCCTAGTAAGCAACTGAACGGTGGTCCTGTTGTCTACTGCTGTGCTACAAACCTTCCCAAAACAGTGGCTTACACCAACAGCAATCATTTGCTTTGCTCATGAATGGGGGGTGGTGGTGGTGGTGGTGGCTGGGTTCTGCTAGGTATTCTCACCTGGGGTCTCTCATGAGGATATAGGCAGATAGTGACTGGGGCCCAGCTCATTTTAAAGACCTCTTTATCCTGCTCTGTGACTGGGAAGACTCAAACATCTGGGGTTTTACTCCGCTGACCAGCTGTGGGACTTTAAGATTACTTAATCTCTTTGAGCCCATGATCTTTATATAGAAAATAGGAGGAGAAGTGATAATAACATCTACTATTTATTTGACACCTATTATATTCCAAGCACCATATATGTTAAACTCTGCATGCCTGTTTTCCCGAATCCTTATAACAACCTATTTGTAGATATTCCTATTACAAAACCAACTTATTTTATAGATGAAGAAGCTGAAGTTCAGAGATGTTAAATGTCTTGCTCAAAGGCATGCAGCTAATTGTGCCAGAAACTTCTAGTTAATGTAGTGCATTGGGTCAATATGGGAAATCCCTACTCCTACTTTACATACAATAAAATGCAAGATAAAATACAACCGAAAAATGTAAAGGTATAGCTGAGTACAAAGCCAAGAAAGAGGGAGCCTCAGGAATCAGACAAAGACAGGGGCAGTCCTGGTGGCTCAGAGGTTTAGTGCCGCATTCAGTCCAGGGCCTGATCCTGGAGATCCGGGATGGAGTCCCGCGTCAGGCCCCCTGCATGGAGCCTGCTTCTCCCTCTGCCTTGTTTCTCTGCCTCTCTCTCTCTCTCTCTCTCTCTCTCTCATAAATAAATAAAAATCTTAAAAAAAAAAGTCAGGACAGTGAGCAGGATCTGAGGTTGAGGGGCTCTCTGGGATGGGGCAGGTGGGAGCCAGGAGTCCCAAGGAGGTTGCTTGCTAAGAGAAAGAGGCACCGAGACAAAGCTGCCCAGATCTTCCTGCCACCTGTTCCTGCGAGCAGCCACGAGACCTTTAATGGAGCCGGGGTGCCCAAGTAGCCTGGCCAAGTCCAGCCTGGGGCAGGGGTTCCAGCTGGCCACCTGATTCCTTGCCTGTGTTGCTGACCGTCAGGCACTGTCAATTTATTTAAACATTCAACCTAATAAACCATCTCCAGCCACCTCTCTAGTTGTCCTTTCTAGTTAACATCCACTCTAAAAGTCTGTTAGAACTGACAAAAGATAAAGAAGAAAAAGGGAACCTTGGGAAGGAAACAAAACACTCGTAAATCCGAGAAAAATCAAAGCCGAAATTGCAATTGCCGTTAGAATGCGTGAGCTGGAAAACACTCGTTATCAAAAGGTGGAGACTAATAGAGCCAAGGCCACAGTTACGAGGGGCCTTTTGGCCTCCCAGAAATCTGTGGTGGTAGCACCAGGCTGCGAGTTTCCCGCAGGAACACTGCTGAGGCTGCAGAGCACCGCTAGGTGAGACGATGGGCAGGATGGGCAGGGGGCTGGAAGGGAGAAAAGCAGCTGGTCCCAAAGACAATTCTGGGTTATGGTGGCTCCCAGAAGAAACTGTCACAGAAATGGGATAGTGCCATACTTATAAACAGACCAGGACAGAAACTCCACCTTTTGGGGAATCCTGGGTGGCTCAGTGCTTTGGCGCCTGCCTTCAGCCCAGGTCGTGGGCCTGGAGTCCTGGGGACGAGTCCTGCGTCAGGCTCCCTGCGTGGAGCCTGCTTCTCCCTCTGCCTGTGTCTCTGCCTCTGTCCCTCTGTGTCTCTCATTTAGAAAAAAGAAGAAAGAAAGGAAGGAAGGAAGGAAGGAAGAAAGAAAGAAAGAAAGAAAGAAAGAAAGAAAGAAAGAAAGAAAGAAAGAAAGAAACTCTACCTTTCAACATTACGGGGGAAAATGTCTGCCTGCTGAGCCGTGAAAGAGACAAAAGGCTTTGCCATCAACCTGGGCACAGACAGACAAGTAAATGCAGGGCCCAGGGCCACACCGAGCTCCAGCATAAAGCCTGGAGCCCGGGCACTCAGCCCGGGAAGTTAATAAAGCAACCTCACCTGAGACCAGACAAAAACTGGATCCCCAGCGGAGGCTAGCTTCAAACTGCTCTGTTGATGCAACCCAGGGCATGCCGGCCCCCGGGGGCAACAAGCCCTGCTGAGTGCGAGTTTGCAAACATCAGTTACAAAGCACACAAGAAACAAGCCCCTGAGAGAAAGGTCTGGTGGGTACAACCGAGGGGAACACTTGCCTCAGGACCTGGAGATGAAAGAACGACCTGAGAGCATGTGCATTGAAGCCTGTTCCATGATATGAATGAGGGATGGAAGGCAAGGGGAGTAAGGGAAATGAATGGGCTTGCATGCAGTAGGGCTGATATTCAAACCCTGGTCTCAGCTGAGCTGATGCTGCCACTTAAGGTCTGTGTACTGGGGAAGGAGAGGGGGCAGAGTGAAAGAACCCCTGTCCTGACCATCTCCTTCCCCTTTGTTTCCCAACACAAAATTTGCTCCCTGGGTTAGAAGCCACCAGCGTCCACCATCTCTGGACTGCCACCAATTTTCCAAAAAGAAAGCACTCAATCCCATTTATCATAGGACCGATGGGTATCGTAGAGAAAGTGAGGCTTAGCTACTGCCCTGCTGCTCTGGGGCTTAGGGTGCAGACTGTGGGTGGAGAGTGAGAAAGGGTCAACGCTGGGGGGTGGAAGGGGTGCTGGCTGTGTGTTGACCCTGGCCTTCGTGAGGACACCCCCCCACCCAGACACTGCTGCTTCTTCCTCCCTACCCCCACTGGGATCCAATTCAGTCCCATTGTTTTCCTTCTGTATCTCCTCTGCTGACAGTTTTAAAGACACCAACATGCCACCGCACCCACCCTGCAGCCAGCCCAGCTCAGCTGCTGTCCGCTTGCCGTCATCACCAACATATGTTTAACCCGCTGTTCTTTCACTTTTGTAAACATACTGTCTTCTTTCAAATCTCAAATTAATATGATCTTTCCCCTCTCCTTTCAAATCCTGCCTTGCAGCCACATGCTTGATCAGATTTCACATTTACGGATACATGTGAGATGGGACTCACGTGCATAGGGCCCAGTGGCGGGCGGATCCTGCGCCCCCAGGCCCCGAGGCCCCCAGACCTCTGCTCTCCTAGAGGACCTACCATGCTGTGGACACCCTCACAGCATGGTCAGGCTGACTCCAAACACTGTGGAAGCCTCATAAACACAGGTACACCAAGACCCAGGAGCCTTGAATGTCAGACACCAGGATGGACATACACACGGTCACTGACACAGACTCACAGGTGTGCAACCAGCAGTCAGCAGAACCCACAGAACAGCCATGCATTCACAGACATTGTTATGGACTGAACTGTGTCTCCCAAAATTTACATGTTGAAGTCCCAACTCCCAGTACCTTAGCATGTGACTGAATTTGGAGATAGGGACCTTAAATTGGTAATTAAGGTCATGAGGTCATTGTGTGGGCCCCAATCCAAAATGACTGGTGATCTTTTAAGAAGAGAAGACTTGAATACAGATCCACACAAAGGGAGAGCCTGGGAAGACACAGGAAGAAGGAGGCCATCTGAAAGCCATGGAGGGGCCTCAGAAGAAACCAGCCCTGCCAACACCTTGATCTCAGACTTTCAGCCTCCAGACAGTGACAAAATAAATTTCTGTTGCTTAAACTATCCTGTCTGTGGTATTTTGTTTGGCAGCCCTTGAAAATGAATACAGACATGGAAACCAAGAGATCTCCAACATCCTTCCACCCCAAGACCCACTGCCACCTTCCCAGCCTCACACGGAACCCCCAGGTCAGCACACCCCACATGCACAAACCTGACGCCCAGGTCCTGCTGGGGAGCCCCACTCCCCACAGCCCCTTCCTCAGCACAGGGACTTTGTTTGGTCCCACCTTCCAGCATCACCGAGACACAAGAGGGGAGGGCAGCCAGGGACTTCCTCCACCAGATACTGAAATTGTAGAAAATGCTAGAATGATAAACACTCACCCATACTGAGTGAGTCCCAACTGCTGGTTCCAAGGGCTGTTCCAAATACTCTGCAGGTATAATCTCATCTAACCTTCACAATACTTTGAGGTAGGTGCTGTTATCAAAATCCCCATTCAAGAGATGGCTCAAGTGGGACACAAAGAGTTTAGGTAAGTTGCCTGACACCACATAGCTGGCAAAAACAGAGCTAGGGTTTGGGCAGATGGGCTCAAGCCTATTTCTGAACCATGGGCCAATTTGCCACCAGGATCAGAGACAGAGCCAAGTTACAGAGGAACTCAAAAGACTAGGTCAAGAAATAAGTGACCCAAAACATTTTCCCCAGAGCAGACATTCCTTGGGTCTTGATGTCCTAGGCAAACCTTGCATTCAGCGCTGGCAATGTAATTGGCAGGGTTCAGGGCAAAATGAAAACATGGGCCCCCTGTTCAAAAAGCAGAAAAAAAAGGCAGAATAAAAAATGTTAAAATACCAAGTTTTTCTTTTTTTGACTTATCATAACTTTTTTTGAGATTTAATGCCACTCTAAGAAATAATTTTAAATGATTAACATGAATTTTATTTAATATTAGGCAATATCAGTGTTAAATGCAAGTATAAGAATCACCAAAACTACATACCTATTTTGTAGCTCACATAAGATATATAAACATATATATTCCTTCTCACCAGAAGAGCAGGAATGCCACACAAAATGAACTCAACTGTTTTTATTTCACTTCTTGATATATGCACATGCTACTAATGCCATCTGCCATTAGCTTACTGATGAGTAAGAAGACTTGAGAAGAAAAGGAACCAGGGTTGCTCTGGTCTTTTCCTTCTGTGTCACGGTTTGCAACTTAAGTGGTTGGCTAATACAGGGAAATGGCATGAATCTGGAACGGTATGAAAGGGCTGCTTGGTAGCTCATGTTGCCTTCTTTTTACTGCTCCAATTGAATCCTTAACTGAAGGGCAAGTATGGCCACTTAGTAGGAGAAGGGTCACGTTTACCTTCTAATTTTTCTGAGTCTCACTGGGCTCCCACGTGTTGTGGGCCCACTGGAATTCTGTGCTCCAGGAGCACGGCAAACACCATACACCAACAGGGAGCCAAGGAGTGGTGGACACAAACATTGTGCGTGTTGTCTCCTCTGCTCATGTGCATGCTCCATCGTCCCATTGGACCTCACTTACAAAATACATGTTCAAAGACGCAATTATTGGGGCACCTAGGTGGCTCAGTGGTTGAGTGCCTTCAGCTCAGGTGTGATCCTGGGGTCTTGGGATCGGGTCCCACATCGGGCTCCCCGCAGGGAGCCTGCTTCTCCCTCTGCCTAGGTCTCTACCTCTCTGTGTCTCTCATGAATAAATAAATAAAATTTTAAAAAACACAAAAAACAAAGATGCAATTATTCAGAACGTCAAAATGACAACAGGAGAGCATCAAACTAAGCACAGGGTTCTCCTGAGCGTGGGTACGACTGCATCCAGTTCTGCCTGCCCTGGCCATGTGCCAGGACAGCCTTAGCTCACAGCTTCTCCTTCCTTGGTCTAGCTGCTCCCTCTCAGAAAGACTGTGGCCCATGCAGAGCTTTCCTCTGCCACCAGGTGCTTCCTCAAACCGGTCCAGCTCCTCTGCCCCCTATTAGAAATCACTCGGTGTCTGGAAGTCTATCCTTTTCGGCTGATCTAATTTCAGGGTGCTGGAATTACAAGGATATGCTCTTGGGACGCCTGGGTGGCTCAGTGGTTGAACGTCTGCTCTCGGCTCAGGTATGATCCTGGGGTCTTGGGATTGAGTCCCGCATCGGGTTCCCCACAGGGAGCCTGCTTCTCCCTCTGCCTGTGTCTCTGCCTCTGTGGGTCTCTCATGAATAGATAAATAAATATTTAAAAAACAACAACAACACAAGGACATGCTCTTTGCCTTTGTTTTGAGGGGGAGCTGGGTGTTTCTTATTCTTACGATGCCGACTTACTATGATCCAATTACTTCAAGCACCATTTGTAACCCCCAAACCTTCACCAGGAACCCATGCCTTGCTTCTGTGCACCCAGCTGCCTGCAGGATGCTTCCATCTGAATGTTTCCAGACATCTCAGGCCTGGCGTTACTTACCCATCTCCTAACCCAAACCTGTTCCCCATCTCTCAGTGTTAGGGTTTACTGTTCTGATACCAGGGAGCCATCCTGTGACCGCTCTAAACAGCACCCTCCACATCCTACAGAGTTTACC
Organism: Vulpes lagopus; assembly: GCF_018345385.1. Taxonomy (NCBI): domain Eukaryota; kingdom Metazoa; phylum Chordata; class Mammalia; order Carnivora; family Canidae; genus Vulpes; species Vulpes lagopus. Next base: position 4,318,064 of record NC_054835.1, on the reverse strand, counting down.
TCTATAAGACCTGTCCCCTCTGCCCCACGCCCCATTACTGCCCTGCCATGGCACAAACCTCATTGCCCATCACTGGGACCATGGCAGGACCCCCTCACCCAGTCTATCCTCCTTGTCTTTCTCAAGCATGTATTTTATTACGTCAGTGCCCTACTCAGAAACTTCTCAGAGCTTTCCATTGCTTCTGAGTGAAATCTGCACTCCTGAGCTCTGGGTAACAAGGTGAACATTCACCCAGGGAAAATAATGCCCCAGGAACTAAAAATAGAATGGATGGATCATTGGACAATGGTGGGTGGAGAAGGATTTCCTCTGCTCTCTACAGATGGCTCTGAGATGGGGGTAGAAGGTGGGTTTAAGCTCAGAGGATGGTCAAAGCTGTAAACTTCTCCAAAGCTGACAGGGTGAGGTTGCCTTGGGGAACGTGGCATGGTGCAGAGAAGTGTGGAAAGGTGTTGCAAGAAGGTGGGCCAGTGTGTCCTGCAATCACCGTATAAATGGAGCTGGAGCACCACAGCTGAGTGAAGCAGAGATTGCTATGTGATCTCTGAGCTGGTTTCCTCTTTCTGAGCACATGCTCAGACTACATTTCCTAGCCTCCCTTGCAGTTAGATGGGGCCATATGACTACGTCCTGGCCAATGGAACACGAGGTTTGGAATGACCAGAAGTCTCCTAAGCAGTCCTCCATGCTCTCTCTTGTGTCCCACTTAGCAGAGGCAGAGGAAGACAAGGTATCACAAGATGACAGACCCATCACATGGAAGGGGCCCAGGCCCCTGAGTGACTATGTGGAGCAGAGCATCCCCTCCTCACCACACACACTGACCTGTGACGTGAGTGAGAAATAAACTTTGGTTGTGTTAAGGCACTGAGATGTTGCGGGTGTCAGTATAGCAGCTACCCGATCCTGACTAGTCTAGTTTCTACACACACATACACACACACAACTTGAGGAATGACTGTCCATCAGTGGTGTTCCTGGCTCCCCACCATCTTTCTGCCAGTGAGGACAGAGGTTCACAAGCCAGACTGCCTGTTTCTCTACATAAGACTGCCTGTTTCTTTACATAAACAATTCCTTTTCAATCACACAAACATTCATAAATACCTTCTCCTTTTTTCTCTTCTGTAAGACAGTATGGAAATACAACAAAGTTCAGTCGCCTTTGACTCCTTCCTACTACCCCCGCTTACCTACCAGCTTCCTGCCAGCGCCACCACACGAGGTCCTTCCCTCAGTCTCAGAGGCTGTTGCTCTTGTTCTCCTTTGAGTCATCCTTTCAAATGTTTTTTATACCTCTAGCCCTATAAACAATTTTAAAATTATTGTGTATGTTTCTGGTTCTCCTGTCTCCACAAAAAGATGTCCGGCTCGATGTGTTTTCTGCCACTTTCTTTATTCACCAAATGATATTTCTTGATGTTGTGCCATAGATTCATCTCATTCCTGTGAACAGCTGTATAGTACTTCATACCACAGTCGTGCTAAGGTTTATCTGGCTAGTCCTCTGCTGATGGACACTTAGGTTTTCTCTGAATTTTTACTCTTCTGAACAATACTGCGGTAAACATCTCTCCACAGACCTCCTTACACACACGCACAAGCATTTCCTCTAGGGGTGATACCAGCGAGCGGACTTGTCTTTCAAAGCAATTGTGCCAATTTACACTGTTACCAACAATAGGCAAAGCCCCTATTTCCACACAGCCTCACCAACATTTAGCATCAAATTTAATTTTTTTCACCAATCTGATGAATGAAATATAGTTCATGGTAGTTTAATGTTTTATTTCCTTGATTACTAGTGAAATCGAACATTCTTCAAGTTTATTGGCCATTTGAATTTCCTTTTCCATAAATCGACTGTCTTTTATCATTTGCTGAGTGCTCTATTAGGCCATTTGTCTTTTTCTTATTGATTTGTTAGAATTCTTTATATATTCTGGATGCTAATCCCTTATCTATTATATAAATTGCAAATATTTTCTCCCAGGCTATAGCTTGTTTCTAACTTGTTTTATGGTGTCTGTTGTCACTTAGAAGTTTTACATTTTAGTGTAGTGAGATCTATCAATTGTTCCTTTTATGCTGCTTGCTTTTGGCCATTCTGTTTTCAGCAGTGACACCATGAGGCAGAGAAGTCAGCAGCCGGGAACACAGGCCCTCCCTCTGGTGGACAGACTAGATTTTCTGATTCTCTCTGTGAGCAGTAACTTCAACAGACTCCACATGAGGGGAGAAGGCAGAGGGAGGCAGGTGCTGTGAAGAGAGAAGAGAGACATCTTTCCTCTACGGGGAGATGGGATCTGAGGGTCACAGAGAATAGTAAAAGGTGACTTTATTTTGTACCCCCTAGGCTGGTTCAGCCAGACATATGGCTTCTATTTCAAGGTCTCCATGAGACAGTCCCCCTTTTCACTTTTATTGTTAAAAGTAGCCTTCCCACCAGTTACAATAAATTATTTACCAAACCGCAATTGTACTTTGTGTCTCCTGGCCTCTTAAGAGACAGGAGACAACAATGGCACTTATTCGGAGTCAGACTCTGTGCTAAGCTATCTGCATACCATGCTAGTGACGGGAATAAGCCAGCCGTGTTGCAGTAAGAAACCACTCTAAGCTTCCTGGGTCTCATGACTGCCAAAGTCTGTCTCCCACTCACACTACCTGTCCAGGACACACTGGCTGTGACCTGGCCATACATTTTCTTTCCTCCAGGATGTAGGCTGCTAGAGCATCTTCTGTCTAGAACTTGGCTGGTTATGGTTATTTCAGGAGGAAAGAGCATGGAGAATAACAAAGAAGCTCTTAAGAGTTTCTGCCTAGAGCAACATGACACTTCTACACATTATCTCGTAGGCCAAAGAAAGTTACATGGCCAAGACTGACTTCAAGGGGCTGGGATGTTAGTGACCAATAAAATAATAGACATGGTCTGCCCTTTTGGCCACCATGTATTTAATGCCCTCTATACCTACATGTAGAACCTGCTCACCTCTAAGCAAGGAATCCAAAGTCCCATCCAAACACTGCTGCGACTCAAAGTCCAATATTTCTGCATGATGCCTAGAATACCCTTCAAAACAGAGAAGAGAACTGGCTCACTTTGGTTCAGAGATCTATGAACCAAAAATTCTAACTGCCTCCCACCCACTGGTTCATACACTGTAGGTGAAATGGGACAGGGCATTTCAGTATTTAACTGTGAAGTTAAATACTTCATTGAGGAGGGAAAGACAAGAAGATGGGACACATGGCAGTCACAGCTCTGCAGATTTTGAAGTCACTGTGGGCACACATTTCAAGGGGTCTATTCCAAGGCATGGGGGATGTTCTCTGAGTAGGCCCCAGTTTCATCTCGTGGTGGTGGTGGTGGTGGTGGTGGTGGTGGTGGTGGTGAGAGGGGCCCCAGTCTAGTGCTCTCTGTGACTCTTGGGAATCCTTCTTTTAGAAGATTTGATCACAAGGAAATACACTTTTATGGATCAAAATGTAGAACATTGAATTGAATATTGACAACTTCAAATGTCCGACCTATCTTCTTCCTCACATGATGAGAGCAGTGGAGAATATGCCCAGTGTGGGGGTTGAACAGATTTCTCAGCCTTTTTTCCTTTCATGCCCAAAGAGTGAGGTTAAGGCTTAAGCAGTCACAACCTTTAAATGAGGCTCGTTTTCCGTAATGAGGAAGTAATCAGCGAACAGTAATATAATCTACTCTAACATCTCATTCAATCTACATGACTTTCTGAGATAAACGCTTTAGTGATTTCTATTCTGCAGGCAAGAAAAGTGAAGCTCAGAGAGGTGAAGTTCTCTTCCGAGGCCACACAGCTAACACATCTTTGAGTGAGAAGTCAGATGTACTTGTATTGCTATACTCCCTCCCTAAAAAAAAAAAAAAATTAAAACCTCTATCACAAGGTTACAGATGGGCTCGGCACAGCGGCACCCAAGGAAGGCATCTCTCTGATTCCTTGCGCTCAGTTATAATTTCCACTTCATTGTGCACTATTTTTCCATCATGGTTCTCTCAGCTCTCTTGCCAATTCTTGCCAAGTCTCTTCAATCAAACACCCCAGAGAGGAAATCCGATTGGCCCAGCCGTCAGTCACAGGTCGCTGGCCAGCCCATGATGGGCTCTTGCTGGGTCAGACCCTCTCCCCAGGTCAAGTAGGTCAGGCTAAGGTCAGGAGATACAAAACATGGCTTCCAAGGCAGCAGGGAATCAAGTGGAATTTTCATCCCTCGTAAACACCTTCACACATGCTGCTGCCTTTGCCTGGAACCACCAAGTGCTGGCTACATTCAGTAGTGACGCAGCTTAAGCAATTCTGATCACAGGCACTATGCTAACTACATTTAACCTTTATAAAAACTACCTGATGGAAACACCATCCTGGTCCCATTTAAAAGACAGAGAAGCTGAAGCTCAATGAAACCAAGGGACTAGACTTCTGACATCTAGACATCTTAACCTTCAAGGCTGGGGCTTCTGAATTAAAGTGCTTTACCATACCAAGAGGTCACATAGCATCTCTTCCTGGATTCTCCCTTGCAGAAGTGGCTTCTCTTTACTGAACACCCACAACAAACCTTTCTCCTGCTCTTAAGATCTGAGTGGTTTGCCTTGTGCCATATCTCAGGGCTGTGTGGGTTTCGTCTCCGCATCTTCATTTGTTCTTTCATTTGTTTCTTCATTGAATATTTATTGAGTGCCAGGCTCTGTGCAAGGCACTAGGGATACATTCAAAGAGTCCCTGCTTTCATAGAGTTTATTGTCCAGGGGGAAAGATAGACATTAAGCAGATAATGACGCCAATAATTATGTAATTACAATTGTTACAAATGTTATGAAGAAGTCCAGGGAGGGTATGAGCATTTATAACCGGGGACACCTGACTCTAGAGGGTGGGGGTGATGCCTCTAAGAAAGCAGCATTTCAGCTGAGTTTCTGGAAGGGTAGGTATGAACTGGCCAGGACTGGGGAAGATGAAGGCAGGGTGCTGGGTGGGTTTCAAGACAGAGAAAACAGCTGGGGCCAGGCCTGGAGGCAAAAAGGGCCTGGTTAGCTGAGCCTGGGCACAGCAAGCCTGGAGGGCAGGGAGGAGGAGGAGGCAGCCAGCACATGCCTGGCCCCGCTGCTTGGATGAATCTCCCCGCATCCATGCAGTCAGCCCAGCTGGAGGCTCCTGGCCAGGGTTGCAGAAGCTGGAGCCAGGGCTTGTGGGCATTTTGTCTCTAGCGAGCCTGCAACCCCACGCTCTTGGGTCAGGAGGAGGGAGGTAGCAGAGGACGTGCACAGCACACTTTTTATATATGTAGGGCCATAATATTTAAGTGTCTTGGCTGTAAGCCTGCGACTAGGTCCCCCGACAGCCAAGCCTTGCTCCACACGCTCTAACAGCTGTCTGTAAAACCCGTTTATGGAGCCTCCATAAATTTCCCAGCTGCTGCAAACACAGGGCTGGGGACAAAGAGTCGGTAGGAGGGAGGCGTGAGAGAGCTGCGGCTTCAGCGTCTCTGCTGGCTCGTCGTCTGGGCCCCAGCTTGCCCCCTGCCCACCCGGGGCTGCCTTACCCTAAATTCTTTTATTGAAGCTGATCTTAACATCGACCCCGTGGGGCCTGGCTGGGCAATCTGGCTCGGCACGGACGCAGGCACTTTCAAGATTGCAGCAAAAGGTACAGTAAATCAGAATTAAGTGTCATGATAGTGATTTGAACTGACACTGTTTTCACCTTGTCCATTTACTGGGAAATATATAACAGGAATAGATTGAGCCTGTCATATTGTACCTGAAAAATACAGCTGTTAGGGTAGGAAGGCAGCTGGCACCAAGGCAGGGTCCCAGGGGACAGCGGGGTGTATGGTCGGGTGGAGGGGACTTGCTGTCAGCGTCCTGCTGCGGTGGACGCTTGTCCTGGGAACACCGAGCACCCAAGAGTGCTTTCCCAAGAGCCTGTTTAAGGCAGAACCAGCCTGACCAGCCTCCCAGGCTGTGTCTCAGCTGGGGCCCCAGGGACCCGGGCCATCTTTGTTTCCCTGAGGGCCCTAACTGCTCTGACTACAGGGCATTTTTAAAAAGAACTTCCTATTGAAGTATAACATAGATACAGAAAAGTGCACAAATCACAAGTCTATCACTTGATTTATCTTCACCAACTGAATACATCTGTGCACCCAACAGCATATCAAGAAACATTACAGAAACCCCCAGATGGGCCCCTGTGCCCTTCTTCCATCCTCTGTCCTCCCTCCTCCCACAAACAGAGACCACTATTCTGATGTCTCAAGCGATGGACTGATTTTGTACATGGCATTTTGATGAGGACATTTTGAAATTCCCACCCTTTTTTTTTTTCTTTTGGCCCCCAAAGAAAACAAGAACCTCTCAGCTTGAAAATAACTTAACAGGAATATGAGTAAGGCAACCTGAGCCCAATTCAGAGGCAGGGCAGGGGTGGGGGGAACAGTGGGGGAAGGATCTGGGATGCTTGTAAGATGGCAGGGGTGGGGCAGGAGTCAGAGACAGCGTTAAGTGAGGTTCAGCACTGGGGTGGGATGAAGTGGGGGTGGAGGGTCCAGGAGGGGCTCAGGCTCAGAAATGGAAGAAACCTCGGGATTGGGGTAAGGCTCAGGAATGGGGGTCAGGGACAGAAGAAGGGTCAAGGGCGAATTGGGGAGTCAGGTTCAGAAGCAGAGTGGAGCTATGAGCAGGAAGGGCCCAGGGAGAACCAGCTCTTTGCAGCCAGGACTGGGGCTGATAGCCCCTCCATCAGCCCAGGCCCTGGCAGCCCCAGAGTGGGCTGGTTCTGCCTCCTTGCCCCTCCCAAGGGTGGCCCTCCTCCCAGAATCCTGAGTGAAGAGTTGATTGGTGGTGATAGTGCCTCCTGCAGGTGGCCTCAGGCATTATTCTTACTGCCCTGCACTCTGGCTCTGTCTGCTCAGATTTGGCTACCACCACCCTCAGCCTCCTTTTTCCTGTTGAACTTTGAACCCTGCCCTGAACCCACCTTGCTTGGCTGGGGCTTGAGCCTCCAGGATAATCCATCTCAGGTACCATCCCCAAAGGTCACAACTACTCTGGGAGCTTCTGGCTGCTGGCCGGAAACCTCCCATGAACCTATTGTCCTGGTGCTACTGTCTACCTGTTGTTGAAAGACATCTCTCAGGCATGGACAACTGTCCTGCTTGACCTCCACCTTCAAGCCTATCCAACATGCCACACAGTCAGGGACCACAGAGCTCAGATCACAATAGCTGCCTCCTTTACACGGGAGACGCCTCACTTCCTTTTGGTTATTTCCTTTCCATCCACATCCACATCCTGCCCCTGTCTCCTGCTCATGGCTCCACAGGAGGACAGCTCTCTTTGCCTCAGCTTTGGCCTTCAGTGCTTTGACCTTTAACCCTAGATTCTTTCCACCTTTGGCCACTTCAAGGAGGAAATGTCCTTAACACCCAAACTGGAGTGTTGGACTGGCTTCTTCTCTCTGTATTAGGGCGAGACAAGACACTCTCCTTCTCCTTGACAAGCCCTCTCTTGAGCACCTATCCCCGCCTGCACTCTCACTGAAGCACTGGAGTCACCTTATTTGATGTCGGTTCCCCATGAGACCACAAGCCCCATGAGCACAGGGATGGTGCCTGGCTCATGTACTCTCAGCACCCTCCTTTACAAATATCAGTGGAAGGGTCTGATGATGAATGGCTAAAAGCACAGGTTTGAAGGTATAAGTATCTAGAGTTGAATCCTGACACCTCTATTTAGATTATCCTTTAACTGCTCTTGGCCTCACATTTTCCCTCTCTAAAATGAGATAATGCCACCTTATTCCACATGACTCTCTGAGGATTGAAATAACGCATTACCCACGCCTAGCACCTGGTGAGCATTCAATAAATGGTACTGGTTATTGTTTCTTTGTTTCTCTTACTATGGCAATGACCCTTGTGTTTCTATTCCTAGAATCACTTGGTTCCAGCATCCTTCACAGAGGTTTTGAGGTCCTCTGTTGCCTTAAACAGACATTTGCTCACAGCCTTGGGCTACAGGCCTATACCCTCTTGGGGCTACATGAAATGTTAGCAGACCCTATCCCTTCCTTCTGGTCCCCAAGGACCCTGAGTTCTGCAGCAGGGCTGGAGAAGGCCTGGCCCTCCCTTCCCAGGGCCCTCCCCACTCATCTGCTGGGCATTGACCTTGCCTCCCCATTTCCAATGGACAGTCCAGGACCAGCCAGGGAGCAGCATGGCGAGGGGAACCAAGGCCTGCTGGCCAGTCGGGAGAGGGTGCAGTTCTGCTGATGGAGCCTTTATCGACCTCCCTCTGCAGATATGGGCCACATCACTCACAGGCCTCAGGACGGGAGCCCATTCTGGGGCACAGAATGAGAGGGGGCTGGGATTTCTCCTTCTAGGGCAACACGGAATTCACATCGGGAAATATTAGTCTGATGAGTTCCCTGTGAGTAGAAGGACTGTCAAGCATTAATCACAAGCTGAGGGGGAGGCAGCGCTGGGCCGTCGGTCCAATCCTCCAGAGTCTCATCCTTTCTGGGAACTTCAGAGCCTCACAGGGCCTGAAGATGAGGGCGGAAATGACCCTTGAAGTGCCTCTGGCTGCTCTCTATCACTCTCCAAGCCCTTCTGCCTGGGGCCAGCGCCTTCTGTAAGCCCTTGGGCAGGTGGCTTCACTCCCTGAGTCTCAGTTTTCTTGCCTATAAAATGAGATGGGAAGGACCTCTTTCACCAGATGACTGTGAGGCCAAAAGATCTTGCATGTCAGCTGCCTGACTCGGTGTCCTGCATATAGTTGGTGTCCTGTAAATGCGGACGCCAGCTTCTGCCTCTTCCATTTCCTCCTCTACCGGACTGAACACCCCTGGATGGTAGGACCTGGTTTATTTCTCATCTCCATGAGGCCTACGTGGTGATGGATACATGAATGCGTAGATGGATGGATGGACGGACAGATGGACGGAAGAAATCAAGCCTCTTGGTTAAACACTGGTTTTAGGCAGTGTTTCTTTGGCACAAAACAGGGCTGGTGCACAGTCCCTATACTCTACAAAATGTCTTCCCTCCCTTTGCCTGTCCTGGTCCACCTTTGGACCCCTCTAATGAAATGACGTGCTGCATGAGATGGCAAGGGACACCATGTCAAATCAGATCACATCACTCCTTTACTCTAGACCCATCTGTGGCTCCCCAGTGCCTTTAGGTTCAAACTCCAAATCCGTGTCTTGAGCTGCAGGGTTTGGGCACCACCTGCCTGTGGTCCCCCTCACCATTCACTCCCTCACTCTCTCTTCCAGCTGGGCTGGGCTTCTCTCCAGTCTTGAGCACACCACGTCCTCCCCAGCCCCAGCCCTCTGTGGTGCTGGGCCTTGTTCACAGTTATGTCAGCGAGGTCACAGCTATGCCTCCTGAACAAACCATGTCCTGTCCAGCTCCCAGGCTTTCAAACATATCATCAGGACCCCTGGGGAACCTGACCCTCCACTTGCAGAGCCTAGCACAGAGGGTCACCTGAAGGCTCCATATGAACAGGAGCCTGTGAGAGCTGGCCGTGAAGGTTTCCTCAGGGCTTCCCATCATCTGGGCATCTGGGGTAACGGAGACATCCAGCCCCCGAGACTTCATAAGTTCAGACTGGAGTCCTATGTGGGCCAGGCAAGTAGTGGTGGACAGTCTGGACTGTACCAGCTACTGGGTTCTAGGACTGGTTTGCTATTCAGGCTCTGGCACTGAGTATGCCTTGGGAGTTCCAGGCACCAGCTGAGCCCACCTGGGGGGCCAGGTGCCCTCTCGGCCCCTGCCCGGGTAAACCCCAGCCACCTCCAGACTCAGGCCCTGCCTGTCTAGCTGTATGGGCAGAGCACATACCAGTTTACTTCGGATTTCTGGGACCACTACCCTCTGCCTCTTCACACCCCACAGGGTCATTCTTGGTCCAGCCATGTGGGTAGACACCTTGGGAGCCCCAAGGGCTTTCCCTGCTGCCCTTGTCTCCTTAGTGTGTAGCTATGAGAGGTCACCGCTTCCAGTACTGAGGTGCTGCCCCGGGGAAGCAGGGTGACTGCAAAGTTGAGTGGGACCAGAGCAGAGGGTGCCAATCCAGGTATGTTGTACAGCTCTGCTCAGACAGCTAAAGGCCTCTGGGACATTGCTGCTCCAAACAGTGGCCTTGGGGCAGTTATAAATCAAGGGGTGCCTGCCCAACAGCCCTGACCCTCTCCCAGATCATCTGTCCTGGGAGGGGAGCGTTACCAGGAGTTTCAGGACCTTTCTGGTCTAGGGATGCTGGGTGGCTTAGTGGTGTCCACACAAACCAGCTTAGCAAGGATGCAGAAGCCCAGGCCAGGCAGAGGCGAAGTGTGCATACACACGCTTGCAAGAGTGTGGGAGGTATTCTTTTACATCCCTACACCTGAGAGTATCTTTGTGTGTATGTGAAAGAGAGAGAGAGAGAGAGAGAGACTACGTAAGCCTGTTTGTGCCTGTGTTTGTCAATGTTTGAAATACATGGATTAGTGGATACAAGTTTAAAGATAAGTGCGTATCATCATGTGAGTGTACCTCTGTATGTGCTGTACAAGTATGCATAAGAACGACATAATTGTTACGTCTGTTCATGGATGTATCTATACGTTTCCCTACATGTACCTTGTGAGCATTTCTGTGTGTTCCTCTGAGTGTGCATTTGTTGCACACACATATCTAGGTATGTGTCTCATCATTTTATTCAGTATTTTCTATATACCTACTGTTTGTTAGGCTTTGTGCTTAGTGCTAAGGATACAGTGTGGAGACCAGACACCACCAGACAAGGTCTCTGCTTTGTGGGAGTGTTCCCTACCAACAGGGAAGACAGACAACAAACAAGCACTAAGAAAATGAAATTAGGTCAAGGACAGAGTCTGACTAGGTGGGAAGCTAAATTAGAGTGGACAGAGAGGGCTTCTCAATGGAGGCGGCATTGAGCAGAAGTGTGAATGATGAGAAAAAGCCATGTGAAAATCTGGGGTCAGAGTGTTCAGATGGTGGGAAGGGCCTGTGTAAAGGTGTTGAGGCTGGGTAGAGCGAGAGGGCAAGTGGTAGGAGGTGAGGAAGGCAGGGAGGCCTAGACCATGGAAAGCTTAGAGACCTTGGTAAGAAATTTAGGTCTATTTCATGAGACAAGAAGAGCTTTAGGCAAGGCAATGGCAAGCTCTGATTTAAGTCTTAAAACACTTCCTTTGGAAGGTCTTTGAGAATGGAGTGTGGGGTGGGAAGAAGTGGGGATCAGGGAGAAGGTGTGCAGGGCTCACAACAGTGGTGACGATAAGCATGGCAACAGTGGAGGGCATGACCAGTGTCTCCAGTCTTTTGAAAAGCTGGGCCTGTCTTTTTCCATGACTTTTATTTTAAAGACATTCAAATACTCTACAAAGAGGTTGAAAGAAAGGTATGGTTTTACTATATGTCAGCTTCACCAATTATTGAAATTTTGTGCCATTTGTTTCCCTCTTCTCTTTTCCTATTTGAGAGTTAGTGGTAGACATCACTGTGTTTTGCAAGACTGATGAGGACATGTCAAAAGACAGCTTGACAGAGATGGCCAACTTTTGAAAATCTGAGCGTACAAAAGAAAGATGATAAAAATGCATTATCGCACATTGAATTAAAAAAATAATACATGAATCTGCATCAATATGCAAAAAGAGGACAGGAAGAAAAGCTCTTCACAAAATAACATAGAATAAAAATACAAGAAATGATAATATGAGAAGAATTACCATTTTGCAACCACCAACATATTAATTGATTCAAATAAGGCTCACTAACAGATGCTGAGATCATTAAATGAAATGCTGGGGACACAGAACATTCACACAATTTTAAAGTATCATTCAACAGGTTATTTTTCAATTTTGAATAGGAGAAGTTGCCTTTACAAAGGCAAAATATGGCAGACAAGAAGGATCGGGACTAACTTCTAACATTTGATCTGAAAGGACTTGACCAACTGGTTAAATGGTGGTGGGATGTGAAAGACAAGCAAGAGCCCATTGAAGGGGAGAGAATCGTGCCATGCTGGCTCTGTCCCCTGTGAGAGAGATACCCCTATGGGTGGAGCTGGTGAATAGACATCTTAATCTATGGATATGTACCTCTTGACCATGGTTAGGAGTAGAGAGAAAAACTCAAGAACCATCAGCATACAGGGAACCATGGATAAGATGACATCATCTAGGGAAGAAGTCAACTTCTGTAGTTTCAAAATCTTTCTTTCTTTGTTTCTTTCTTTTTTTAAAAATTTTTATTTATTTATGATAGTCACAGAGAGAGAGAGAGAGAGAGGCAGAGACATAGGCAGAGGGAGAAGCAGGCTCCATGCACCGGGAGCCTGATGTGGGATTCGATCCCGGGTCTCCAGGATCGCGCCCTGGGCCAAAGGCAAGCGCCAAACCACTGCGCCACCCAGGGATCCACCTTTCTTTCTTTTTTTGATTTTATATTTATGTAATCTCTACATCCAAGGTGGGGTTTGAACTCACAGCCCCGAGATCAAGAGTCACATGCTCCACCAACTAAGCCAGCCTGGTGCCCCTAAAATCTTTTTCATGATTAAAATAGCTATATGTTTTCTATTATGTGATTTATACATACTTAAAATATTGTTTATTTTTTATTTTTTTAAAATATTTTTTAAAAATAGAATTGTGTAAAGAACAAACTAATGATCCCCCCAAACCTAACCATCTACATTTTGATGATCATGTGTCAAGCACCTTTTTTTCCCAAAAGATTTTATTTATTTATTTGACAGAGAGAGAGCACACACACAAGCAGGGGGAGAAGCAGACCCCCAACTGAGCAGGGAGCCTGATGTGCGGCTTGATCCCTGGACCTGGGATCATGACCCGAACCAAAGGCAGACACTTGACCAACTGAGCCACCCAGGCACCCCGGTTACTTGACAGAAAGGTGTCAAGCACCTTTCTACTCTGCTTCCACATATATTTGTATATAAATGTATCATATCATACATGGGTTCCCCCCACAGAAACTTTATTTTTTAAAAGTTTTTTTTAAAGATTTTATTTATTTATTCATGAGAGACACACACACACAGAGAGAGAGAGAGAGAGAGAGAGAGAGAGAGAGAGAGGCAGAGACACAGGCAGAGGGAGAAGCAGGCTCCATGCGGAGCCCAATGTGGGACTCGATCCTGGGACTCCAGGATCATGCCCTGGGACAAAGGCAGGCGCTAAACCGCTGAGCCACCCAGGGATCCCTCCACAGACAGTTTAAACATTTTTTTAATCTTACCTCCTTTTCTATCTCCCTGGTACTTCCCTAATATTCCACCAATAGATGTTAAAATCTGTTATGAACACTTTCATATCCTTTTCATACCCATGCAGTCATATACATATAGGGCTTGCAGATCAGTTTGACAAAATGACATTACATATATTTCTTTAATTTCTCAATTAATAATATTGTGGAAACCCTAAGTGAATCTATTGTTCTTAATGTCTTCATCTTATTTCAAGCATAAATGCGTCATGTTTTAAACACTCTCCTCTTCTCTTCATAGATACTTTCTAATTCTATGGGACAAATCCTTTTTTTTTCTTTTTGAAGGAAGGGGATAAATTCTTATGAAAGAATCAATGAGATGGTTGGGTTAAAAGGTACATATATTTAAATTTTTCAACAGATTTTTTCCATATTGCTTTCCAAAAAGGTAGCATTAAATCTCTTTCTCACCAGTTAAATATGAAAATATACTTTCCCTCCCACCCCCATCAGTAGTAGGTGTTAACATTCTTTTGAATTTTTGCCAATCTGATGGGCAAGGAGTTAGTTTAATTTGCATTTCCCTGAGTACTAGGAGGTTGAGCCATATGTTTATTGGCCATTTGGGTTTACTCTTCTCTGAGCCTATTCATATCCTGGGAACATTTTTCTATTGGATGCTTCATCTTTTTCTTAACAATTTCTAAGAGCTAGAAATTAACTCTTTATCTATCTTGCCGTGAGGCACAGCAAATACATTCTCCCAACGTATTGTTTCCATTTCAATTCTGTTTATGGGAATCTTTAGCCACCTAAAAAAAGTTTAAATTTTATGTAGTCAGGGATCCCTGGGTGACTCAATGGTTTAGCGCCTGCCTTTGGCCCAGGGCGTGATCCTTGAGTCCTGGGATCAAGTCCCATATTAGGCTCCCTGCATGGAGCCTGCTTCTCCCTCTGTGTCTCTACGTCTCTCTGTGTGTGTTTCTCATGAAGAAATAAATAAAATCTTAAAAAAAAAATTTTATGTAGTCAGAGTACCACCTCTAGTAATGACAGAACATCTTGTAAAAGATGATCTCTCTGGCAGGTAATAATGAACTCTGGACAAAATATTTAAAAGGCTGTATAAAGGTACTGTACTGAAAGTGATCACAACCAGGTAGATAGAAACTAGAGAGACTAACACTTAGAAGGGAACAATATTAATTTGAGTTTCTCATGTTTACATCTTTGTATCTAAGGCCAGCCCCAGGCAGTGCCATATGAGTCGGCTAAAACTCAGATAGAAATCTAAATTCTTACTTGTTGAGGAATCAGGGGACAAAATGTGGGGCTTCCATGGCAGATGGAAAGTGATCCCAGAAAGCAGAAACCCATGAAAGGGATATTCCAAATTCTGCTTATATATTTTACCCAGATATCAGGGTATTTTCTGAACTATGAATTCAGTGGAGAAACTCTGAGAAGCCTAACTGGGGCTTCTGAAAAGAGATTTCAGCTGCTGCCTCCATAGAGGGGCATGAGTTTGGAGTTTGAGCTCAACCAAGTTAACTGCCTGAAAAAATAAAAAATCAGCAGTCTTCCAGAGGAACATAATGGAATCCAGAGTCTCTACAACTTACCATTGATAGTACCCAGGATACAATCCAAAATTACTAGACATATGAAGAAATAGGAAAATATGACTCATATTCAAGAGGAAAGGCAATCATGGAGACCAATCTCCAGGTGTCTCAGATCTTAGAACTGAAAGACAAGACCTTTTAAAGCAGCTGTTACAACTACGGTCAAGGACAGGAAGAAAATATGCTAGTCATGAAATGATCTGATAGAAAATCTCAGCACAGAAACAGATGATAAAAATAAGCAAATGGAAATTTGAGAACCAAGACATACAATATCAAATAAAAAATTAACCGGATGAGATCAAATTTTATGTTAAAAATGAATCTTTTTATAGACTGTAGGTTTTCTGAAATGGGTAAAAAATGTCCCCTCTAAAAAAAAAAAAAAAAAAAAAAAAAAAAATGTCCCCTCTAATCCCTGGATTATACATATATTCACCTAAATTTTCTCCTAAGGTTTTTTTACATCTTATTTTTACATTTAGGTCTTATTAATCTATAGGGGTTCAATTTTTTATATGGTGTGAGGGGAGGATCCAACTTCACTTTCTTACAAATAGTTAAGGTGATTTTTCCAGCATCATTTATTAATTAACATTTCTTTTTTGTCCTCATTGAGGCAAAATATTTATTATGTATTGAATTCTCATATATACTCAGATATATTTGTGGGCTTTTTATTCTGTTCCAAAGTTTTCTGTCAATACAATAATCCTATGCCAATATATTTGGATTCTGGTGGCTTTATGGTATATTTTAGTATCTCTAAGGAAAGAGGCTAGTACATACACAGTGAATTTTTTTCAGACAATGCATAAAACTATAGAGAAGGAAATAAATGGCATCTAAAATTCCACTAACCAGGGATCCCTGGGTGGCGCAGCGGTTTGGCGCCTGCCTTTGGCCCAGGGCGCGATCCTGGAGACCCGGGATCGAATCCCACGTCGGGCTCCCAGTGCACGGAGCCTGCTTCTCCCTCTGCCTGTGTCTCTGCCTGTTTCTTTCTCTCTGTATGACTATCATAAATAAATTAAAAAAAAAATTTTTTTTTAAATTCCACTAACCAGTGAAAACCACTCAACTGTTAATTTTTTGTCTATTTAGTTTCTATTTTCTTATTTATTTGTATATACACAAAAACACATGCAAATATGAACAAACATATGCAGGTATATGATTTTTAAAGCTATGTATATGTACATGCACCTAAGATGTGTGCAAATATCCAAGATATGTATGTATATGTTCCTATGTATTAGATACATACACACACACACATGCATGCCCACCCCCAAATGGATTCTACTGTTACAATTTCTAATAACGGCTTTTTTTTTTTACATGATATATCATGAACATCTTTCCTTTTCCAAACATACACATTATTATCATTGTTAGAACATGCTAAGATTCTTTTATATGGATGCATAATATTTTCCTTAAATCCATTTTGCTTTTTGAAAATACCTTTACAAAAAAAAATGAAAATACCTTTACTATTGGACATGTAAATGTAGATTATTTTCAATTTTCTACCATTGTAAATACCACTATCAACTTTTGCCTTCTTGTCCTTCAGCACCTATAGGTGAATTCTTAGAATTAATTTCTAGGATTCCCTACCTGTTCTTGAGAAACTCTACAATAGGACAGTGGAGGTGGAGAAGTGGCCAGTGGGGGCGGGAAGTCTGATTACCTGCCAATTCCAGAAAATTCTCCTTAGGATAGCCAATGCTTGATGGGCATCAGTAGTGGTAGGCCAGAGTAAGGTTCACAAATGTGCCCTCCAGACTTTCAAAGAATTAAAAAAAAAAAAAAAGGATAAGTACTTTTTCTTGAATACTTAACTATATTCCCAGAAGTTTACATTCATTATTTCACTTAGTCCTTATAACTACACTTGAGTTTGATACTATTACTAGACCCATTTCAGAGAGAAAGAGATGGAGGACCATAGAAATCAAGACATTTACCCAATGTCATTTCTTAGGATTATACTGGATATTGTGCTGCCATAGTCGGCCCAGTAGAGCCTTCGCCTGGAATTATGAGGACAAAGTCAAGAGAGATACTCAGGATCTCATCCAGGGCCAAGAAGAACTAAGATTGAGGTACTCTGGAATCTTCCAACCAGCAGGCCCCAAAACAGGTGGGTCATTACATGGGCCCAAGAGTACCTTCTAATGGAGCTGTCCCAGGTTGGGCTATGGTTTCTGTCCACTGCTGCCTCCTACATGCTCACTGGCACCTGCTGAATAGCTGGCCCTGCCATGGGGTCCAGAAATAGGCCAAAGACAGACTTGTATCTAAGGAACTCCCAATCTGGTCAGAATTCACTGGTCTCTCTCTGAGGCCAGTGGTTTGGCATCCACTGGCCAAAGAACCTAAAGTCCCTCCCAAAGCCCTATGGGATGGCAGTGTCTGCCTCTTCCCATGGAATTTCAGGCAGCCATTCCCAGGAAACTCAGTGTCTGCAAGTTGACCTCCAGGAAGGGGAGCCTGGGGGAGGGGTTGCTTGATGATGAGCCCCAACTCCTACTCTAGTTTTTTTTTTTTAAAGATTTTATTTATTCATGAGACACATACACACACACACACACACACACACACACACACAGAGGCAGAGACACAGGCAGAGGGAGAAGCAGGCTCTATGCAGGGAGCCTGACGTGGGACTCGATCCCGGGACTCCAGGATCATGCCCTGGGCTGAAGGCAGGCACTAAACTGCTGAGCCACCCAGGCTGCCCCCTACTCTAGTCTTTTAACCTTCTCCTGCTGCCACACCACACAGCTCTGGGGAGAGGGCTTCAGGGACTAAAGGGACAGCCTCCCCAGGGGAGGCCTCTCCCCTATGACTGCTCCCCAGGCCTCTGGCACAGAATTATCCCTTAGTCTTGGCTTAGCCCCTCAGATAACTACAGGGAGGTGAAGAAGGCCTGTCCTTGAGTCCCCCTAAAGGTACCTCCCCTCTGGGTTCCCTCCCTACCATCCATGCTTCCTCCAAGAACTGGTAACATCACAGGTCCTCTATGTTAGCTTCCTAATGTTTGTAGTCATTGTGACAAATGACTACAAACTCAGTGGTTTAAACAATACAAACTTACTATCTCACAGTGATGGAGGTCAGAGTGTGGAATGGATTTCACCAGGCTAAAATCAGAATGTGGACAGGACTGCATTCTTCCTGGAAGCTCTCAGGGAGAGGCCTTTCCTTGCCTTTTCCAGGATCTACAAGTTACCTGCATTCCTTGGCTCATGGCTCCTTCCATCTTCAAAGCCAGCATCACATCACTGCCCCCTGCTTCTGTCGTACTAACCCCTTCTTGAGTCTCCTAGTTCCCTGTTTCCCTTAACTATTGCAGGTACACTTGAGACCACACTGTTCATCTCAAGATCCTTTGCCTGATCACATGTGCAATGGCCCTTTCCCAGAAGGTAACATATTCACAGGTTCCAGGGAACAGGATGCACAAATCTTTGGGGGACCACTATTCTGACTACCATAGCCCCCAATTCCTGGCTTGTTTGCTCAGGGTGGGACTGCTTTGATGACTGTGACAGACCATGTTTCAGACTTGGGGGCACACCCATGGCCCAGTAATCTCAGGCTCACTAGCTCAATTCTTGGTTCTGGACTGAGAAGACCTCTTTCCCAGAGAATGGGTGCCAGTTCAAGAACGGAACACTCCTGGGGCACCCTGCTGGCTTAGTCAGTAGAGTGTGCGACTCTTGATTTCATGAGTTGTGAGTTTGAGACCCACATGGGGTGGAGAGATTACTTTAAAAAAAAAAACAGAACACTCCCTTAGGACAGGACCAGCTCAGTGACTGGAGCGTCCGAGAGCAGGCATACACACACTTGCATACGCAGATATGTGGACACAGTGTGTGGTACAGTTATGTATGTGCACCTTTGCGTGTGAGTGTATATATGTGAATGTCAAGGTGAGGGTGCATGTCTACATTTGAGTGTACGTGTGTGCTTTTTAAAGAACAAACAGAAGGCAGGCAGTTTACCACTGCAGAGGACAAACATAATTCATCTCAGGGGAGATGGCTCTTTGTTTCGAAAAGTACATTGCTGACCCCCTGAGTGTCGTAAGTGGCCTGGCAAGGCCTGGAACAAAGAGAGAGCTGGATTTCTCTGCTGCTCTTCTGGATTGATCCATTGTTTCTGGGACATTATGTACTCCCTTTCCTTGGTTTATTCTGTTATTTTATTGGAGCACATTCTCAAGCAATTGCTTTTAAAAAGGATGCACTGGAGGTAACTTTTTGAGACGATCTCTTTTCTTACATCGATCAAGTTTGGCAGGGCATACAAATTCTTATCAAAAATCATCCTCGAAATATTGAGGACATTGAAAATATTGCATCTACTGTTGTTAGGAGAAATTTGATGCCATTTTGACACTCGATCCTTTTCGGGTAACATGTGTTTCTCTTCCTCGAAGGTTTTAATGGCTTCTGTTTGTTGTGTTCTGACATTTCACATCAATGTGTCTACATGTGGATTTGTATGCATTCATTTTCTCAAGCATTCAGTGGACCTGTTCTGGAGACTCAGGTCCTTCCATTGTGGGAAAATTTCTTATATTATTTCTTTGTCAATTCTTCCTCCCGCACCTCCCCCATTTAAATTAGTATTTTTTGGACCTACCATTAGTCAGTTATTGAAATCCTTTATTCCTATTTTCTTCTTATATTTTCTGTCTCTTTTACCTTGCTCTTACATTCTGGGAGATTTCCTTGAATTTATCTTTTAATTCTGTTGAATTTTTCATTTGAGCAATTCATTGTTTAATTTCTCAGAGTCTCTTCTCATTATTTGCTTGTTCTTTGCATTCTGCGTGTAGGTGGAGGGTGGGAGGGATAGAATTCAGTGGCTTTCCTGCCAGCTTGTTTTAGGCTCCACCTGTCCCACCTTCCTTTGCACGCGGTGGCATCTCTAGAACCAAGCCTCTCCCAGGTTCTGTGGGATTGAACCCTTATGTAAAGAGAGCTCTTGGACTGCATGGAAGCTGTAGATCCCTTGAGCAGCTCCATCAACACCTCTCTCCCACCATTCTAGAAATTCATGGAAAGGTCTGCCCCATGATATCTCTTTTCCTGGCTCTTTTTATCACCATAAGTGTATAACCTTTTTATTTCATGCATTTCGGCAGCATGAGGAGAAAAAGGAGATAAATGCACATGATCAATCAGTCATCTGTAAACAAAGGTCCAAGCTGATGTGTGTGAAATACAAAACAGATCACATCACCCCCTTTCCACCTTCCACACCCACCCAAACTTTTGTTTAAAACCGTCTAATGGTTTCCCACTGTTCCCTGACAATGGCCTGCGGGCTCTGCTTGGTTATCCCCACTTACGCCTTCAGCCTCCTCTCACTGCAACCACACTGGCCTCTTCCTCCTTCATTCCTTCACACTTTTTATTGAAATACATGCAGAGAAAAACGCACATGTCCTAAGTATACAACTGCAAGAACTTGAACAAACCAAAAACACCCATGTGACCAGTCCCAGAATATGAAACACAATCAAACTTGAGAAGCTAACTTTGTGTCCCCTTCCAGCCTCTGCTTCCCCAGGGAGAACTGTTCTCCTGACTTCAAACAGCGTGGGCTAGTGTTGCCTGTTTTCATACTTGATAGAGATGGAAATCCAGTGTCTACGCTTTTGTTCTGTCTGCTTTTACTTGTAAATAGATCTATAAGATTCATGTGGGACGTGGTGGGTATTATTTATTTACATTTCTGTGTAGCTTCCCAATATGAATATATCACAATTGATCTATTTTGATAAATTCATCCATGCTACTTACAAGCACTTGGGCAGTTTTGAGTTCTTGACTATTGTAGGTGGTACAACAAGGAACATTTTAGTACATGCCTTTGGTAAACATTTAATATACATTAAGGTGTGGGACTCTGGATGTCTATACATTCAGCTTTAGCAGACAATGACAAGCAGTTTGCTGAAGCAGTCCCAATATACATTCCCACTTGCAGTGCACCAGAGTTCCCGCTCTTTACAACTCTTCAATGTCTGATAATGTCTTCAATGTCTTCTTAATTTTAGCTACTCTGGTGGCAGTGGTAGTATCTCATTGTAATTTTAGGTTGCATTTCTCTGATGACTAATGAAGTCTAGTACCTCATTATATGTTTACTGGCCTTTGGAAAATCTTCTGTGAGGTGCCTTTCTTTTTTTAAGAAAAAAATTGAATTCTCTTGTTTTTTTATCTCTATTGATTTGTAGCCATTTAAAAAAACATATTCTGAATCCAAGTTCTTTGTGACATATTTGAGCTGTGAACATCTTCTCCTGCTCCATTACCTTTTCACTCTCTTGCTGGTATTTTTTAGGAACAGAATTTCTTGATTAGTATGTCCAATTTATGATTTTTTTTCTTATTTAGTGTCCTCTTTGTGTCCTGTTAATGCAGATTTGCCTATTCCCAGGTCATAAGACTGGTCTCCTATGTTTTTCTCTAAAAGCTTTACTGTTTTCCTTTTCACATTTAGCTCTACAAATCGTCTGGAATTGATTTTTGTGTCTAATGGGAGGCAGGAGTCTAGAGACACTTTTTTTTCCATGGATATCCAATTGCCCCAGCACCATTTATTGAAAAAGCCACCTCCTTCCCACTGGACTATAGCATTACCTTTATCATAAATGTAATCACCTACGTGTGGGTCTTTCTCCAGACTCTCTCCTCTGCTCCATTGGTAATTTGTTTACCCTTGTGCCAATGGCACAATGTCTTAATGATTACAGCTTTATTAAAAGTCTTGGCATCCAGTTTTGTTTCAAGGTTGCCTTGGCTATTCTTGGGCAGTGTATTGGCCATGCCCCCTTCCCACCTCAGGGCCTTTGCATATGTCCCTTCTGCTAAAACACCTTTCCCTCTTAGGGGGAGGGAGATCGTATCTCAGTCATCACCTCCTCATAGAAGCCTTCTCCGAATTCCCTGACCGAGTTAAATATCCCCTGAAAGCCCTCATGATATCACCCACCTCTTATTTGTAACAGTGATCATTGTTTTTGTTTTTGTTTTTTAAAGATTATTTATTTATTTATTCATAGAGACACAGAGAGAGAGAGAGAGAGAGAGAGGCAGAGACACAGGCAGAGGGAGAAGCAGGCTCCATGCAGGGAGCCCGACATGGGACTCGATCCAGGGTCTCCAGGATCACGCCCTAGGCTGCAGGTGGCACTAAACTGCTGCGCCACCGGGGCTGCCCTGTAACAGTATCATAATTCAATTTTACATTTATCCTTGTGGTTATTTGATCAATAGCTTATTATTCCTTCTCTAGTCTGTTGAGCTCCATGAGGAATGGGATCATGTCTGCTTTATTTGTCAATACAGTTCCAGGGATTAGCACAACTAGTTGCAAAATCAAATCAAACTAGTTGCTTAGGATTTTTGAGCAACTAAAGGAATGCATCCCTTATTTATAGCAGTTTGAGTGTATGTGTCGTGGTTCCTGTGTGTGTGATGTCTGTGCACGAGTGTGTGTGAGAGGGGGCGCAATAATGAGGAGCTACAGGTCAAGGGAGATGGGCCCATCCCCTCCAATTGTCCCTCCTCCTCCCCATTCCCTCTCCTCCTGGCCCTGCACTGTCCAGCACTCCCAGCAGCCACTCTCCTTTCTGAGTGGCTGGAGGAAGACGCTGGTCTCCAGCTGCCTCCGCTCGGCTGCCCTTGTGCAGTTGTCTGCCAGTTGTGCACGCCGATTACTATGAATGCCACCATCTGGTACGCCACGTGGACATCATAATCTTTTCTTAATTACATTAGCAGCGCAATCAGTTACTGCATTACAAGGCCGGCGATGAGCTTTTAAATCTTGGTGGAAATCATAAATAATTGCACTAAGTACCAGGCGCCAGATGTGTATGCCAACTTTGGTTGCACTAGATAAATAGTAACCTTACAAGAGTGTTAGACAGCAGGCGGTCTGGCCGGCCACCAGGCCACACCACACCTGGGGCCCCATGGCAGGAAGGCCCCCACCAACTGTGTACCTGAACAGAGGCAGGGGAAGGGCTCAGGAGCACTCTATTGGGTCAGGGGGTGCCGGGCAGAGAGAGTCATTCTCAGAGCCAGAGAGCGTGCAGGAGGAATGTGGAGAAAGACAAAGGGAAAAATGAGGTGGGTGGACAGGAGAGGGAGAACATGAGACAAAAAGGTGGGAGGGGAGGAAGAAGAGAGAGACTAGTGGGGAGAAAATAAGGGCCCAGACAGAGCAAGGGAGAGAGACACTCACAGAGAGACAAAAAGAGACACACAGAAAGACACAGAGGAATGGCTGAGACCCACTGAGTATGACAGAAGCAGAGAAAAGCAGAGTGTGAGTAAAATGTTCCGGATGAGCAGGGAGGCTAAGAGGACAAAGGGCAGACCTTGTTTCTGCTGACCTTTCACTCTTGCCCAGCAGCTGGGAGGGAATCTCAGGCTCAGCTCTTAGGGCAGCCGCCATATGGTCAGAGGGTGGAAGAGGCTATCGCCAGGCCTAGCGGCTTCCAGTAGGATGTTCAAGGCTCCGGGAGGAAACTCTCCTTCCTTCTTTCTTTGAGTTCTCTTCCTGAAAACCTCCTGCATCTATGAAGGAGGAAGTGGGCCACAACGGATCCAAAGGAAGAGTTCTAGTTTGTGCAAAGGTAGCTACTGGAGTTGCTTTATTTTTTTTATTTTTTTTTTTTAAAGAAAGCTTTTTTTTTTTTTAATTTTTATTTATTTTTGATAGTCACAGAGAGAGAGAGAGGCAGAGACATAGGCAGAGGGAGAAGCAGGCTCCATGCACCGGGAGCCCGACGTGGGATTCGATCCCGGGTCTCCAGGATCGCGCCCTGGGCCAAAGGCAGGCGCCAAACCGCTGCGCCACCCAGGGATCCCTGGAGTTGCTTTAGATGACAGAACACTCAGGACTGGGGAAGTCTGTCTGACGGGGTGACTTTTTTTTTTTTAAATTTTTTTTTTTTATGATAGTCACAGAGAGAGAGAGAGAGAGAGAGGCAGAGACACAGGCAGAGGGAGAAGCAGGCTCCATGCACCGGGAGCCCGACGTGGGATTCGATCCCGGGTCTCCAGGACCGCGCCCTGGGCCAAAGACAGGCGCCAAACCGTTGCGCCACCCAGGGATCCCCTGACGGGGTGACTTTTAAGTTGAGATATGTATGGTAAGTCACAGCCAAATGAAGAGCAGGTGAAAGAAGGAGAGTGTGTTCTAGGAGAGAGAAAAGGGTGTGTGCAAAGGTCCAGCAGCAGAAAGGAACTTAACATGCTTAAGAATCAGAGAGAGACGTCAGGCTCCCGGTGCATGGAGCCTGCTTCTCCCTCTGCCTGTGTCTCTGCCTCTCTCTCTCACTGTGTGCCTATCATAAATAAATAAAATAAAAAAAAAATTAAAAAAAAAAAAAAAAAAGGGATCCCTGGGTGGCGCAGCGGTTTGGCGCCTGCCTTTGGCCCAGGGCGCGATCCTGGAGACCCGGGATCGAATCCCACGTCAGGCTCCCGGTGCATGGAGCCTGCTTCTCCCTCTGCCTGTGTCTCTGCCTCTCTCTCTCACTGTGTGCCTATCATAAATAAATAAAATAAAAAAAAAAAATTTAAAAAAAAAAAAAAAAAGAATCAGAGAGAGAGGGGTGCTTGGGTGGCTCAGTCAGTTAAGTGTCCGACTCTTGGTTTTTGACTCAGGTCATGATCTCAGGGTCCTGGGATGAAGCCCTGCATTCGCTCTACACTTAGCAGGGAGTCTGCCTGAGGATTCTCCCTCTCCCTCTCTCCCTCTCTCTCCTTCTGCCCCTTCCCTGCACATGTACATGCACTCTCTTTCTCTCACTCTCCCTCTCAAATAAATACATCTTTAAAAAAAAACTTTTTAAAAAATTATTTATTTATTTATAATAGTCACACACAGAGAGAGAGAGAGAGGCAGAGACACAGGCAGAGGGAGAAGCAGGCTCCATGCACCGGGAGCCCGACATGGGATTCGATCCCGGGTCTCCAGGATCGCGCCCTGGGCCAAAGGCAGGCGCTAAATCGCTGCGCCACCCAGGGATCCCCCCACCAAAAAAAAACTTATACAAAAAAAAAAAAGAATCAGAGAGAGAACAGATATGGCTCAAGCAAAGAAAACGATGGAGAAAGTTAGGGAACTCTGGATAAAATGGATGGTCAAAGACGTGTTTGTTTCTACTCACTCCTGAAGTCTTACCAAAATGGACTTTAGTGGAATTTAAAGATGTATAAAACCACAAGAATCAAGAGAACGGGAGAGGAAACAAAAGCAGATGGAGTTATTAACTAAATTTTGGAATCCAGGAAAACAGCTGATGGCAACTGACTTACAGAGCAAGGAAAGCTGAAATCTGAGCCTGCAGGAAGGGAAGCCAACCAGGAGCAAATCAACTGGCCCCAGGGACCTGGGGCCACGGAGGGAGGCTGGGTGCTTCTGAAGGGGGCTGGGAGAGAGTAACTCAAGAGGCAAGGTTCAAGCCTCAGTCAGCCAGGGGACCAACGACACCTCCCAGCACAGCTAAAGACATGAAGTTTACCCTCTGAGAGTTTGGCCGGAGGCTCTGGACTTGGAGCATTAGCTAAGCAAAGACTGAGGCCTACACTAAAACTAGCATCCCTATCCTCCCCTGGTGCTCACAGAATCCTGGCAGATGGACTTAGAGCTGTCTACATGTCTCCTTCTCCCTCCAGGTCAGGCAATTGGAAAATTTCTTTTCTAGGAAAACTGCCTGGCACAAGGGAAGACGTCTACAGAGAACACCAAGGGCTGCCAATGAAATAGTCAGTGTCTCTCCAATCACCCTTGGGTGAATCCCATCCATATACACAGAGCTTCCAGTCAAGTCAGTACACAATACTTTGGAATATGAATGACACCCAATTATCATCAGATATTTATATAAAACTCTAGAATGAAAGACAGAGACCAGAGATTTAGGAAAATGGGAAAAGGCATGTTGGAGGAAAGAGAGACAATATAGGGAGCCAGGAAACATTTGAATAAACCTTTATAAATAATATCTTCTCCAAGATAGACTGCAGCAATAAAATGAGATTAGAATGCTACCTATGTATTTTTTAAGGGAATGTTGAGAGAATATGAAAAGGCTGGAAGATGAAGCTAAGATAACCCAGAAGTTAGAATAAAAAGACAAATATGTTTTTTTTTAATAAATATTTTATTTATTTATTCATGAGAGACACAAACAGAGAGGCAGAGACACAGGCAGAGGGAGAGACAGGCTCCATGCAGAGAACCCAATGTCGGGCTCGATCCCGGGACCCCAGGATCACGCCTTGGGCTGAAGGCAGGCGCTAAACTGCTGAACCACCCAGGGATCCCCAAAGATAAGTTTTTCGAAATAGAATATGAGAAAAAAAAGAAATAGAGTATGAGGAAATTAAGCATATTGTTCTGAAATTTTAGAACACCAAGAATACAGATCCTAAAAGTTTCAGAAATGGAAAAAGTTGTACACAAGGAATTGGGAAGCAGAATGGTACTGAATTTCCATAAAACAATTCTGGAAGGTGGAAGATATAGAGCAAAGACTTACAATGTATAAGGGGAAATAATTTCCAGCCAGGAATTCTGAGTCTTACCTAGTTTCATCAATTAACTGTGAAAGAAAAATAAATACATTTTCAGACACACAATATTTTAAAAAATATATCCACTCCTTTGCATTCCTTCTCAGAATGCTACTAAAAGATATGCTACAGCTAAATGACGGGAAAAAAAACAAGAAAGAGAAAAGTATGGAATACAGGAAATGAGAGCCAACATAAGGGCAAATGGAAAACCTGGAATGATGGGGAGGAAATGTACCACGATGTCAGCCGTATGCCATGGAGGCCTTAAGAAAAATCACCTTGGAGCATCGCAGGAATATGGAAAGTCACAGGAAAGCTGTGTCCAGTGGAGAAAAAAAAATATGGTAGATTACATGATGAATTTGACCATAGTGGGAGGGGTATTTTAGTTCATTGGGCAGTTTGAGGCAGAAGTGGCCAAGAATCAGAAGACCAGGCAAATATAAAACAAATTAATTATCAACTCTGGGAAAAACAAAAGTTGTACAGGAAAAAATATATTAATAGTACACTACATGGTTCAGCTGTGACCAATCTTTACTTAGCCCTAATTATAGAAATATTGAGTATTTGATTCACAAAAGTTGTGATGTAATCATGTTGGAAGGATGAGAAGAAGGGAAGTATGTGATGTGATATAAAAGAATTAAATCTTCATCTGGTTCTCACTAAAAAGTCAATAGATCTTTCTTCAAAAATGTGGAACTAGGGCAGCCATGGTGGCTCAGTGGTTTAGCGCCACCTTCAGCCCAGGGCCTGATCCTGGAGACCCAGGATCGAGTCCCACGTCAGGCTCCCTGCATGGAGCCTGCTTCTCCCTCTGCCTGTGTCTCTGCATCTCTGTTTGTGTCTCTCATGAATAAATAAATAAAATCTTTAAAAAAATGTGGAACTAGCAGCATAAACTGTTGCCTTGAAATATAAAGGCAAATAGCAGAAGAGATCACTAAAACCTAAAAGTTGCTGTCTCATAGGAGGGGAAACTGAGGATGCAGCAGGAACTCTGATTTTTTGTTATAAACCTTAAGCTGCTATTTAACTCTATATCATGTATGTAAACTTTTATATACAATTTAACAATCAATTAAAAAAAAGAAATTGGGAGGTGGCTTGAAATGAGGCTAGCGGTACGCCTGGGTGGAGTAGCTGAGCCTTCAGCTCAGGGCAGGATCCCGGAGTACCAGGATCGAGTCCCACATTGGGCTCCGTGTGGGAAGCCTGCTTATCCCTCTGCCTATGTCTCTGCCTCTTTCTCTGTGTCTCTCAAGAATAAATAAAATCTTTAAAAAAAAAGAGAGAAAGAAATGAGGCTAGAAAGATGAACAGGAATCTGACCCAGCAGGGCCTCAGAGGCCATCTTAAAACAGTTAAATCTGCTCCCAAGAGCAACATGGAGCCATAGAAGATTTTCAGTAGGGGAGTGACAATGTCAGATCTATTTTATGATCTAGATAACCAGAGCTAAGAGGCAGCCTGACTGTGCTCTGTTGGGTTTGCACACAGGAGTAAATATGCTTTTTGCCAAGCAGTATTCTCCTGCCCTATCTGGAAGTAATATATTTTGCCAAAGCTATGCTCTGCTCCATTCCATCCATTCTTTGTGCCACTGATTTTCCAGGCAGTGATGAATGTGGACATGGAATCCCAGTTCTACCACTTTTTAGCTATACGACTGTGGGCAAGTTGTTACTCTTTTTCCAAGTCTCAGTTTCCCCAACTGTAAAAGAAGGATAATAATAGAATAGAACCCGGGCTGCCTAAGTGGCTCAGTGGTTGAGTGTCTACCTTCAGCTCAGAGTGTGGTCCCAGGTCCTAGGATCAAGTCCTGCATCAGGGTCCCTGTGTGGAGCCTACTTCTTCCTCTGCCTATGTCTCTGCCTCTCTCTGTGTCTTGAATAAATAAATAAAATCTTTAAAAATAATAATAATAGAACAGAACCCGAGTGGTTGCTGTGAAGACACACATAGCGCAAATACAAAGCACACAAATTCCTCTCTACTGTGAGATCAGAAAATATGCACAGGAGAAACTGGTGGAAAAACTTGAAAGAGATCCCTCAAATGACCTACCCACTTGATGTGCCTCTGCTCAGGCTTATGTCACCTGTTCTAAATGAGATCGTTTTTGCCTTTAAAAAAAAAAAAGGTGTATTCAGATATGTGGGTTTGTATCCCATTTCTGCCACTTACTACTTGCAGAAAAACGGCCTCACTCTTCTAAGTCCTACTTTACTGGATGAAAATGTGAAGACACTCCACTCCCAAGGAGTGTGGTGGCTGTGGGGAGCCAGTGACGTGGGCTGCACGGAGCTGCAGGATTCACGCCAAGAAACTACCATGACCTCCCTCCTGGCATTTCCACAAGGTGTAACAACGCCACCCCTCGGCCCCTCCACTCACTTCTCCCGCAGAAGCCCGGGTGGGACTTTCTCTGGAGGTGAGCTCGGGGTGAGGAACAGGGTGCACCATGGCCCCATCCCCATTCTGTTCTCCAGAGCCAGCTGTCCATGGGAAGCCCCCATTCTAGACATCTCCTCCAAGCCTAAATGTGCAGACTCGGGCTTGATCCTCCTGGAGAAGGAGGCTCCACTGCAGGTGGGTAGGTCTGCTTGTTCAGGGGAGGGTTATTATCTGATGTATCATCGGGCTTACATCTATTGGACCAGGAGTGGAGTCAGGGGAACAAATTAATATTTGAGGGCTGAGGTTTTGGTGGGGCTATGCCATCAGGCTGTTCCCACTGGCAAGGTTCTGCCTTTACATAGGTATAGACCTTGGCAAAAGTGGGCTGTGTGGGTACATCCAGGCCACAGGGTAAGGGCTGCCACAGCTCCACCTGGAATACACACACTTCAGCAAGGGCCATGCGGTCGGCTCTCAGCAGGTGTCCACAGGCTGTGCGACCTCAGAGACAGGAAGAGCAGAGGGAGTGCTCTCCTTAGAGGGAAAAGGAAGCACTTGATCCATACACATATACTGTATTAATTTCTTACTGCTATTCTAAGAAATTAATACAAACTTAGTGGCTTAAGACAACACAAATCTATCATCTTATACTTCTGGAGGTCACAAGTCCTAAATGGGTTTCACTGGACTAAAATTGAGGTTTGGGGAGGGCTGAACTGCCTCTGGAGGCTCTGGAAGAATCTATTTCCTTTCCCCTTCCAGCTTCTAGAAGCCGTCTGCACTTGGCTCATGACCCCCTCCTCTATCTTCAAAGCCAGCAGCCTAGCATCTTCCAATCTCTCTCTCTCTCTCTCTCTTTCTCTCTCTCTCTCTCTCATTCTGCTTATGTTGTTATGCCAACTTTTCCTCACCCTGAACTTCTTGCCTCCTTCTTATAGGGACTCTTGGGAGTACATTTAGACCTCACTGGGATAATCTATTCTGATCCTCCCATTTCAAGATCCTTCACTTACTACATCAGAATATACCTTTTAACACGTGAGGCAATATAGTCACAGGTTCTGGAGATGAATACAGGCACCTTGGGAGGCCATTATGTACCTACAATGTTAACCTTTTGGAAATTAAGGGGAGGAACAGCTACTTTTTGTTTTTACTGTTTCCTTTTTTTAAGATTTTATTTATTTATTCATGAGAGACAGAGAGAGAGAGAGAGACAGAGAGAGAGAGAGAGAAGCAGGCTCCATGCAGGGAGCCCGACGTGGGACTCGATCCTGGGACCCCAGGACCACACCCCGGGCCGAAGGCAGGTGCTAAACCGCTGAGCCACCCAGGGATCCCATTACTGTTGTTTTCATAAAATGTATACTGTGCCCAAGTTCCATGCATGCTATATGCTGTACACACAGGAGCCCCCACCTTCACACCCTTAATATGAGAGTTGGGGAGACAGCACAGGTAGGCAGCCAAAATTCCATGCCCTTCTATGTTGTCTTATGGTACATTCAGGGTCAATGGAAGCTGTGTATGTATGTGGCTTGTCCATAGGCTCTTATGGGTCACACTCCACCCCTGCCCATGTGGTCTAAACTTGGCTCTGGAATAATCAGAGCCTTGGATTTTAGAGGTCCAAATTGAGACTTCACTCTAAGGAGAACAGCATATTTTATTAATGTACAAGGAAAAAGGAAAATGGAATCTGTTATAAAGAGATGTGCTGTCTTCTTATGTTCATAGAGAAATAACTCAATAAAATGATTGTAAACCCAAAAAGTACAGAGAAGTTAAAAAATCCTGTCCTTGGAGGATCCTGTTTCTAAGATTTAAGCTATCCAGAAAATTGAGGTATGCAGAGAAGAGTATACTTCAGACCAGCAGAGCAGCAGCAATGGAAAAAACAAAACAATTAAAAACAGCCCCTCGGAGTGGAGGAAGAGAAACACTGAGAACTTTGGACCAGACTGGTTGGCTACAAAATGTCAAATGGGACCTTAAAGGCAGAAGAGACTGATATGAAAGGGAAAGGTAGACAGAGCCTTAGAGAAGGGGCCACCACATCTTGGCTGTTACTATGCCAGAAATGAACACAAGGAAATATGCCAAAGGAAGAGAAGCAAGAGAAGACTGGAACAGGGCAGCCTGGGTGGCTCAGAGGTTTAGCACTGCCTTCAGCCCAGGCCGTGATCCCAGAGACCAGGGATCGAGTCCCATGTCGGGCTCCCTGCATGGAGCCTACTTCTCCCTCTGCCTGTGTCTCTGCCTCTCTCTCTCTCTCTCTGTTTCTCATGAATAAATAAATAAAATCTTAAAAAAAAAAAGAAGACTGGAATGATTCTCCCCAAGGGAACCATATCCGGGGAACGAGTGGGAGATGGCCTCTTTCACATGCACACATGGGTATATGTACATATGTGCACACACACCCACATGTACATGTGTGCACACATGTGCGTGCACACAGACATGTGCGCGTGGGTGCACACAGGTATGCACAGGCATGCACACACAGATACACACGGAGTGTATCATATCATTGAAGCAACTGGGAACTCTCAACTTAAAATGCCAGGGCATCTAAACCAAGGAGCTACAGAAAATCTGGACAAATTTGAGAGGAAAGAGGAAAAGATCAGTACAAAATACTAGAAGTATTATAAAGTGAATTTCAAGGTGATGGAACCATTGTAGCTGGAGATCAAGTTATTACTTGGCCCCTAAGAGAATGGCCTGATAAATCTAAGGAATTAGGACTCTCTAAGGCAGTGGTTCATAGCCCTGGCTGCACATGAGAATCACCTGGGGAACCTTTTCAACACAGTGATGCTTGAGCACCACCCCCAACGAGATAAATCAGTCAGCATCTTGGGCAAAGGTTCTCAA
The DNA here is from genome assembly GCF_018345385.1 of Vulpes lagopus. Taxonomy (NCBI): domain Eukaryota; kingdom Metazoa; phylum Chordata; class Mammalia; order Carnivora; family Canidae; genus Vulpes; species Vulpes lagopus. Next base: position 4,286,230 of record NC_054835.1, on the reverse strand, counting down.
CTTGAGTAGGCATTAGAATCCCCTGAAGGGCTTAATGAAACACTGATTTCTGGGCTCCACCCCCAGAATTTCTGATCATAACACTGGGGTGGTGCTTGAGAATCTCTAATTCCTGGGTGATGCTGAGGCTGCTGCCCAGGGGCCCCACTTTGAGAACCACTTTTTCTAAGGAAAGGCACTGCAAAGGTATGACAGATGAAACGGGGACCAGGCAAGACAATGACAGATGAAGGCAGGCCTAGGTTAGATCTCCCAGGCAGGATTATTCTATTTAGGAAGTGAGAACTGGGCAAAATTTGTTTGCTCGGTGGATGCTTCAGCATGTCCAGACTGTCTGATTTCATTCTCTCTCACTCTGGGAGATAGGATAAGATACAAATAGTGCCTTCCTGAAAGGTGGAACGTATGAGGACATGAAACTGCAGTGAAAAGTTTCCTTGAGGCACAGAACACAGCGAACCTGCACCCTTTGAGCACACAGTGAAGATCTTGGTCCTCTCCAGGACCCCGGGGAAACAGGTTTACAGGAGCTTTAAGAGCAGTTTTAGTGCAGGCATCTGCCAAGAGCAATTTTGTAGCAAAAGTGAAGTGTGGTGATGAGATGAGACCTTCTTCAGAACAGTGGTTCTCACAATTTGCTGCACACTGGAATTATCTGGAGAGCTTTTAATCTGCCCTGTGTAGACCATGACCCATATCAATTAAATCAGAATATCTGGGGGTGGTACTCACTCAGGCAGTCATAGTTTCTAAAACTCCCCAGGGAGCTCCTAAGGGCAGACAAGTTTAAGGACAGGACCTTGCTATTCAAAGCATGGCTGATGAGCTAGCAGCCCGGGTTATTACCTGAGAGCTTGTTAGAAATGCAGAATCTTAGGTCCTATCCCAGATCCATTGAATCAGAATCTGCTTTTTATCAATGTCTCCAGGGATCTGGGTGCACATAAATGTCTAAGATGCACTGCTCTAGAAGGCCTAAGCAGTTCCAAAGCAAGAGGCATTGGCAGCAGGAGCACAGGCAGTCCAAAAAACACCTACTCCAAAACACATGGAGACTATATCATTAGAGAGAGTTCTGTTCATCATGGCATTCCAGAAACATGAGACTCTGTGGAACAATGCTGGAGAGAAAGAAGGTGATCTCAGACAAAATTTGTGAAGTTGTTAACAGTGGCTGCCTTCAGGAAGAGGGTCAGTGAAGCAGGAAACCTGAATTTTTGTTTTCCATATTATCTGAATTTCCTAACTCTGTGTGTGTGTGTGTGTGTGTGTGTGTGTGTGTGTGTGTGTGGGGAATTGATAAAGACTATGTTGATGGTGAGATTATGGGATATTCTTTAACATTTTCTTTATTAAAAAATCTAATAAATGGTAGTATTTTTTAAAAAGCAATATACAAAGCAAAAGCTATTAGAAACACCAAGATGAATTTGGCAAAATCATAATCTTAATAGGATACCTTAATATTATTGCATTGCTTTGTCAAATCAAGTAGGCAAAAAGAAATAAAAATATGGAGGACATGAATAATTTCATTAATAAGGTTATTTACTAGATCTGTTTCAAAATCTATAATCTACATACATAAAATACATAATCTTAAACATTCCATTTGGCATTTTAAAAAAATGAAATATTTTTCTAGCCCACAAAGGAAATGTTAAGGAAGTTTAAGCCACATGAGGGCAGAGAACATGACTGTCTTATCACCACTGATCTTCAATATCTAGCACAGTGGCCTCTATAATGTAGGTGCTAAATAAATATTTATTATAGGAAGAAGGCTATATTTTCTCATCTAAATGTAATAAAATAAGTTCCTGAAGAAAGTTTAAACAAATAAAAAGCTTAAAGCATCTGGAATATAAAAGAAACCCTCCCTCAAATAATCTTTAAAGTCAACATAAAATCAACTGCAACTCAATAGGATTTTTCATGGAATTTTATTTTATTTTATTTTATTTTTAATTTTTATTTATTTGTGATAGTCACACAGAGAGAGAAAGAGAGAGAGGGAGAGACACAGGCAGAGGGAGAAGCAGGCTCCATGCACCGGGAGCCCAACGTGGGACTGGATCCTGGGTCTCCAGGATCACGCCCTGGGCCAAAGGCAGGCGCCTAAACCACTGCGCCACCCAGGGATCCCTTTCATGGAATTTTAAAAGCTGACTGTAAAATTAGTATGGAAGAGCAAATGTACACGAATTGATCAAATAAATATCAATGTATATTTTAGTCTGTAAGATTCATAACTTTGTAAAATTAGAGAAATTAAAGTGGTCTGACACTGGTACAGGAAAAGACAAATAAATAGAACTGAGTAGAGTTCAGATATATCTATCCATTGACTTATGCTAAATAAGATGCAATATCAAATGTGTGAGGAAGCTATATACCACTTGACAAATACTTCCCATATGAAAAAAAATAAAATTAGATCCTTACCTCACATTATCCGTAAGGAAAAAGTTCCAGTGGATTAAAGTCCTAAAAGCAAAACACAAAACAACTGTGTTAGAAGAAATGTAGGAGACTGTATGATCAACTTGGGGTATGGGAAGCTTAAATAAAGCACAAAATCCGAATGCCAAAAAGTCTAGTAAATGCAACTTCTTGTCAAGTTGACTACTCTATAAGCCATAATTCTTACAAATCATTAAGAAAAAGACAAACAATCTAGAATAGGAAATGGACAAAGAATATGAACAGACAATTCACAGATAAAGAAATGCAAATGGTCAGTAATCATATTGTAAAAGATGTTTCATTTTACTAGTAATCAGAAGACTAAATGCAAAGTAAAATAAAGGGATAATTTTCAACCACTAGTTCAGCAAACTTTTTTCAAGTTGGAGTATAACAAGCTTTGACAAGATGGGGGTAATAGATTTACACCCTATGAGAGGAATATAAAATATATATGAAAATGTACATATAATGACATTCCCACTTTGAAGGGCATTTGGGCAGGATTAAAATGAAAAAATGCATATTCTATATCATGACAATACCACACCTTTGCTTCTATCTTTTTTTAATATTTTTTTATTGGAGTTTGATTTGCATAACATATAGCATAACACCCAGTGCTCATCCCGTCAAGTGCCCCCCTCAGTGCCCGTCACCCAGTCACCCCCACCACCCGCCCACCTCTCCCTTTCCACTATCCCTTGTTCATTTCCCAGAGTTGGCTGTCTCTCATGTTCTCTCACCCTCACTGATATTTCCCACTTATTTCTCTCCTTTCCCCTTTATTCCCTTTCACTATTTTTTATATTCCCCAAATGAATGAGGCCATATGATGTTTGTCCTTCTCCAACTGACTTACTTCACTCAGCATAATACCCTCCAGTTCCATCCACGTCGAAGCAAATGGTGGGTATTTGTCATTTCTAATGGCTGAGTAATATTCCATTGTATCCATAGACCACATCTTCTTTATCCATTCATCTTTCGATGGACACCGAGGCTCCTTCCACAGTTTGGCTATTGTGGACATTGCTGCTATAAACCTCAGGGTGCAGGTGTCCCGGCGTTTCATTGCATCTGTATCTTTGGGGTAAATCCCCAAGAGTGCAATTGCTGGGTCGTAGGGCAGATCTATTTTTAACTCTTTGAGGAACCTCCACACAGTTTTCAAGAGTGGCTGCACCAGTTCACTTTCCCGCCCTTTGCTTCTATCTTATAGAAATACTGCATGCATTCTTAAGGCAGCTTGTACATGGTTTTGACTGCAACATTCCCTATAATAGCAAAATATGTAAATAATCTTAGTGTCCAAGCAAAATGTGGTTGAATAAACTATATTAAATCCATAATTCTATAACCATGAAAATCAGTTTAATGCATAGATATTGACAGGAAAGATGCTTATTCCTGATGGAAAAAATACAGAATAATATATACAATATGATACTTTATATGTTAAAAAACACAGTAAAACAAACTATCTTTTCTAAGTGCATATATATAAATGCCAAAAATTCTGAAGTGCCACTCAATATGGCAAACTGAGATGTGTTATCCCTTTCTGCTTTCATCTAGAATCTTCCTAGAAATCCTAGATAAAATATTCCACAAAATTTTCAAAATACAGACCTATTCATTCTCTCTCTCATATACACACACGTGCACACATAAATACACATAAATGAAAATGCCCAGATGTGAGAAATAAAGAGGGATGTTTTAAAAAACCGGAGCTATAGACGTATGAACTGAAGTTCACTAGCCCGGAGGTGAGGAGACAGATATTAAATAGTGAATTAATTTGGAAAAGTCTTAAAACTTTGTGGAATTAGATTTCTAGACAAAATAACATGCATGGTGGGGGAGAGAGGGGTCATCTGATCCCTGAACAGTTTAGGGGAGGGTATGAATACCAATGAACTTCTGACTTTGGTCATTCACACATGCATTATAAAAATTTAAGCTTATTGTCTGAAAGCAGAGAAATAGATGCTAAAACTTCCAAACCACTAGAGAAGAACAAAGGAATGGAGGGAATAAAGAAGTCTGATCCATAAAATACAAGGTAGGGGCAAGGGGGGGGCAGCAGGGAGAATAAATAAAGAGAAAGCATAGGAAACAACAAAAAATAAGATGGTAGAAATAAATATATGTTAGTATTAAAAATAGGTGCCTGTGTGGCTCAGTCAGTTAAGCATCTGCCTTCGGCTCAGGTGATGACCCCAGTGTCCTGGGATCTAATCCCTGCATCAGGCTCCCTACTCCACATACATACATAAATAAATAAAAAAAAAATGGATCAACTCTGCCAATTAAAAGATAAAGATGCTTAGATTGGAGGAGAAAAAAGCAAACAGTCATAAGCAATATAAGATTATGTCTCAGAAGGATTGGAAATAAGAGTACAGAAAGTGTTATAGCAGAGAAATTTATTATATATATATATATTTTTTTTTTAAGTTTTTATTTAAGTAATCTCTACACCCAACATGGGACTCAAACTCCTGACTCCAAGATCAAGAGTTGTATACTCCAGTTGAGGCAGCCAGGAGCCCTACAGCCCAGTAATATTAAAAAAAACAGACAAGCCATATTATCATCTTAACAAATGTGGGGAAAAGCATGTGATAAAATTGAATGCTTATTTATGAAAAGTTATCTAGGAAATAGAAAGGAGCTTACCTGGTCTCATAAGGGGTATGTACTAGTCAAAGGGTACAAACTTCAAAATATAAGATGAATAAGTTCTGAGGCATGTACAGCATGGTGACTATATAATTCTGTTTTGTACATATGTAAGTTGCTAAGAGAGTAAATCTTAAATATTCTCACAACTACCACCACTATCATCAGAAGAAAAATGATAATTATGTGAGGTGAGGATGTACTAACCTTATTATGATAATCATTTTGTTACACATACATGTATCAAATTATCACATGGTACATCTTAAACTTGCACAATATTATACGTCAATCATATCTTAACAAAGATGGAAAAAATAAAAAGAAAAGTTAAATATATTTGGCAGTTAGTGCTGAAAAGCAAAAAGCATCCTATGAAATTCAGAAAGAAGCAAAAAAAAAGATCACTATCACCACTTGTAGTCAATATTAGACAAATACAATTGATGAGCCAAAAGAAAAAAATAAATGAATTAAAAATGACAGAATTGCCATTATTCCCGGTTTTAAAAATCATTGCATACATTTGAAAAAATTTCAGGAAAGTCTACCAACATACTACCAGAATAATAGAGTTCCTAAACCTGCTATATACAAATCCCATATATAAAAATGGACTGCATTTCCATACACTAGGAAGTTAAAAAACGTAATTCAAAACGAAGATACCATTTGCAATGACAACATCTATAAGTATGTAAGAACTTTGAAGAGAAAACTATAAAACTTCACTGAAGCATATAAAAGGTCTCAATGAATAAATAGCTAGCTCCTGTTAGTGGATGGGACAACTCAATACAACAGAGATGGAAATTCTCTCTAAATTGACCTACAGATTTGACACAGTGCCATTCCAAAACATCAAGGGAGTTCTCCATGGAACTTGATAAGCAGATCCCAAAATATCTATAAATCATAAAGGGTCAAGAAGAGCTTTGCGTGTGTGTGTGTGTGTGTGTGTGTGTGTATAAGCTAACGTATTCTGCAATATATTCTTCTGCCAGATATGAAGACTTACCATCAAGCTAGAGAAATTTAAATAATATGGCATTAGTGCCGGGACAGATAGATAAGTCAAAAGAACAGTAAAGAGAGCCTGGAAACTGAGCCTCATGTATAAGGGACCAGCATAATGAGTGACAAAAGGATGAACTGTTCAATAAATGCTACTGTAATAAAGGATAATGGAAGATAGAATTAGAATATTGCCACTTTCCAAGCCCTAAGGAAATAATGTATCTAGGCACATCAAGGATTGTTAATATCCCAAATATATGATGTTCGACATTATACACCTGCTGATGGAAATACACAAAATCTTGGATGAAGTATTCTTGACAAATGTCAAACCTGAATGTCATCAGGTCTCTAAACTCTTTATAGAAAACACTGGAACAGAGGAACATGTTAAATGATACCACCACAAATATACAGTCAGGAAAACTTAGAATGTGGGAATCTATACAGAACCAACAGTCTAATTTCTTTAATAAATAAATTTCAAGGGGGAAAAAGGAGGAAAGAGATATTCATATATTAAAATAGACTTGAGAAAATTCAATCAACAACAATATATGGACTTTATTCAGATTCTGATTCAAGCCAACTGCAAAAAGAAAATTATGGTATGACCTGTAGAACTCTGTTTATTGGTATTAAGGAATTAATGTTTTTTTTTAGACATAATAAATTGTTGTGTTCTTTTAAAGACTCATGCTCAGATATTTACAGATGAAATTATATTATGCCTGACTTTGCTTTAAAATAATTCAGAGAGGGGTGTCTGGGTGGCTCAGTGGGTGAAGCATCTACCTTCAGCTCAGGTCATGATCCCGGGGTTCTGGGATTGAGCCCTGCATCGGGAAAAGCAGAAGCCCCTGCTTCTCCCTCTTTCTGCTGCGCCCCTGCTCTCTCTCTGTCAAATAAATAAATAAATAAATAAATAAATAAATAAAATCTTTTTTAAAAAATAAAATAATTCAGGAGAGGGAATGATTGGCACAATGGATGAAACAAGATTGACCATGAAATGAGCATTAATGGATGATGAGTACATGAAGTTTATTATCCTATTTTCTGTACGTCGGTATATGTTTGAAATTTTTAAAAGTAAAAAGTTGAAAAGGAGAAAAATAATACTGGAATTATTTGTTGTCCATATGAGGAAAAGACAAAATTCCTAATAATAATTTCATATAAAAATATACATCATATAAAAATTAATTCCAGGTGGATAAAGACTAATTATAAATTGTAAAAATCTTGAAACTTTCAGAAATAAATATAGGAATGTGTGTTTATGACACTGAAGTGGGGAGGATTACCTAAGCAAGACAGAAAAAGTGCTAAACCATAAAGACAAACATTAATAAACCTGAGGACACAAAAATAAAGCATTTGTATACAGTAAATGATACTATAAAAGAGTGAAAAAAGCATAGTGTGGGAGAAATTATCTACAGCAAAATATTAGTGTCCACAATATATAATGAACTTTTGCAAACCAATGAGGGGGAAAATGGACAAAGGCTATGAACAGGGATTCTGAAGAGAAAACTTCAAGAGTAAATAAATATGTAAAAAGCTCTGCACCCTCACAGGTAATCAAGAAAATGCAACTCAAGCAACAATGAGATACATTTCATATCCATCCATTGGCAAAACTTAAAAATCAGATGGTACCTCATTATGGGGAGGATGCAAGGAAAAACAAGCACTCTTGCAGAACATGTGCTTGTGGGAATGTACACTGGTATGATCACACTGGAGATATTTTGATAATACTGGGCCTAGTCCAGTGGAAGGTGCACAGATCTTGTGATTTAGCAATTCTATATCCACATATCTACCCTAGATAAATGCCCCCATCCCGTGTACCTAAGAAGACATGGATACGAATGTTTATCATGTACTATACATAATTGTTTAAAAATGGAAACAACTGGACCTTAGACAGGAAGTGGCAAAACAGTCATTACAACGGAATACCAGCAAGCAGCTAAAATGAAAACTAGATCTATGTATATCAACCTGCGTAAATCTCAAAACATTTTAAAAAGTTATAGATGGGGGGCGCCTAGCTCGCTCAGTGGTTGAGTGTTTGCCTTTGGCTCAGGTCGTGAACACGGGGGTCCTAGGACTGAGTTCTGCATTGGGCTCCCCACGGGGAGCCTGCTTCTCCCTCTGCCTATGTCTCTGCCTTTCTCTCTGTGTCTCTCATGAATAAATAAATAAAATCTTAAAATAAAAAAAATGTTATAGATGGTAAGCTACTATCCATGTACATTGAAGAAGACACAAAATAATTCTGTGTATTGTTTGCAGATACCTGCTTAGGTTGTAAACTTATCGGGATGGGTGGTGTCCTTGGGGGAAGGACTCCAAAACTCTGACAATGGCAAAATGAATATGTTATATCTCTTTCTGTACCTTTTTGTATGTTTAAGATATTTCATAATTAAGATTCTTTTTTTTTAAAGAAAATGCATTGGCTTAATATCCTCCAAACATTATCTTGTCGCACATTAATTAAAGATGATATGATTTTTCTATCTGGGAAGCCCCTGCTAATTAACTGAAAAATACTACTAATAAGAAACAGTGGTTATCTCTAGGGGTGAAATTATGGAGGTACTTTCACTTTCTAATCTTTTAAATTGTTTGAATTTTAAGATGATGAACATGTATGGCTTTTATATTCAGAAAATAATAATGATATTTCCATTTTGGAAATTAAATACAATGGAGGGGTAAAAAGTCAAAAAATGAAGAGCATTTGGTAAGGCAGCCATTTATAAAATAAATGTGGCAGCAATAAAAATTCAAAGTAATATTGGAATAAAAATACAATACAAGGGAGCAACACAAATTATTAAATAGCAAAAAAAAAGAAGTGCAGATATATGAAGAGAATCATACAACTTGACATAAAAGGAGACCTGAATAAATGAGAAATGGACAAAAATAAGCGAGAAATTTTCTAGAATAAGAAGAGTTGATACACACCACAGAAATGATTTCTAATCATTCTATTTTTAATAAACTGTGTTTTCTACTTAATGGCAATTAATGAAAATATTTCCATGTCACTAAATATCTTGCAGAAGGTCTGAGGCTGAGCTGCACGGAATCCTAGGGAGTCTATGGGTCCTTAAACTCACTGAAATTAAATGCAAACTGTTCTGCATGTACAAATCTTTCTGAAGAGAGTATCCACAGCTTTTTAGAGATACTACAGTAGTCCATCCTAAAGAAAGATTGCAATGTCCCAGTGGCTCAGAGGTTGAGCTTCTGCCTTCAGCCCAGGGCATGATCCTGGGGTCCTGGGATCAAGTCCCACATCCGGCTCCCTGCAGGGAGCCTGCTTCTCCCCCAGCCTATGTCTCTGCCTCTCGCTCTCTCTGTGTGTCTCTCATGAATAAATAAATAAAGCCTTAAAAAAAGGACAAAGAACCACTACTACTATTTTTTTGGTAACCAGTTTACTGGACTTAATTCACATATCAAACAATTCATCCATAAAGTGTACAATTCAGTGCCTTTTAGTATATTCAGAGTTCTATGACCACCACCACAATCAATTTTAGAATATTTCATCAGCCCAAAAGAAACACTGTACCCTTTGCAATCACTCTTCCAAATACCCCATCAACCCCAGCTCTAAGCAACCACTTTCTCTACAGATTACTTTTTCTTGACATTTCATACAAATAAAATCACACATGTGATTTTATCACACGTGTGATTTATTGTGACTGGCTTCTTTCACTTATTATGAGGCTGTCATCTAAGTAGTAGAGGGTGTCAGCACTTCATTCCTTATTTATGGCCAAATAATATTCCATCACCTGGATCTATCACATTTTCTTTATTCACTCATCAGTTGATGGACATTTGGGTTGTTTCACCATTTGGCTATTAGGAATAATGCTGCTTTGAACATTTCTGTAAAGCCTTTACATGAATATATTTTTATATGATCAACAACCATTTGTATGTTCTTTTCTGTCAACTATTTTTTAGATTTATATTTCTCAACACTTTTTCATTAGCGACCCTAAAAGGAGAAAATTTTGCTTTAATTATTACAATTATTTTCTTATAATTTATATTATTACAATTAATAAATTTGTTTAATCAACCAATTAAAATTAAATTTCTTTTCTCCCTATCAACAGGAATTAAATACTAAGGAATAAAATTTATTCCTTAGAGTTGAGCTTTGGATGGACACAAACCATTGTAATATATGAGATATCTGAGATATTCTGCTCCCCAAGAAATAATTTTTGCCTTTTTGGGGACCCCAGGACACATATTGAGAATGCATGCTTTAGAGCCTTTGCACATTTTTCCTGTATGGGGCTGTCATTCTATTTGTTTCATTTTTTAGGAATGCTTCTTCATTTGTTAGAGAACCTGACCCTTTATGATGTGTTGCAAATTATTCCCCCCAACCTGTAGTTTCTAGGGATTTAGGTTCTGATGGTTTTTGCCTTACAGATTTTTTTTTAATGTAGTTGAATATAACAATCATTTTATGGCTTCCAGAAAGGGCTCTGGCATTCCAAGATCAATTCTGCCCAGATTATAAAAAATTCTCCGATGGTTTATGGTCTCGTTTTCTTTTTTTTCTTTTTTTATTGGAGTTCATTTTGCCAACATATAGCATAACACCCAGTGCTCATCCCGCCCAAATGCCCCCCTCAGTGCCCATCACCCAGTCACCCCAACCCCCCGCCCACTTCCCCTTCCACTACCCCTTGTTCATTTCCCAGAGTTAGGTGTCTCTCATATTTTGTCACCCTTACTGATATTTTCACTCATTTTCTCTCCTTTCCCTTTATTCCCTTTCACTATTTTTTATATTCCCCGAATGAATGAGACCATATAATGTTTGTCCTTCTCCGATTGACTTACTTCACTCAGCATAATACCCTCCAGTTCCATCCACATCGAAGCAAATAGTGGGTATTTGTCGTTTCTAATGGCTGAGGAATATTCCATTGTATCCATAGACCACATCTTCTTTATCCATCATCTTTCGATGGACACCGAGGCTCCTTCCACAGTTTGGCTATTGTGGACATTGCTGCTATAAACATTGGGGTGCAGGTGTCCCAGTGTTTCACTGCATCTATATCTTTGGGGTAAATCCCCAGCAGTGCAATTGCTGGGTCGTAGGGTGTTTTCTGTTTAAACCTCTGATCTGCCTGAAATTTATTATCATGTAAAGTACAAGAAGGGATCCAACTTTTGCCCAGATGACTATCCAGTTATCTCAAGACATATTATTGAATGATCAATCTTTCCCCCACTGATGTGAAATGCCATCTCTATCATATACTAAGCTACTGTGCGTATTTGGGAAAATTCTGAACTTTTTATCTGTATCATTGATCTGTCTATACTCACAAGTACCATTGCTACACTGTTCTAGTATCTGATGTCCTATTTCTCCCTAATTTCTTTACATTTAAAAAACTGGTTTCCATTTTGGTTTGTTCATTTTTATGTGAGCTTTAGAATCAGCTGGTTTCATTAAGTAATACCGTTGGCATTTTAGTGGGATCGCATTACACTGTAAATTAATTTTAAAAGAACTGTCATTTGGGTCTTCCTACCCAAGAACATGAGAAAACTTTCCATGTTTAAAGCCATCACTTGTGAGCCTCTGTATTTCAAAGTTTTACTCACATATATATCACGCATTTCTCATTATGATAAATACTGAGTATTTTAAGTATCAAGAGAGTGGTATATATATATGTGTGTGTGTGTGTGTGTGTGTGTGTGTGTGTATGTGTATATATATATATATCCTTGGTTCTTCTTTTAATTTTGTACCCAACAACATTATTGAACTATCTTATTTTGATAATACTTCTTCAACTGAGTCTCTTGGGTTACAGCTATACACAATCATATCATCCCATCCTATCATCTGCAAATAAACAATTTAATGTCTCACTTTCTTATATTCTTACATCTAATATCTTTCCTTAATTACACTTGTTATTTCTTGCACAATGCTAAATAATAGTCCAATATAATAATATTGGACATTTTTGTTTTATCCTGACTTTAGTGGGAAAGCTTTTAGTGTTTTCCCTATTAAGCATAATGCTGGCTTATGGGTTGAGATGAATCTATTTTTATGTTAAAGAAGTAACTGTCTCTTCCTATTTTATTAAATGCTTTATAATTAAGAATAGATATTGAGTTTTGTCAAATGCCTTTTCAGTGTTTATGAAGACTATCTCGTGATCTTTCTCCTTAGACCTATTAATATGATAAATTCTATTAATAGATATTTTACCAACATTTTGTGAAAAATTTCAAACACCAAAGCTGAAAGAATGTTGCACTGAATAAGCATATATCTACTTCCTACATTAACTTTATTATTCTTGCTTTATTACATAATAATGTTTTAAAATACTGATTTTTATAGATTTTAATTAATTCTGTTAGAACTTAAAATATTGAACCTTTCATGTATGCTGTAGTAAACACTTGCTCATGGTGTATTAGTTTTATTCTGTTTTAATTTTTGTATCACTATTCATAGATGTATGCATATGTGATGTGTATGGGCATCCATGTGTTTCTGTTGCTTCACAAAAACAATCTGAACGTTTAAAAAATTTTCAGGCCCCAGAACAGTTTAAATGGCATTAGAACTATCTGGCCCTTAAAAAAATTGGTAGACTTCCCCTGGAAAACTGTCTAGGACAGTTTATTTTTCAACAAGATGGGTAAATCTTTAGCACCATTTTCTATTTCTTCTATGGTAATTGTGGGTTTATTATTTCTTCCTTCTCTAGAGTAAATTTTTTTTTTTTTTTTATGATAGTCTCAGAGACAGAGAGAGAGAGAGGCAGAGACACAGGCAGAGGGAGAAGCAGGCTCCATGCACCGGGAGCCCGACGTGGGACTCGATCCTGGGTCTCCAGGATCGCGCCCTGGGCCAAAGGCAGGCGCCAAACCGCTGTGCCACCCAGGGATCCCTCTAGAGTAAATTTTGATCAATTTTTTTCCTAAGTATCATTTCTTCTAGTTTCCAAACTTATTTGCATAAAGTTGAGCAAAGTATCTCTTACAATGCTTATGACTATTTTGTATTTATTTCCCAGCTGTAATGATTATTCTGTGTAGTTTTACTTTCTCTCAGTCACCAAACCACAGATACATTCTTTTTTCCCCCTCAAAGGACAAGGATCTGGATTTAGCAATGTTACTTTTTTCTCTTCTAATTCATTCGTATTCACTTTTCTCTTTTTGATTTCTTCCTTTGGACTTCTTTAAGGTTTATTTTTTCTATTCTTGAGCTAAATGATGCATTTTTGTTCATTCTTTCTTAATCACTTATATACATATTCAAAAGCTATGAATATTCCTCTGAGAACTGTTTTACCTCTCATAGGCCTGACAGAATTTTTACTACCACTATTTTCCAAACACTTTGAAGTTTGAGGTTTGATTTCTTCCAGATCCAAGAACTGTTGCAAGTTCTAAATTTTACAGGCAGAAAAAAATGTGCGTTTGGGTATTGTGATTTTTAGTTTTACTGCATTCTGATCAAAGAACATTATCTCACCATTTCCACCTTTGTTTTACTTTTGAATTAACACATAGCCAATTTTATGAATCAATAGGAAGAATGTTCAATCACTGTTTTAAATGGTTGGTCAGTGTGATTATATATCAGACTTACCTCATTAGCTACATTTTTAGGTGTTTTATATTATTATTTTCAACGTGTATGTCATGAACTTAGAGAAGTGAATTAAAGCCTCTTACTACCAATTTGTCTCTATTTGTTTCTTCTTTCATCTCCTTGTTGCTAGCACACAGATACGTATAACTGTTTTCATTATAAATTGTAGCATTTGACATCATAAATGGCTCACTTTTGTATAATTTATATGTATATAATTTGCATATAATCAATATAAAGTTATTAATGAGATATTTTACATATATATATCAGCCAGTTGATGGAAACAGAGCTCCCAGATCTCTAGACCATTTGCATACCCCAGGGGAGAATAACCTACCTTGAGTGGGCTCTGGACAAGTAGATCGGAGAATTAAGGACAAAGCTGGGATGCTGTGAGTACAGAAAGGGAGATGTGGAGGGTAAATTCTCCTGGGAATCTAAGTCCTCAAGGATTTAGTAGATATCCAGAAAAGATTTACTTCCAGAAATTAAACCCCAAAAAGAAAACTGCTTGAAGACAAAGCAAATGGAACAAGCAATGAACACTAGAGGAAGTGAAAGTTTCAGATAACAGAAAGGAAGTATGAGAGGAAGCAGATTGTGCTCTATTGTAACAGTAGAATATAAAGTCTGAAGTAGTGCTGTCTAATAGAAATATAATATGAGCCACAAATGGAAGCCACATATGTAATTTTATATTTTCTAGCAGCTATCTTTTAAAATGAAATGATGACAACTGAAATTGATTTTAATTATGTAATTAATCCATTTTTAAAGATTTTATTTATTTGAGAGAGAAAATGAATTTGCATGCAAGTGGGGGGAGGTACGGAGGGAGACGGAGAGAATTTCAAGTAGACTCTGTGCTGAGTGTGGAGCCTTATGCAGGGCTAGGTCTCATGACCCTGAGACTATGAGCTGAGCCAAAATCAAGAGTTGGATACCCAACTGACTAAGCCACTCAGGTGCTCTGAATTATTTTAAGGGTGGGAGGAGTAGAGAGAGTAGGAGAGAGAATCCCAAGCAGACTCCATGCCAACTATGGAGTCCCACACAGGGCTAGATCTCACAACCTTGAGATTATGATGAGCCGTTATCATGAGTTGGATGCTTAACCTACTGAGCCAAACAGGCGCCCCTTAATTAATCCAATACACTCAAAATATTATTATTTTGCATGTAATCAATATAAAAGTTATTAATGGGATATTTTAATTTTTTTCCTCTACTAAATCTTTGAAATACAGTGTGTATTTTACATATCAGTTCAGACCAGACACACTTTGAGTGTTCCACAGCCACATGTGACTAGTGACTCACGTTGGACAGAAAAAGTCTGAAGATTAGAGAGTTATCTTAAAGAGCAAGGCTGATAGAGTTCTAAGAATCTCAGCAATAGAGGCAGTAAGCCTTTCTGATGCAGGCTTCCTTCTGGAAGTGAAAAAAAAAACAGTTATACAGAGACACTGTCATGTAAGCCTTTCATGGTAACAACTAAAAATGTAGGGAAAGTCACTTGGCCCATCTGTGCCTTTTCTACAGCAACCTTCTCCTTTGTTTTTTTTTTTAATTTTTATTTATTTATGACAGTCACAGAGAGAGAGAGAGAGGCAGAGACACAGGCATAGGGAGAAGCAGGCTCCATGCACCGGGAGCCCGACGTGGGATTCGATCCCGGGTCTCCAGGATCGCGCCCTGGGCCAAAGGCAGGCGCCAAACCACTGCGCCACCCAGGGATCCCAACCTTCTCCTTTGAATCTAGGAAATGACATCTTTTTCACTTAAAGAAACAAAAGAGGAATATAATTTAACTCCAAACAGAGGCTTTTACCAGGCGGGAGAAAGATGGAAAGAAATGAAATACTAGGATCCCTGGGTGGCTCAGCGGTTGAGCACCTGCCTTTGGCCGGGGTGTAATCCTGGAGTCCCAGGATCGAGTCCCACGATGGGCTCCCTGCATGAAGCCTGCTTCTCCCTCTGCCTGTGTCTCTGCCTCTGTCTCTCTGTCTCTGTCTCTCAAGAATTAATAAATACATACATACATATATACATACATACATACTATTCTGGTAGACAAAGAGAAGACATGTGAACACAAAGCTAAATGGGTTGAGAGCAATTAAGAACATAGGATTAGCTTTGAAAGAGTAGCACAGGGCAGAAATAGAACTCAGATATAGGAAGGCAAGACAATAGTGAAATTGTTAAAAATCTGGTACAACTGGAAAACAAAGAAAAGAACGTCATAATTCTGAAATGATGACTAAATTAGAAGGAACAAAGGGGTGCCTGGGTGGCTCAGTTGGTTAAGCGTCCAACTCTTGATCTCAGCTCAGGTCATGATCTCAGGGTTGTGAGATCAAGACCTGCATTGGGCTCCACACTGGGCATGAAGCCTACTTAGAAAAAGAGAGAGAGAGAGAGAGCAAGAAAGAATAAATAAGAAGGAATACAAAGGTGAGTTAATACTGGGACAGGCACAGTCAGGGAGACAGAGGATATAAAATAGATAAGTGAAGAAAATAAAAAAGGAAGAAAGAGATAAAAGAGATTTGAGAGAAATTGACTGATCTAGAAGACAGGCAAAGGAGACCCAACATATGTGTAATTGAAGGCCCTAAAGAATAAAGCCTAAATGATTAAACAGAATAAGAACTTAAAAACTGAATTAAAAAATATATTTCGGAACTACATGAAGATTTTAATCTAAAAATTGAAAACAGGGGCAGCCTGGGTGGCTCAGTGGTTTAGCGCCACCCTCAGCCCAGGGTGTGATCCTGGAGACCCAGAATCGAGTCCCACATTGGGCTCCCTGCTTGGAGCCTGATTCTCCCTCTGCCTGTGTCTCTGCCTCTCTCTCTCTCTCTGTGTCTCTCATGAATAAATAAAATATTTTTTTAAAAAATAAATAAAAATTGAAAACACACACTCTGTCCCATGAAAATTACCTAGAATGGTCAATGCTGATAGTTAGCTTAGTGATATTATTGTTCCTTAAGGATGAAATAAAAACCCTTTAGGCACGCAGCTAAAAAGTCCAAGTGACTTCTCTGCAAAAGAAAAGCAGGATTGGGATCCCTGGGTGGTGCAGTGGTTTGGCGCCTGCCTTTGGCCCAGGGCGCGATCCTGGAGACCCGGGATCGAATCCCACGTTGGGCTCCCAGTGCATGGAGCCTGCTTCTCCCTCTGCCTGTGTCTCTGCCTCTCTCTCTCTCTCTGTGTGTATGACTATCATAAATAAATAAATAAATAAATAAATAAATAAATAAATAAATAAAAGAAAAGCAGGATGGCATCAAGATTCTAGATGGTAACATTTTAGGTTTTAAAAATGGAGCAACATTTTAAAGATATTTAAGGAGAAAAAAGGGGCCAAAGATGTTATATCTAGGCAAGCTTTTCTTCAAATGTAAAGGCTACCAACCAAATAGTTATGAGCATGCAAGACCTATAGACCATGGGTCTACTTGAATCCTGTGCTCAAGGGGCATCACAAATGCTGTACTTGAATGAGGGCAGCAAGGAACCGTGGCAAATGTGCATACTGTGTACATCTCCTCTGCCCATGCACACAATCCCTTGCCCTTCAGACTTGACTCACCAAATTGTTAAGAATCTCAAAATAGCAAAAGCAGAGCACGAAGCAGAGCCCTGAGTGACTGCAAAGTTACACACACATAAAACCATTTCTAGGTGATACACAGATCTCTCCCAATTTGTCTCCATTGTCTGTTCTCTCTTCCTACAACCATTCTCCATACTGGAGTCAGTGGTATTCCTAAAAAAAACACTGAATTTACCACATCCAGCTACTGCTTACCACACCCCTCCCATTGCTCTCTTTGCACTCATGATAATATTCATACTCATTCATTCAAAGTGGACCTGCCTACTTTTGTCTTCTCATTCTTTCCTCTCCAGCCCACATCCATACTCTAGGGCTTGGCCAAATCAAATCCAGCATCGTGTATCCAAAACTGAATCCCAGTTCTGCACTCTATCTCCCAGATTGCTCCTTCTCCCATTTTCTCCATCTCAGGAACCAACACTTCTATCTATCTGATTGTAGAATACCCTGGGGTCATCCCTGACCCTTCTTTTCCCCCAAACCTCACATTTAATCTGTGCTGCCTTTCATGAATTATCTCTTGAACTCTTTTCATGTCAGTGCCCTTGACATTCTTGCCCGTTTGTTCTTCCTTTCCATCTACCTTGCAGCTGTCCATCCTGGAAGCAACCCATCTTCTTCTTCACACCTAACATGGAAGCTTTCAGGGGTGATTGCCACAGTCACAAAGACTGATGCCTCTAATAAATCAAGGTCTCCAAACTCATATGGACTCACAGTCTCTCCCTTTTGTCTTTCCAGAGGACACAGGGAATCTTGCCCCTAAGATTACTGCCTCACTAGGAGTTAAGATGTCCCATATGCTTGGAAACTGTAATAGCTAACATATACATAGCACCTGCTATATGCAATCATGTTCTGTGGTGGTATTTACATGAGTTGATATTCATTTAAATGTTAAATGTCAGTTATAGAAATGAAAAAAGTGAGGAACAGAGAGGTTAAGTGACTTGCCCAAAGTTAAGCAGCTAGTGGATAGTTCAGCAGGGATTCAAACCCAGGAAGACAGACTTTAAGGCCGCTGGACTTTACCACAATACTAAAGAGATCAAAGTAGTGTTTAGAAATAAATGCTAATACAAACAGTACTTGTCAAACTACTATGGACACAGCTATGAACAACAGGAAAATGAAAAGGAACAAAACAGCACAAACTAAATACAGGAAGAATAAAGATAAGTACAGGGATGCCTGAGTGGCTCAGCGGTTGAGCATCTGCCTTTGGCTCAGGGCGTGATCCTGGGATCCAGGATCGAATCCCACATCGGGCTCCCTGCATGGAGCCTGCTTCTTTCTCTGCCTATGTCTCTTCCTCTCTCTCTCTTTGTGTATCTTGTGAATAAATAAATAAAAAAAATAAAGATAAGTACATTCATCAATGAAATAGTGAAGAAGAAAAAAAGAGATTAACCAAACCAAGCTTTTTTGGAAAAAAAACATAATTAAATAACAAGATAGACATATTATATACTTAATAATAATAAAAGAGTGTTATGAATCTGTTCTAACAAATTCAATAACCTATATGAGATACTTGAACATATAGGAAAATATAAAATATCAAAATCGTGTAAGAGACAGCAAATTTGAAGAGATATATAAATAGACTCAATGACTCAATAACAAATAACTAAGAAGATTAAACTGTTAGTCAGATATCTTCTTTCCCCACCCCACCCTACAATAATCCAAGGCCCAGATGATTTTTTGAGAGACTGCAGATGGTTTTATGCAGGTGCTATATGAATTCCACTAAACTTCTAAAGGACAGTTATTTTCAATTTTATTCAAGCTATTCCAGAAAACAGAAAAATAGTAAACTCTGCCCAGCTAATCTTGTGAAGCTAATATAATCCTGTTTCTAAAACTACAAAGGAACTATGCAAAAAGGAAAACCGTAGGCCTATTTTACTTATAACCATGTGTAAAAATCTTAAACAAAACATTGCTAACTAGGTAATTGGGGGAGCCTGAAGGGCTCAGTTGGTTAAGCATTCAACTCTTGATTTTGGCTCAGGTCATGATCTCGGGGTTGTAAGATCGAGCCCCTCACTGAGCTCCACGCTGGGCAAGGAGCCTGCTTAAGAGTCTCTCTCTCCCTCTACTCCTTCCCCTACTGCTCTTACTCTTCCTCTCTCTCAAAAAAAAATTGCTAACTGAATCCAATGTATTACAAATATATTAAAAATATATTAGAAATAATACATAATATTTAAGGAATTCAAGGATAGTTCAGCATCAGAAAACTCTTCATTAATTCAAAGTTAATAGAGGGAGAGAAAGAATATATAATTTCAATAGATACAGAAAAGGCATTTTATAAGGTCCAGTACCTTTTCGTGATCAAAAAAACCTGAAGTAGAAAAGAATTTACTTAATTTGATAAAGTCTATACATCCCCAAATATATATATATATATATATATACATATCTTCACATCTTGGACAAAAACAAGATGGTCCTAGTAATAACTCATATTGTTTAACACAGCATTCAAGATTCTAATTAATACTATAAGGAAATAAGACTGTGAAATTTGGAAAAGAAGACATAAAACTATCATTATTTAGAGATATGACAAGCCATCTAGATAGGCACCAACAGAATTAACAGACCAATTATTAGGAGAATTCAGCTAAGATTGCTCCAACATGAGATTTACCTACAAAAATCAACACTTTTCTATACCAGCAATAACCAACTAGAAAATGAAATAAAAAGTGAAATATCAAGAGATGTAATAAATATAATATGTAACCAAATAAATCATAAGCAGAAGAAAATACGATGAAAAAAAATCACATCACAATCACACCAAAAATTCGTTATTGGAGAATTAAACCAAGAGCTTATATGGATCTCTATGAACTGAACTTTAAAACTTCAATAACTGGCAACTCTTGGATAGGATGACTTAAGCTTATTATACTCAAGTCAATTGTCCCCAGACTAATTAAGAAATTCACTGCAATCCCCATCATAAGTACAGTTATACATATAAGTATGTGTATACGTGTATTTTCTTTAAAAAGGAAACTTGGTAAATCTACTCTGAAAATTATACGGAGGAATGGAAGGTGCATGAAGAAGTAAGTCAACTTTCAAAAAGAAACAACAAAAGCAACAAGGGGGTGACTTTCCCTACCCAACAGTAAGACCTACTAAAAAGACATAGTACTAAAACAAAACAAAACAGAACAAAAACAAAACAAACAAAAAACCCCCACAGTATTGGCAGAAGGACAGAAAATTTTTATCAGTGCAACAACACAGGGAACTCCAAGACCTACCTATATGAGCATGGAAACTTAACAGGTATAAGGAAGGTGGCACACTGTTAATCAGTGGGAAGAGGATGGATGATTTTACAGACTATGCAAAAAATGGCTCAATCTACTAAGAAAATTATAACTGAATCCCTGTTTAGCCTCACACACAAGGGAGGGGAGCAGAGGCTCGAAGGAAATTAAAGATCTAAATGTGAAAGCTAAAAATAACAGGGTTAACAGAAACAAACGTGGGAGGATCTCTCTGGGCTTAGGAAAGGCAAGGAGGCTTACCTAAAGAAACTTGCTGGATTTGATCACATCAAAAAGAAGAAGTTGTGTCTAAAAAAAAAAAAAGTAATGTGGGCCGATTAAGAGTCAGATGATAGGATTGAGACTTTTTCTCAAAGTCTAAAACTGACAAGGGATTAACATCTACAATATAGAAGGAACTCTGTAAAGCAATACATAGAGGGCATCAAGTCCAATAGAAAAATGGGCAAATGATATGACAGGCAATTTACAGAGAAAGAAACTCCCAAAGCTAATAAGCACATGAAGTGATGCTCAAACTCATTAGCAGTCAAAGAAATGCAAATTAAAACAAGATAACACTTTACACCTTTTGACTGGCAAAAACTAGAAAGCTGAGTAATACCAATTAATGGCAGAAATGAGGAAGACAGGATCCCTCACCTCACACATGGCCAATGGGAGTGTAAATTGGTAGAGTCTCTTTGGAGAGCAGTCCCATAGTACTTATGCAAATTGAGCACACACACACTAGGATCCAGAGAAACTCTAACATAGTGCATAATGGGAAACCTACAAGGATGCTGGCTGTGGGCTTGTGGGGAGACAGTGGCACCCTGGGTTGGCCCTCGCTATTATTATGAAGCAAAGGATCGTAAGTACACATGGGGATGCAGATAGATCATAAAAACACAGTTAGTGTTACACAATACTGTTTACATACACTGTAAATACATACATGCCCTCTGTTGTGCATGTGTCTTCCCAAAACCTCCAGTGAACGAGCCACGTTTTGCTTGTCTGTACACATCAGCATGAAGTCACTGCTCTGGTTCTTGCTCAGCTTACATGTGAGAAGTAGCCAAGTTTTCTCTTTGTTGCAAGATCCAAGGACAGTCATGGGGGAAATGTGAACCTTGGTTTTTTTGAGATTGCCTTTGACTAGTTGTAATAAGAATCCATCAAAACCCATGTCTGGACCTCTCTCTGGCTGAGGCAGCTCTAATTCCTGGGACTGAGCTCTAGAAAGAGCTTCTGTTAGGACAATCAGCCTGTTGCTTGTTTTTGCTCTGCTGAATGCCTCCTTTTTTGCACCTTCTGACATGCTTTAATATATTGTTATGTATCTAAAGTAGTAATTGCTTCAACTTTCAGAATTCTTGACTCTTGCTGTGGTGGCATGAATGGAAGCTTCTGTAACTCCACCAGTCACTCACTTGAGATGTCCTCGAAATATTAAAGTTTGGTCCTCAAAAAAAACAAAAAAACAAAAACAGTGATCTGTTATCACACTGATCTAATGTGATGTTTTGTATAACGTGGAAGCAATCCAGATCAACTTTGACTATTCTATGAAAGAGGATGAGAGAATGAAGATAGCCATGGGATAAGGCTATAAACAACTATGGTTGTGTTGTTCTGTTTTAGATACTTTTTTTTAAATTGGAATAGAAAAGAATGTGTTCCCCAAATCACACACATGTACCTTAGGCTCTGAAGGAATCTGCTCTAGGTGTGATACCACACCCAACGTGGCAGCTGAAATCAGCACCTCAGTGAATGAAAGGTGGGGTATGGCTCTTTTGAGGAAGAGGAGATGTTTCTGTGAGGAGGCATCTAGGGGGAAGGAAGACAACACAAAGCAGTCAAGAAGTTCGGAGGCTGTGAGCTGAGGGAGTACGCACCTCATCACTTCTCTTTTGTTTGTGAAGAACTGTCTTTTACATTTATCATTATTTGGGGCGAATTTTCCCAGATATTTATTCCTTAAAGATGCCATTTTTTAAGGCAATGCCATATTCCACCTGTGGAGGTGCACAATCCATTTTGCCAGGCTCCGGGTTGTTTGCATGTGGGTGCCACCTGGTACAGAGGGTGCTCAGTCCCATCCATGGGGGTGCCTACTGATTTCAGCACTTCTGATCCTTGAAAGCTTGGCTCTCTTGGCTCTGGAGTCCTCTTTCAGGAGCTTCTTGGGCACAGCTCTGCCTATGTGAACCCCAACTCCTCCCTGCTCACCCAAGACAAGCCTTTTGGTGGGGGGCTGGCCTCCCCAGCACCATCCCTCCATGGCTGTGCACATCTAGTCAATCCTTAGACACAGAAAGTCACTACACACTCACACACACACAAAGTGCAAATACCCACTGTCTTCTTAAAGACACAAATGTTTATCCAGACATACACAAAAGCAAACAAACCCATGTGATCCCATAGTGCATCCAAGTATACACAGATACTTGCACAGACATACACACACTCACATATATATAAATGCATATGATGGCACAGAGGTATACATATATCCTGATCTACACCCACCACCAGTCCACAACAACTCCACTCTCTCACCCCACATTCCAATCCATCAGGAAATCTTGTTTCCTGGACTTTCCCACATATCTGTAATAAACCATTCCTCACCACCTCCACCACTACCACCCTGGTCCAGGCCATTATCACGGACCACTGGATGACTGGGCTAGGCTCCTAATTGGTTTCCTTACTCTGCCCTTGCCCTTTCCTACTCTGAAAGCACCAGTGTGATCCTTTTTTTAAAAAGCTGGTTAGGGCAGCCCTGGTGGCCTACCGGTTTAGCGCCACCTTCAGCCCTGGGTGTGATCCCAGAGACCTGGGATCAAGTCCCATATTGGGCTCCCTGCATGGAGCCTGCTTCTCCTTCTGCCTGTGTTGTGTGTGTGTGTGTGTCTCTCTCTCATGAATAAATAAATTTTTTTAAAAAAAAGCTGGTTAGAAAGCACCATGCTTAGAACACTGCAATAACTCCACATTTCACCCAGAACTAAAAGTCAAGTCCACAGAGACAGCCAAGGACTCTGTGAACTGGTCCCCATTGCCTGGCTGACACCAAGTCCCTTATAACTCGCTCCACCTTTTTGCTCATCCTTGAACTTGCCCCTGTGCTCCCACCTTGGGGCCCTTACACTGGTTGATCCCCTTGCTTGGCCAATGTAACATACCACATAATTTTTAAAAATTGTTAAGGTCTATCATCTATTGTCTGTTAGAAAGCTGCGTGAAGATACAACCTTGTCTTGTAGAACAAAGAGAGAGTGGTACAGCAGGTGCCTGGTAAACATTTTCCGAGTGAAGGAATGAATGCATCATGCACACGTGCATACATACTCACCTACACCATCTGCACAAATACATGCCCATGTGCACACTTCCAAACACAGGCTTCAACTCTCAGGCCCCAACCTAAGAACTGTGTGCACTCTAGGACACACTGAGACGTATGCACACACACATGCATACACACATGTACTCACACAGGCATTGAACACACACATAGAACACATGCTTTTCCAGCTATCTATTGCTGCACAGCAAGCTAGCCCAAACTTCGTGACATGAAGCAACAACCATCTATGTTGCTCAAGGATTCCACCATGCCAAGGGCCTTGACAAGGGCTCAGGTGGAAAGAATCAAATGACTGGAAGTATCTTCACTCACATGTCTGGTACTGGGCTGAAATGACTTATGTGGCTGGTGCTCCTTGGGCATCTCTCCCCCTCCTGGGGTCTCTGGACCTCTCCATGTGGTCTCTCTACATGGCCTCTCTAACATGGCAGCCTGGAAGTAGCTGGCTTCTGAAATGGCAGCTCAGGACTCCAAGAGAGACTCCAAGTGTTCCTATGAGCAAGGTGGGTCCTGTGCGGCCTTTTATGACCTCTCCTTGGAAATCACACAGTGTCAACTCTGTCACATTCATTTAGTTGAAGCAGTCACAAGCCCACCCAGATTCAAGTGGGAGAGGAGAGAGACCCCAGCTCTTGATGGGAGAAAAGTGAAGGAGGAAATGTGACGGTATTTTAAAATCGCCACACATGTGCACACATGGGTGCTCATACACACAGAGACACATCTATGCACAAATATATACACAATACATACCTATACACCAACATTAACTCGCACACACTTAGGTCTTGTCCTCAGAATCTCTGTTCTGAGATTTAACTTAGACAAACATATATGTGCAGACACATTCACACAAACATAGTCACATCCAGGTACATACTATACATACTATGTATCTATACATACATCACATGCATATGCACACATGCTCACATGGTCCCAGGCCCTGCCCTGGAGATGCCTAACCGAGTACTTACTCCTTGCCCCATGCATGGCTGAGCTGGGGGCCGGGAGGGGCAGAAAGGCTTGGCTGGTTATGGGGTGGGCCCTCTCTCACCACTCTCCCCTTGTGGCAGAGGCCTGGCAAGAAGGAAAACAAATAACCTTGCAGTGTTTAAATAAGCAAAGTTTTGTGCAAAGCAGAGGTTAATGTACTTTATTGTTCAATGTCATGTTTATAGTGGATTGGTGGAGGGAAAAATGTGATTAATTGCCCCGAAGCCCACGGATCTACAATTATTTGGTTGTTGTGAACAAATAAAGGACTACAGTATTCATCATATTCAAATGAGGCAGCAGAATAAATGATGGCGGGCTGGGTAGGAACAAAACCTAGGCGTGTTCCCGCACAATCGGAAGGCGACTGGCACCTTGTCAACCAGACGCAGGGTGGTGGCGGGAGCCGAACCCGTTTGTCTCTGTACCGCCAGCAAGGGTTGGGCTGACCCTGCAGGTGCCAGCGTTAATTCATGTCACACCTCGCGCCTCCATCCTTCGTGGTATGAAAACCAGGCGCCAATTTTGTAATAAAGACTTGTTTCCGACGAGGCCCAGTTTGGGGCGGGGGCACAGATCTTCATTACAGCCCCTTTCCCGGGCCATGCTCGTTACAGAGCACAGGTACTGGCTAAATGTGTCCGATCATTCATCATGATTTTGCCCTCCACTTTGTCACAGCGTGGGGATTTAAGGAAGATAGATGGTACAAGATGTTGTCTCCTCCACAGACGCTTTCTGCTCTGGTAAGTGTGTCCGATGCAGAATTATTTTGCCACTTTATTATTTCCTAGTGAGTGTTTGTCAGAGCTTCGCCTCTTGGAAGGAGCGAGTTGTTTCCTGTCACTCAGGGATGTCTCGGGAGCCGTGATGCTTGGCTGGGCTTGCCAGCCAGCTGGAACCTGGGCAGGGTCCCCAGGCAAGGCAAGGGGGCGGGGGGGGGGGGGTGGTCCTGGGAGTCTGGGCCACAGGGCGAATGTCAAATCCAACATAAGCAGGGGGAGGCAGGCTTTAGGAGAAGGTGGGGAATGGGGGCTTCAGATACACTGGGTTGTGGGAATTAAGGGGGCATTTTCAGGATCTGGCCTGGCTATAGGCCAGCCCGCTGGACAGGGAGCTGTTCAAACCAGTGTCCAAAGGACTGTAAGAGCTTGGCCTTAAGCTGAGCCAGCTGGAGAGGGTATGGGCAAGGCTGGGGCCCTGTGGGGCTGCTGATGGCCTTAAGGCAGTGTGGCCAATTCTGGTACCTACTGCTGGCACCAGATGAGTTTCCTGCCCTGATCAGGATGGCTAAAGGGCCGTGATGTGACCAGCAGGGATGCTAGGCGGGTGAAGATCACGCCAGGCTAAAGATGGGAATGAGTTCTGCCTGAAGTCCAAAGTCTAGTCCAGAGCCCAGGGAATTTTTGGGAATAGGGGAACTTCATTCTGGGCAGTGCTGGGCCACCGAGGGGAGAGCCCTGGAATCTGAGAGTGAATCTGGCCCCCGGGGAGAAAGTGGGGCGTCCAAGGGTCAGAAGCCCATCCTGCAGTCTTTCCTCACTCATGTTTGCTTTGCAAGGGTCTCTCCACTGGCTGCATCCTCCACGGAACCCGCTTCCCCCTGCCATGACTATTGGCTGAGCCAATGATGCTCAGCCGCCTCAGCCTCTCCAGCGCAGGAGTGCAATCTACCTTGTCTTTGCTCTCCGACCCCAACCACTGGTCTGACCGGTGAATGCAGAGGGAACACTCTGCAGAGGTTCCGGGGCAACACAGAACCAATTCAAGAAGAGCCCAAGCAGAGGTACCTAGGGCACAGGGAGCTATGGGGGGGTGCCCACCTTTCTCTGGCACCAAGACAGCACCGCTGGAGTCCACCTTGCTAATGTGTAGATCTCTCCCTCCTCAAAGTCTCTTCAGAGAGGCTACACGATGTAGGACAAAGAGCACAGTTGGAGGATCGGACAAGCCTGTGTTTGAAGCATGAATCAGCTGTAATGTTTTTGAGCCTCTGTTTGCCCATCTGTAAAATAGGGGCAATGAGATGACATTCCCCGTGGACGTCTCGCTGCGGATCCTGGCACGTTCTGTCAAGTCAGAGGTCCCCTCCCTGCCTCCTCTCTGGCTGCTGGCTGCTAGGGGTCCCTCATTGCCCCCGACGTGTCTCCCCCTGACCTGGGCTTCCCGGCTGGCACCCAGGCTACTCATCAGCCGGTGGCCGCCTTGCTGGCCCGTGCACTCCCCCCGCCCTCCCTTTCCTGGAACAGCCTCAGAGGGAATCTGAGCAGTTCGTGGCAGCTGACCTCCTGCAGGCTGCGCCCTAAGACACCGTCCCTATCCTTCAGGAGCTGGGGGGAGGGGATAAAGAGGACCGGGGGAAGGATGTGAGCAGCTCATTACTCCAAACACACGTCACCGCCGCCAGGGGCCTCGGCGGCGCCGGCCTCAGGCCCACAGTCCCCGATGATGGTGTTTCGGCTGGACCCGGTGCCGGCGTCTCTTCCACGGCCCGCGGCCCGCGCCCCAACCCCAACCCCAACCCCAAGCGCGCCGCGCTCTCACCCCGCTTCGCAGCTGAGCAAACGGAGTCAGCAGACACTGTAACGCGTTCGAGATCTCCCAGGCAGAGATTCGAACCCGCGAGGCTTCTGGCGCTTCAGCTCGCGGTTGCCACCCGGCAGACAGGCCTGCAGCCCGAGCAGCCAGGACTGACGTGCACGGCGTCCAATCACAAGCCAGCCCCGTCCCAGGGTGTGTGTGTGTGTGTGTGTGTGTGTGTGTGTGTGTGTGTGTGTTTCTCCCCCTACTCCACCCACTTCTAAGCTCCTGGCTCCGCATTCCCGCACTCCCGTTTCCAGTTATGAACCCCAAGGTCTGCGTTTCTGGGCAGTTTTCTGTTTAGGGTCTTGTTGCCTTTTTGGTTTCTCTCTCAGTCTATTAGGAGGTTGTCTTTTGTGGCTCGTCTCCCGTTCGTTCTTTCGTTCATCCATTCAGCAAACACTAGGACTCAGCGGGCGCGGGGAGATCACACCAGCAGGGGGAAGAGCCAGGCCCGGCGCTGGCGGGCCCCAGCCAGACGCTGCAAACTGGAAGTGCTGGCGGAGCACCGGCTGTTGGAGCAATGAGGGGCGCGGGGGCGGGGGGGGGGGGGGGGTGGCGGGGAGGCGCAGCAGAACTGCGGGGTTGGGCTGTATCCGCTCTCCGCAGGACTGTGGTCCCCGGCCAGCCACCTAAGGGCCTTCATTCCCGTTCCTCCTCCCCGCCTCTTTCCGTTCTGCAGCCTGAGTGATTGTCCTTAAACGCAGACCTACTGATGTCACCCCCTGCTTCAGAAACCTCCGTGGTTCCCCATTGCCTACCTCCGTTAAACCTCAACCTTGAGCTGGGCATTCCAGGCCTTACGTGATCCCGCACCAACCTACCCAGTGCCACTGCTTGCAGGCTTGATTTTAGCCCATCACTGGAATTCTTTCTCTACATGAATTTCCTCAGCCGTAAAAGGGGGATGATCATAGTACCTCCTAGGGCAGCCTGCATGTTCCAAAGATGTCAGCTGCAATGTAGATCCCATTCCACAAGCTCTGTTCTCATCAGAACCCTGACTCTTCCCAGGGGATGTTGGCAATGGTGTTCCCTCCCCTTGAACTTAGGTGGGCCTTTCCCACTGCCTTAACAGATATGGCAAAAGTGATGCCATGCGACTCCTGAGACTAGGTCATGAAAACACCACATACTTCTGTGCTGTTCTCCTGGGATGCTCACTCTTAGAATCTGGCTGCTGTGCTGCAAAGAAGCTAAGCGGCCTCACGGAGGCTAGTGGAGGTTCTGGTTGACAGTGGGCACCAACTGGCCAGCCATGTGTGTGAACCATCCTGAAAGCCATCTGCCCCAGCCCATGCCACATGGAGCTGAGATGAGCTGACCCTGCCAAGGCCTAGAGCAAAATAAATGGTACTTGTTATTCTAAGCCACTGTTTTAGGGCAGCCAGTCACATAGCAAAACAGAACAGAAATGCCTACCCTCAAGGGTCGTTGTAGGGTAAAGGGGTGTATTCGTTTGCTAAGGTCGCCATAACAAAACACCACAGGTTGGGTGATCTTAAACAACTGAAATGTATTCTCTCACAATTCTGGAGGCTGGAAGTATGAGGTCAAGGTGTCAGTAGGGTTGGTTTCTTCATAGACCTCTCTCCTTGGCTTGCAGATGGCTGCCTTCCCCCTGTATCTTCACATGGTCTTCCCTCTATATGTCTGTGACCTAATCTCTCCTTCTCTTAAGGATACCAGTCATGCTGGATTAAGGCCCGCCCTGACCTCAATCTTCATTACCTCTCTAAAGGCCCTATATCCTATGTCAATTATATCCAAATATATATATTTTTATTATATATTTATATATTATATATATTTATTATATATTTTATATATTTATATATTTTATTATATATATAATAAAAAATTTTAAAAACAACTGGAAGAAAAAAAGGACTCTAGCTCCAAAAATACAGTCACACTGAGGTACGGAGGTCTAGGACACCAGCATATAAAGCTGGGGGAATATGATTCAGCCCATAACAGTGAGTAAGTACATATGCAAAATCTAGAACAGTACCTGGCCCAGAGTAAACACACAGCAAAGGGTGGCCGTGTTGTCATTCTAACTACCACCACCACTATCATCTAGGTGGCATCAAGTCCCACCATCTGCCTCCAGCCTTGGGGATAGCTCCAGATCCCCAGGCCTCCTCTGAACAGTCTCTTGGGCCTACTGTGCCCAAACTTGTTCTCCTGTCGACAAATCCTTCCTGTCTCAGGAGGTCTGGCAGCACCTGCTTCATGAGCCCTTCCCTGATTCCTCTCTCCCTCCAAATTCCTACAGCATGTGCTGGGGGCTCTGGTTAGCCCTTATTCTGGTCTTCAGTGTATGAGAAGCTTGGCTTTTTGGAGCTGCGCCTTTGTTTCATTTTTGAATACAGAAATGCATAGGGTTTTTTTTTTTTATTCTAAAAATAAGGTGTGCTCAGTTTATAAAATTCAGACAGTACATAATGGTTTAAAAAGAAAGTGAAAATCACCTAGAATTAAGGACTTTTGACATTTTGGTTTATATCTTTCTGGAGTTTTTCATACATGTATACCTGTGTGCCTACGTGTATATGTTTCTTGATTCCAGGACAACACCAATTATAGAATGCATCACTGATTTAATTATGCAGCTTTTAGGGAGAAAAGAACTACTGCATTAAGCATATGTATTAACTATAACATTGCACACCCTGATTTCAGATGTGTGAAAATGTGAAAAATACGTACATCTTTTAGCATCAAGAAAATATGATACAAGCATATATCTGTTTTTCAAGATGGGAATCTCTATAAACACTATTTTATGGCCTACTTAAAAAAAATCTGAACATCAAAGCTTGGCCGTCTTTCCACATCAATAAATAAATACCCACACTATCAATTTGAATGGTTGCATAGTATTCCATTAAATTGATGTATGATAATGAATTTATTCCTCATTGAAAGGCATACTTTTTTTTATCCTTCTGATACAAACACATTTATAGACCTTTGACCTTATTTTCCTTAAGATAAATTCCTCTAATCATGTCAGGGCAGGAAAGTGGATGCTCTTTGTCCAGGAGCTGGCTGTTAGGAGCCCACGTGCTCCCCAAGGACAGGAACTGTCACTGAGTCAACTGTGGGTCTTCTGGCAGGGGGTCCTGTCACCAAGCCTGGTGCACAATGGGGCCCTGAGAAGAGTTGGCACGTATTAATTTCTTAGTAATAACAAGGTAGGAGGCAGACCTCCCACGAATACCCTGCCTGAATCTGAGATGTTACGATTAACTCAACTTTCTGCACCTGAGATTGAAAAAAAAAAAAAAAAAAACAGCATACTTTGCAGGGATCAGCTGTGGCTTCAGTCCCAAATGTGGCTACCCAGTGTGCAACTTAATCTCCCAGGACCTCAGTGTCCCCATCTGTACATGGGAAATAAGGACACCACTTTGGCAAGCTTTTATGGCTGGGTATCTGCCCTGGTTCTGTGTGGCATCCAGGCATCCAAGAGGACGTAAAGCCAGGGCGTGTCCTCCTAGGCACTGCTCTCCCAACGGAGCCCACCCCTGGGGAGATCTAGAGCATAAACAGGGGCCTGGGGGTACATCTGACAACCAGAGCAAGAACATATGTGCTTCAGTGGGCTCTGAGCTTCATCAGTGAGCTTGCCTCCAGTAGTACAGGTAGTGGTAAATCGCGCAGGAGTTGTGTGGGGCGGGGGGATTCCTTTGGGTCTGGAAGAAGAAGATGCCATTTTTAAAAGTAGGCTTCATGCTGGGAGCCCAACTAAGGACTTGAACTCAGGACTCTGAGATCCAGACCTGAGCTGTTATCAAGGATTGGATGCTTAACCAACTGAACTACCCAGGCACCTCAAGAAAATGCCATTTTCTGACTACACATTATATGCCAAGTAACTACCAAGTGCTTTATGTTCATTTCCTAGTTTCATCCTTCTTGCAAGGAGAAAATTACAGTCCACTTGGCAGAGGACAAAACTTGGGCTCAGAGAGTGCCTGGGCCAAGAACCCCACTCTGTCCCCTCTCCCATCACCATCTCTCCCTTCCACTCCTTGCCCCATTGCCCAGTCCTTCTCCACTCGGCAGCCAGAGAGCGAGCTTTCCAAAAACAATGAATGAGCTACTCATGACATTCCTCTGCTGATGACCTTCTTCTGGAAAGGTCTCCCCAAGGCCCTTGGGGAAAAGTCCAAAGTCCTAAAACATGGCATGACCAGGGTCCTGCATATAAAGCCTGGTTCCCCAAATCGCTCCAGCTCCACTTACACCCCTCACCTCCTGGTTCTCTGGCTCTAATCTGGTTTCCACAAAATGCAAGCTCCCTCTTGCCTCAGGGCCTTTGCATAGCTCTTACAATGCCATTAGCTAATCTCTACTTACCCTTTCAAGTTCAGTTTAGACTTGCCTTCTCAAGGAAGCCTTCCACGACATCTTTCCTCTCTGGTTGAGCCCTTCTGTTCTATTTTGTAACACTGATATTCTTATCATCATTAGAGTAGGTCGCAGGAAACTGACCACAGTTGGACCTATATTAATGGCAATTTCCCATGGTTCAACCTAATAAATATTTATTGTGTTATCTCTTCAATGTCAGGCCCCTTGACATTTACTAAATGCTCACCATTCATCATTCTATCACCCCACCATTGTACCTGGACACAAAACAGAACCTCAATACATTTTGGTGAAAGAATAAATAATAAAGTTGCAGGTCAGGATTGAACCTCAGTCTCTCTGGGAAAGTTTAAGCAACTGGCATCCAGTCTACATTAGCGTGGACACCAGCCACAGGTTGCAGACACAGAAGCCAAGCGGGGCAGCCCAGGCCCTGCTGGGTGGACAGTACTGATCCACAGTAGCTCCACTGCCAACACAATCTGACCCTGGTTCCCCAGGACCGTGCCTGGTTCCACTGGGAAGTGGTGAAAATGGGACTCAGGCACATCTACATAAAGAGGCCCAAGTCTGGGGGTGAGACTTCAGGGCTGTCCCTCCCCTGTTGCTCCCACTGGCCGGGCAATCCAGCCTTACAGAGCCTGTGTGGCGCCATGCCCCTGCAGCCACATGGTGGCAGTGTTGGCACCGACTGGGCTTGGAAGGAACCGGAGCCTCAGCTGGGCTCCCGGAAGATGCCCTTAGAGGCTGCGTCGCCAGTGAGCACACACTGTGCGCACAAAGGGTGCAGGGACAGGACATGTGTGATGCTCGCGCATGGGGGGAATGTAGGGAGGGGTCTGCATGCCTAGGTCCAAACCTATATTAGTTCTGTAGGTGGGTGTGTCTGTGTGCCCCCGGGCATCTGTGTTCATCAGTGGGTCTTTGTGTCTCTGGTTGGTATAGAGGCCCCTGTGTGTGTGTGCATTTCTGTGACTAATAGAGTGTGCGTCATGTATGGCCTCTTTCTGCCTCCATGCATTTCTGTTTCTTAGCATGTCTGTCTTTGCTTTGTGACTGTGCCGATCTGATGAGGGTGTGTGTGTGTGTGTGTGTGTGTGTGTGTGTGTGTGTGTTTCTGACAGAGCCTCTGGGCCTGTATCTGAGGAGAGAGCCAGTAGTGGAGGGATGAGTGTGCCTGGGTACCAGGATACATCAAGGTCAGGGACTTCTGGGACTCAGTGTCCCCATCCTCTGGCTCCTAGACAGATGTTCTGATTCTGACCCTGTGACCCCCAGCCACTGTCTCCACCAGTTAGGAACCCCCCCACCGCCTACCCTCCCAGGAGTGCCCTGTCCCTCTCCCTGCCTTTCAGTTTTCTCTCTGGTGCCTCCTCCACCACTCACCAGCTCCTGCAGGCTCAGACACTTATCCAGAGGTACCTACAGGGCTCAAGTCTCCTCCTGACCACATTACCCTGACAGAATCAAATCCCCTCCCCAGCACCCTGACTCTGGCAGCGTCGGGCCTGCCTGCAGCCTGGCAGGATGAGATCCTGCCACAGCTTCCCTCCCTGAGGAAGCCACTCCTCATATCTACAGTCCCAAGTAGGTGCTGAAGGACCAGACCTCAGAGCATGGTGTGTCTCTGTCCTCAGACTGGAGGCGACTAGAGATGGGGCTCTGTCTCCCCTCCAACCTCAGAGTGGGACCATGTCTCTGATTTTATCACCCAGTCCTGGAGAGAAGGTGGACACCCAGACCCCAACTCTGGCCCTGAGTGGACATTTCACGGCATGGGTGCCAGCTCCCTCCAAGTCCTCCCCTCCCCCTACCGGGCGAGGGCCAGAGTGCCACATCTGGCAACATCTGGCCACCCTTCCCCCGTGGTTATTAATAATTGGGTATTAGGCGAGAGGCGACTATTGATTCTGGCGCAGGCGGCTCTGGGTCAGGGTAATTTATGGAAACACTGGTGTCCCCGGTGATAAATAATGAGGTGATCGCAGAGACAGGTCACCAGTGAGTGGCCTCCAGCCCACTGCCCTGTCCACTAACACACAGGCTCATAAATGGAGGGAGAAAGGAAGAGAGACCCGGGTTGGCCAGAAAGACAAAGGATGCATTGGTGGTGAGAGGCACCAGGAAGAAAGCAGAAGCGTGCAGCAGCAGGAAGGTGGGGGGGCTGCAGGGGCTGGCAGGAGAGGGCCAGGACTTCGCAGAGAGAGGGACAGAATGCCAGACAAGGACAGGGACACAGAGTGAGAAGCAGGAGAGAAGTGGGAGAAGGCAGATGCAAGGACAGAGGGACAGGTCAGGGACAGAGGGGGAAAGACAGACAAAGCCAGAGAATCAAAATGAAGAGCAACAGGGCTAAGGAGGGCATGGACAGAGATGGGGACATGCAGGGAGGCAGACAAAGAGAGGCGAGGCTGTGGTCTGCAAGGCCAGCCCTGCTGAGTGCCTACTATGTGCTTGCTCTACTCTGTGCTCCTATTTCATCGTCCTGGCAGCCCTGAACATGGACTCCAGCACCAGCCTGTCTGGTTTCAAATCCCAGTGTCACCCCTGGCTCTGGTGGCGTGCCCTTAGGTGGGTCACTTCACTTGCAGTGCCCACTGCCCCCACCTGGAATGTGGAGCCAACAGACTTGTGCCAGTGGTGGTTAAGAGGATTAAACAAATCAACATCCATGCCCTTGGGGACCAGTGCCTGGCGCAAGTGGACACTCTAAAAGCGTGTTTGCCCTGGCCCTAGTCAATTTCATACAATTCCATTTGATGTGATCCTCTTCCACTTGATCGAGTATCTAGTTTACAACAAATGAATCAAGAGAAATGAGATATGGTCTGATTTGGGCAGCTTGGGGAGACTCCCTGCAAGAACTAGGGGTTGATTTGGGCCTTGAGGTGAATTAGAAGAAAAGGCATTCCAAAAGGCAGTCATGGTTTATGCAAAAGCATCACAAATTTCAAGGTTGGAAGGACCTTTGAAAGCCTAGTGCATCTCTAATGCCTGGATTCTCCTTATACTAGCTCTGGCCAGCATCACCCAGCTCTGACTTCATTACCTCCAGGGATGGGGAACTCATTACCATTCTTGGAAACTGACTCTGAGAAGGTCCTTCCTCAAAAGCAGCCTTCACATGCTGCCCCCAGGCCCCTCAACCCCCTTGCCGCCCCCCCCCCCAGTTCAGCCCTGCAGAGGTTTGCAGTCAGCAACTGGGAGCTATTCACTGCACCCCATCCCCCACTTCACTTTCTTTTTTTGGGGAAAGATTATTCATTCTGAGAAAGAGAGAGGAATGAGAGAGAGAGAGAGAGAGAGAGAGAGTGGGGGGAGGGGCAGAGGAAGAGAATCTGCAAGGAGACTCCCTACTGAGCACGGAGCCCAAGGTGGGGCACAATCCTAGGACCCATGAGATCATGACCTGAGCCGAAACCAAGAGTCTCACGCTCAACTGACCGAGCCACCCAGGTGCCCCTCCCCACCCCACTTTCAGAACATCCAGTGCAACCGCTTTCAGCTGCTGCAAATATTCCTGCTGGGCTGGCTGGCTAGTCCCCTCCTGGCCTGGCTGCTCTCCCGGGCAGCTCCAGCCTCTGGGGGCAGACCAGAGGACCTGCTGGTGCTGAGCAGAGTGGACTGTTCCCCTTACCCTAGATGCACAGTGTTCAGACTTTGATGCCCTGAGCCCTGAGCTTTCTTAGAGATGTACCAGGGGCTGCACTAGAGTTGAGAGGGCAACTCCTCTCTCCTTTGTGGTTTGTTCCACATAATAAAAAGTAAAAGGACCCTAGTCCATAAGCTTTTAAGGCTGCCACCACAATGGGAAGCAGCTTTGGGCAGTGGTGCAAATGCAGTGCATCCTCAGTTGGTGTCCTGGCTTTGCCACCCATTCACTGACCAGGTGACCTTGCACACATCCTTTGACTTGCTGCTGCACCATGTTCCTCCCGTGGAATAGAGCCTGCATGTGAAGAGCTTAACACCAGAGGAAAAGCCTCTTTAGTGGTCACTATTACTGTGATCCCTCCTTCCCCCCCCCCCCACCACTGGGTAGCCTAGGACTCCCCCCTGCCCCACTGGGTAGCCTAGGACTCTCTCCTTGAAGTCATTTCCAAATGTAAGAGTGTCCATGGGACCCTAGGACATGTGTCTTGTCATGACTGAGCTTGTCTCTCCTTGTCCTGGTTCTGCAATCAACATAGCTCTTTCCCCAGCCCTATAAAACCAATAAAACTACCTCTGTCTACATGCACAAGGGGCTGAGACCACAGCTGAACAGCATTGAGCCCTGGAGCACTCAGCTAGCACCCTCCGTCATGTGGGCATAGGCCGCCATATTAATATTCACTTGGCTCCTTGTCCATCCCATGTTTCCGCATCTCTCCTGCAAATATGTCCCAAGAGACCTTATTGCCTACATTTTAGAACTCTAGAGGACTTCTCTCAGCCCCGCTTCTCTGACCCACTGGTCCAGCCACCTTGTAGAGAAGAACATGGGACATTGGATCTTACCTTTTCTGGGCAGACCTATATACCGCTCCTGGGTTTATATACTTCCTCTTCTAAGAGGCTCATGGATCATCCCTTTGTATTCCATTCTAGAATCTTAACTGAGATACTGAAACTCATACCATACTACTGTTATGGATAATAGCAAATTAAGTTTTTTGTTTTCCTACTTTATAGATGAGGAAGCTCAGAAAGGTTAAGTCGCTTCCTCCCAGAAATGCAGCTTGTTGATCTTCAAATTCTCCCTTCTTCTACCTTAAAACAGTAACATCCAAGGGACAGAGGATGGGTGACTGGGCCTCTGTGTGTGTGTGTTGAGGGCTGTAGATGGAACTATGTTTAGAATAACGGGTGGGGACCAGGTATTAGGTGGGGAGAGCATTGAATGTCAGCTTACCGAGCCTGAATTTCATTCTGTGGGCAGTGAAGAACCATGGAAGCCTTCTGAGGTTATACCTGAACAGCTGGTAGAATAATGGATGAGAGATGAATGGGTTTGGCGGGGTGTGTGTGTGGGGGGGCGGGGGTGAAAGTAGAAGCAGGAAGACCTGTGTAGGGTCCAGGAAACAGGCCAGGTGACGGGAGGAGAGGCCGATGCCAGGGCAGTGAGATCAGGTGGAGAGGGAAGGTTTGAGAGCCACAGGCAGGACTGGCTGAATTTCAGCTGACTGGGTTTAAGGGTGGGAGAGAGAGAAGTCACACAACCTGCCCTCATCAATGGCGGGGTGATGCTTCCTTTCATAAGGACAAAGTAATCTGGCAGAGAGTAAACGCCAAGGGGCAGGTTGGGAATTCAGTGTGGACCTGTCGATGCAGAAGGGACATCATATCCAGGGTTCCTTGGAGACACGGTCTGACATTCAGCAGAGTGGTCTGGGCTGGAAATAGAGTCGGGGTTGGTAGCACAGGGCTGGTGGTCAGAGCTGCTGGAGGGAATTAGATGCTGGCCAGGCAGGGACCTGCCCCACACTGCCTGTGTCCCCTGCATGGTGGAGCTGGGCCTTCGTGGCTGCCTCCTCCACAAGACTAGGAAGACTGGGGGCTCCTCAGGGCAGAGGCTCCTGTCTCCACCCAGCACAGCTCCCTGGTGCTCAGCCCAGAGCCCAGCACCAGGAGGGTGTCGGTCCCCTGGGGACGCTAGGACAGCGGGGCATGGAGCTGAGGAGGAGGAAGAGCTGCACAAGCAATGCAGTAGGGGTGGGATAGCCTGGATTTGGTTCCTAGGCCGTCCTTTGGAGCCTGTGGAGGGGTGGCGGGATGCACAGGAGACTGGGGATCCAAGGGGAAGCGATGGGAACAGACACTGACTAGGCACCCACTATGTGCTTTAACTCGGACTGTCCCCTCAGCTGCGCTGTAAGCTGCTGGAGACTGGATACCTGCCACTCTGCTGTTCAAGATGACTGGTGGAGTCGGCACTTGAACCCAGATCTTTGCGGAAAACAAATCCCTGGATGAGCGGAAAGCATACCCTGGGTCTCTGGTTCTGCAGGGTCCCTGCCCTATCTGCTCCTAAAGAAGTCCCTCCTGGATTCCTGCACAGCAAGTATGGGAATTGCTCTCAGGGCTTGTCCCTCGGCCTCTCTGGACCCAGGGACCACATAAGCCCCGTGGCTGGTGGCAGAGGCAGGGTTTACTCCGGTCCAATAATCCCGGGGCTTCCCTGCGCCTGCAGTTCTTCCTACCTGGTAGTTTGCCTTGCGCATTGTGAGGGATGCAGCAAGGACTCGGAGCCAGGTCTCCCCTTCCCTGCAGCCTTCCTGCCAGCTGAATATGCTCGTCCCCTCCTCCGAGGAGGTCAGCCCTTTGTGCATAACTTTGTCCCTGCACTTGTCACTTTCAAGAACGATGGTTTGTTTAGGTCCCTCGAGGCAGGGACGGGGTCCCACTCAGCCCCGAGTCCCCCAGTATGCAGCACCTGGCACAGAGGGGGAACATGTCAACCTGTGCTAAATGGCTGAGCAAACGGGATGCACCCACAGAGCCGGCCCCCTCCAGGCCCTGTGGGAGGGGGCGAGCTGAGCTCCAGCGCCTGGCGCCGCCCCCCAGGCCCGTCCCCCCCGCAGCCAGGGGTGAGGGCGGGGGTTTGTCCCCGACCTCCAACAACAGGGAGAATAAAAGTTTGTGAAATATTAGTTTAATAAGACATGCAACTACTATTAAGGATCCGAACGGTCCTTATTTATTATTCATGCGGCCGCGTGATTTAGGGGCAAGCAGGTCCTCGGAGGCTCGCGCTCTGCCGCCTCTCCCCACCACACTGCCCCTCCCCCACGGCCCTCCCCAGCCCTGTGCCCCCTCTCGCCTTCCCGCTCACCACCCCACCCGTCCGTACTGCGCAGGCGCATCCTCCAGCCTGGGGCGGGGCGGGGTCCTGGGGTCCACCGCTTCCCGGTAACCTTTGGTTCTCTTTAATGCTAGGGGAAGGCCCCAAGGTGCCCAGGTCCTTCGTGCAGAGGGCTCTCCACAGCTTTGTGGACGCCATGCAGGTGGGGCTGGGGGTTCTCTCCTCCAGTCCACCCCGTCTGTCTTCCTTCCCTCTCCTCTTTCCCGGGTCGGGGACCCCCGAGACTAGAGCCGCTGGTCAGACTGGGGGAGAACTGGGTTCCACCTCTTACTCGGGGCCCCAACTTGCTGTGCGACCTTAGTTAGGTCCCTTGCCTTCTCTGGGTCTCAGGAATCCCTCTAAAACTGGAGGTTGGAGTGAATGACGGGAAACTTTACCAGGTTTTGGGGGGAGGAGGTGATTACATACAATGCGACGCACACATCTTAAGTGTACAATCCTTAAATCTTGATAAATGTAATATACTCATGACATCACCACCCCAACCAAGATACAGAACACTTCCATTACTCTGTAAATTTTTTTCTTGCTCCTTTGCAGTCCACTCCCACCCCTACTCCTAAAGATAACCAGTGTTCTGTCTTTTGCCACATATGAGTTGTTTGTTCTTGAATTTTGTTATCAACAAGATCATATGGTACACACTCTTGGGATTTGTATCAATAGTTCCTGCATTTTTATGGTATGACTATACCATAGTTTGTTGGTTCATCCACCTGTTGATCATTTGGGTTGTTTCCAATGTCTGGCTCTTACGAATAATATACAAATCTTTTATGCAGAAATACAAATTATAGACACTTTTTAATTTTTCTTGAGTAAATACTTAGGAGTGAAGCTGCTAAGTAAAATAATATCTGTATGTTTACCTTCTTTTTTTTTTTTTAAAGAAAAAGATCTTATTTTTTAAATAATCTCTACACATAATGTGGGGCTTGAACACACAACCCTGAGATCAAGAATCACATGCTCCTCAACTGAGCCAGCCAGACATCTCATATGTTTACCTTTTAAAATAAATTTTCAAATTGTTTTCCAAAAGGTTATACTATTTTACATTCCCTCCAGCAATTAGAGATTTCTGGTTGCTCCACATTCTTATCAAATATTAGATGTGGAGCTGGAACTCATGACCTTGAGATCAAGACCTGAGGCCAAGACTGAGTGGGACACTTAACTGATTGAGCCACCCAGGCACCCCAATATTGTCAGTCTTCTTAATTTTCACCATTCTGTGGGGTTAAGTAGTATCTCATTTTAATTTGAATTTTTTAATGACTAATGCTATTGATCACCTTTTCAAGTGATTATTGGACATTTATTTTCTTTTGTGAAATGTTTAAGTATTTTGCTCAATTTCACTTTTGTTTGCCTTTTTATCATTGACTTTTAGGATATTTATATATTAAGAATACATATCCTCTGCTAGATATAATATTTTCTTCCAAACCACTTTGCCCATTTTCTTAACATTATCTCTTGATAAGAAATTTTAAATTTTGATAATGTCCAACTTATCAACTTATTCATGCGTTTTCTTTCCTTTCTACTAAATCTTTGCCTACCCAAAAGTCATACTTCTCACATATTTTCTTTATAATTGTAGCTTTTCTGATCTTGAATTAAATCTTTCTGTGTGGTGTGAGGTAAGGGTTGAGAGTTTTATTTCCTCATACATTTATCCATTTGTTCCATCACTATTTGTTGAAAAGATTTTTTTCTATTCACACTAAATACTCTTGCTGCTTTTGTCAAACAATGAGAAAATCCGTTGACTGTGTGTGTCTATCTGTTTCTATCTGCTTTGTTAACCCATTTGATCTGTTATGCTAGATCTCACTATCTTGATACTGACATATTTACAGTAAGTTTTGAAATCAGATAGAGTAAATCCTCTGACTTTATTTTCCTTTTACAAGATTGTTTTGGCTGTTGTAGGTTCTTTGCTTTTCCATAAATATTTTAGAAGCCATTTGTCAATTTCTACTAGGAAGCCTGTTGGGAATGTCACAGGGATCTGAGTTTTTCTTTAAGTCACTTTGGGAAGGGTCTTGGGAGGCTCCCTGGCCTCCCACCCCTGGCTTCCGGCCCTACCCTGCCAGTTTGGCCCAAGCTGCAGGCATAACACTCTGGAAGTCCCTGTCCCTAGGCAGCCACTCTCAAGTGCCCTCTTCGCCAAAATTATATACTGAAAGATCACCATTCCACCAAGACATTGTCCTTTACTGGGAACTCAGCCCACAGGATGAATGCTAAGATATTCAAAGCCTCAGAACTCCAAACCCAGCCTGGACTCAGAGCCTGGAGCTTAGAGCTCCTTTGGTTCTGGGAGTAAAGGAACAAGAGCCATTGTCTATCCCATGGAGGCAGCTCTGAATGAAATTTAAACCTCATATGTAGTTAAGATACTTAAGGTTAAAATATTATTAAGTATGGGAATTGTTTCAAAATGGTTGAGGATGAGTGAATGGTAACATAGAGGAAATAAAATTGGTTCATGAGTTGATAATTATTGAAACTGGGTGATGGGTACAGTGTTCATTACACTTTGTAATTTTGAATGTTTGCAATTTTTATGATAAAAAATTTAAAAATTCACCCTCTCCAGTGACGCAACCCCCTCTTCCATCCTTTTCCTCAAACTAGGGCCTGGACCCCGCTGCTTTCTGGCTAATGACAACCCCTATGCCATCTGCAGCGTCCCCAGTGGCCACTCCACTCCCCTGTGGCCTGTGCATCATGGAGCAGACGATGACCTGGTGGGAGCATGACCTGGCTGTGCAGCTGGCTGTATCCAGGCATCTCGTGATGTGGTGTTGGCAGGTGGGTTTCCACATCACCTCAAATGAGTTTTAAGATGATTGAACTACAACAGCTGCCACCCACAACCCAAAGCAGGACCCCAAGCTAGCCTGAAGCAGTGACAGCCAGGGTGGCTGGGCAAAGAGAGCAGGGAGAGGGTTGTCAGCGATGATGTCAGGGAAGTGGGCAGGGACAGGCAAGGCCAGCGGACTGGCCAGGGCATGACTTTGCCTTTTACTCCAAGTGAGGTGGAGCCTCCTGGAGGAGGGCATGGAGCCTAAAAGTGACATTATCTGACCTATGTTTAGAGGGACACCTCTGGCTGCATAGTGAAGTGCCTGCAGGGGCCTGGATGGAAGCAAAGAGAAAGACAAGTTAGGAGGCCAATCCAAGTGAGGTATGCCCTTGGCTTGCACCAGGGGGTGGTGGTGAAGGTGGTCAAAGTGGTCCAGTCCCAGATAGATTTTGAAAGTACTGTTGACAAGTTTCCTCATGGGTTGGAAGAGAAAGGCAGGTGTCAAGAATGAATCCACAGCTTTTAGCCTGAGGAACTGGTATGTGGGGAGGACTAGGAGAAGTGGGTTCAAGGAGGCTCCTGAGGACTGTGATTGTTGGTGGGTCTGGTTTGTGGAGCCTGACCCGAAACCATGTGGAGCTGATTGATACATGAGCCTGCAGTGCCAGGGGAGAGGTCGGGACTGGAGACTGGTTTCCCAGAGCCATGTTAATGATGGGATTCAAGGCTGTAAGACTGGAAGGGGTCACCTGGGGAGTGAGTGTCCCTGGAGAAGATGTCGGAGGCCCAGGCCCTAAGCACACAAAGATGAGAAGAGGAATCAGCAAAGGAGGCTAAGGAGGAGCAGTCAGGGAGGTAGGAGAGACAAGTACACCTTGGATGCCACATGAAGTTAGAGTTTTAAGGAGGAGGGCATCTGATGGGACTGAGAACTGATCTTGGACTGGGCAACAGAGACATCACAGGTGACCTTGACAAAGCTGCTTTGGGGACATGGCAGAGCGAAAGCCCGAAAGAGTGGGTGTGAGGGAGAAAGTCATGCTCTTCTCCCATCCCTCCGTAAATCACTCCAGTTGTCTACCACCGTCCCAAGCTCCTTCCTCCTCACTCCTTCCCTTATTCTTAGGGATCCATGTGGTTGCACGATTAATAGAAAGAACAGAACCCCCAGCTTCCTTCTCCCAAACACACACCATCTCTTATACTCACACCCTCTGCCCTTGGTCCACTCTCAAGACCTCAGAAGGACACAGCTCTGTCTTTCTAGGGTGGCGCCTCCCAAAAGGCTCCCTCTGCCTCCTTTTCTGGTGTCCCCATCACCCTCCCCCACTCACTGGCATATCCCATCATTAAACATTATGCTGAAGTCTGTACCATCTTTAAAAATTTTCCCTTGAGCATATTTTTCTTTCCATCAAGGCTCTCAATTTCCTTTTTCTGCCAGTCTTCTTAAAATAATCTACCTACAATACCCTCGTGTGCTCTCTGCCTGGTCAGGAGCATGTAGAGGAGGGCAGCCGGGGGGTGCAGGTGCTGCTGCTGAG
Organism: Vulpes lagopus; assembly: GCF_018345385.1. Lineage (NCBI taxonomy): Eukaryota > Metazoa > Chordata > Mammalia > Carnivora > Canidae > Vulpes > Vulpes lagopus. The sequence continues at coordinate 4,242,874 of NC_054835.1, read as the reverse complement.
TGCATTCTCACAAAGTGGCACCTTTTTAGGCAGGAGATGCTTAGAAAAGGTGCCAAATGGTGACATCTGGCTTACAGGTCTGCTCCCTCAGTTGTGGATCCTGGCACTCTGCTGTGTACTACACCTACTGCAATCTTACTTTGATTCCACCTCTTCATTGAAAACATCTAGAATGATGCCCCACACACACACACCAAGAAATGGCCAGAAATGGAGGGGCATACTGCATCAAACAGAGAAAGCTGGACAAGATGGGGTGGGTACCTACTAGGATGTCCTGGACAGAGACCAGAAGCCCACCACAGTCACACAGTCAGAGCCAAAACCTGGCTGCACCTAGCTGATTGAAAAAAAGGACCTGGTCAAGGTTAGAGGTTCAGAAACAAAGCTGTCTGTGAGACAAAGGAAGTTGAGGCCTTTTATAGGGTGCTGGCTGCATGCATGGGGCTGAACATCCAAGGCTTCACTGAGACACATGCAGGACTGACAGTCTGCAGCAAAGGGAGAAACTGAGTGTCACCTCTGGGCCAGGCTCCAGGATCCAGAACCACGCCTCACTGCAGAGCCCCAGAGTCTTCATTCCAAAACGTGCCATGGAGGAAATCAGTTGGAGCTGGAAGCCCAATGCCCTGGCCCCCAGCACCCACTGCCCACACATACCACATTGGGCCTCCTTCCCCTGCTCTCTCCCTCCCACGGAAGAGGCCCAGGCTGCAGACACTGTCACTGCACCCCCGGCTCCACACAGAGAGAGGGGAGCTGAATATTCAGTATCTGGGGAGACAATAAAAATCCCAGGAAGAACCTGGCTAAGGCAATTACCTCTGCATAAATGCATATATTATTCATCCGTGGCTTTGAATATATAAATAATACTGATACAATTTGCATGCGTTAAAAGGAGATGTAATTACCTACTGATGCCTGTGAGCGCCTGGTACCCGCCGGCCACATCCCGGGTCTGCTGCCCCACCCCCAGTAGCCCACCTTTGCCCTTTCTAGAGGCAGAATATATCACATGTGGGATTTCTGCAGTTGTTAGTAAGACCATCTTTGATGTCCTTGGGGTTTTGGTTGGAGTGGGCATTTTTTAAGACCCTGTGGGCTGTGGCTCTGTTCTTAAAACTTTGGGCTATTTTAATATTATTCTAATTGTTACTTTTTAAATCACATTTTTGGTAACAAAAATAACACACGTTCATTGTATAAAATCTGAAAGATATATAAAAGTTTGAAAAAGAAAAGCTCATTATCTTGCTGCCCAGATGTAAGTACAGTCCATAGTTGTCTGATTTCCTGCCAGTCTTCTTTGATGCAGAGATAAATTTAATTTTACAAACTCAGGATCATAATGTTCTGTAACTTGCTTTTATCTTTTATAATATGTCATGAACAGATGAAGAAATCTAAAAGACTAATAAATATGAAAATATGTTCAACCTCATAGTAATTAGGGAAAATACAAATTATAATAACAGTGAGATATAAATTTTCACCTATTGTATTGTTAAAGATTTCAAATAATAATACCCACTACTCATGTATGCATGTAGAAACAGGCTCTCGCCAACAATTCTTGCTGGCAGAACTGTAAATTGGAACCCTTTCTGGAAGGGTAGTTGAGCAATATGTACCAGAAGGCTTAGAAATACGCATGCCTTTGGCCTCTGAAAATCCATTCCTTAGAATTTAAATAATCACACAGATAGGAGAAGATATAACAATGTGAACCATAGTGTTTCATCCTAACAAAAAATTAGAAACAACTTCAATAGTCCAGTGTTGGGAATTAGTGTAATAAGTTACGGTCTAACTACATAGCAAAATCCCATGCAGCCAATTATACTGAACACACACACACACACACACACACAAATACCTTATACAATCAAGAGTATAAAGGTGTTTCTGAAGTATTATGTTGGGACATCTGGCTAAATGTGGTAGGTTGAGAAAATTTTTTTATTCCTGCTTCTTCCTGACACGACACTAAAAGGAATGAAAATGACATAAACCCACGAGGGCCAAGTGAATGTGAGAGGAGGTGAAACATCAGTACGTTTCTGGGAAGTGAAAGGAAGATGAGAAGTTTAGAAAAGCTGAAAAGGATGAACATCATGAGCCAGCAGAGGCAGAGCACAGCACCCAGAAGGATATGGTGACTGGAGCATCAGTGTCAGGGAAGACCCAGACCTGAGCTCTGGAATGTGACACTGCTCAGAGGTGGGGCGGAGGAGGGAACAGGAAAGGGGAGGCAGTAGAGAAAAGGGGGACCAGGTGGGGCACCAGGAGAATTCAAGGCAAAGAAAGTGTCTCAAGGAGCAGAAAGTGATCAGTTATTGCATATGCTGCAGAGATGTCACATGAGATGAGGTCTGAGAATGGAGGGTTAGCCACATGGCAATTGTCAGTGAACTTGAAGAGAGTCATTTCAGTGGAGCAGCCAAGGTGGAGGCCAGACGAGAGTGAGTTCAAGGGAGAACAAGAGGGGAGAAACTGGAGCACGCATTCTGACCAGCCCTGCCCAATACAAGCAGAATGCAAGCTACATATGTAATTTTAAACTTCATACATATGTAATTTTAAAAAGAAATGGGTGAAATGAATGAATGATTAACAGATTTTATCTAACCCAATAGATAGAAAATATCACTTCCACAGGTAATCAATATAAAAATTATTGAGATATTCTGTATTCTTTTTCATACTAAGTCTTTGAAATGTGTTGTATATTTTACCTTTACAATAAATCTGCCACTGGACACACTGCAAGTGTCCAAGATCCCAGTGGAGGGTGAGAGAGAGGCCCCCTTCTGCAAATAGGTAAAACCGAAGTTTGCATGCTAAATGGTGAGCCCCCCACCCCCATCCAGCTCCTTCTGCCACCTACCTCTGAAAGCTCAAACAGCCAGGAGTCCATCCCCACAAGGAGATGGAAGAAATTTTTTTTAGTTTGTTCTTTTTTTTGCTTTTCAGAAATGTAAAGAAATGACTTATGGGGATACCTGGATAGCTCAGTCGGTTGGGCATCTGCCTTCAGCTTGGGTTGTGATCCCAGGATCCTGGGATCCTCTGCTCAGTGGGGAGCCTGCTTATCCCTCTGCCCCTTCTCTTGCTCATTCTCTCTCTCTCTCAAATAAGTAAATAAATAAAATTTAAAATGACTTATTTATGGATATTAACATTTGGGAGCCCCCAGTGAAATAGCCAAAGCCCCACTGAAATCTACTGGTTGACAGGCTCCACCTCTGCACACAGGCCTTCTAAACTGTTTTTTAAAGCCCTATTCGTAAATATGAAAGACTAAAAGACTCTAAACATCACCTTATGGTATTTAATATGGTAGACCATCCATGTCCCAAAAAAAGGAGAAACAGAGGGATTTGAGGTGATGCGGGAAGCAGAAGGAAACTTAAAAAAACAATCATTAAACTCTTCAGATGGATGAGAGAAGACACTGTAGCCATGAAATGTATGCTTGTAAGAGGAAAAAAAGGAAAAGACAGAGCTCTGCCACATGCTGGAATTTAAAACATGATAAAAGAAATTTAAAATTTAAATACAAGAATTCAAAGAAAACACTGAAGAAATGTCTTCTCTAACCCAAGAGGCCAAGGTGGGGGGTGGGGAAAGGAGGGAAAAAACACTTAAAACTTTGAGGATCAGTTGAGGAAATTCAACATCTCACTAACAGAAGTTCCAAAAAGGGGAAACAGAGCACACAGCAGGGAGGAAATTATCGAAGAAATGACAGAAGACAAGTTTCTGGAATTAAGGACACGAGGTCCCAAACTGAAAGGTCCACTGAGGATCTGGAGCAATGAATGAAAAAGCCCCAACCCCACCACTGTGAAATTTCAGAGCACGAGATGCCCCCCAAAAATCAATTCAAACCTCCATAAAAGGAAAGAAACAGATCACACACAAAGAACAGCATCAAAGTTCTCAACAGAAACGGGTGAAACCAGAAGACAGTGGAGCAAATGTCATCATAGTTCTGAGGGATTTCTAATCTGGAAGTCTATATGCAGCCCAAATAGTAACCAATTGTGAGTGGAATGAAACACATTCAAAAAGGTCAAGTCTTCTCAGACACCGTTCTTGAGGGAGTTCCTGAGGGTGGGACTCTGAAATGGAGCAGGGAAGGAAGGAGGGAGCCTCAGGCTCTGAGAACAGAGAGGCCAAGGAACCGCAGCTGAACAGCAGACCCCAATGCAGGCATTCCAGCACTCAGAACTGTCAGAACACCTGTTGTGTTCACCCACATGTAAAGGAACGTGCAATGGGTCTTAAGGTTCTTTTGAATAGTGACAGTGACATAAAACTCTATCTCCTGCTAGTTGCACAAGAAAAGAAATAGAAGTATACATAGAACGCTCTCCAGCTCACCAGTGAAGGCCAAACTCTGACTGGGAGACTCTGAGCAGGGAACCCAACTGGATCCACCCAGACTTCTAACCTATAGAACTGTAAGCAAGCACATAGGAGGTGTTTTAAGCAACTAAGCCCGTGCTGATGTGTCACACAGCAACAGGAAAGCCAGACAGCTTACAATGACAGGCATTTGTTTTGTTCATCAGTATTCAGGTCCACTGAATGGTTCTTCCAGGCTCAGATGGGCTCACTCAGTTGTCTCTGGTCAGCTGTGGGTTGGGTAGGCAGCTCTGCAGATCTGGAGGGGGGCTCTCCTCTAAGCTTTGGGGTCTGCTGGCTGCAGGCCCATCTTGGATAGCCTCATCAGGAATGACTCAGTTTCACCTAGTGGGCTCTCTCAGCCTCCAGGAGGCTAGCACGTTTATTCATAGGACCACTGGACCGGGTTCTGAGACAGAGCAGGAGCCGCCCAGCCTCTTGAGCAATCAGCACACCATTGTTTCTGCTGCCTTCTGTTGGCTAAAGCAAGTCAAAAGACCAGCCCAGATTCAAGGGGTGACAAACAGACTTGTTCTTTTGATGGGAGTTTCTGCAAAGTCATGTCACAATGAGCATAGATGCAAGAAAGTGGAAGAAACTGGGGCCACAATCAATCTTCCTCAATGTCTCATCCTTAAAAATTCCCTGCTTTGAATCTTAAGTCATCATGCTAATCTACTCTCTGCCCCAGACTGTTGCTACAATGCACAGATGCCACACCTCTTCTCACTCCCTGCTCATTGTAGTCTCATTTTTGATGGTTTCAATATTCCCCAAGGTGAGCCTTCTAGCATCTTGGGCTCTCAGTGCCTAAGTTCTTTTCCTCCTAAAATCTCTTCCACCCTTCCTCAGACACTGCACCCTATGGTCACACTCCAGACATTTGTATTTCTGGTAGCCCCACCCCCCATAATTTCCACCTTCCTCTCTGAATATCACCTCTCTCTCCAGCCCATGCCTCTCCTAATGCCTCATCCTCAACTATCCTTCAATCCCACAGAGACTTACAATCACTGAAACCTCCTTTTCACTGTGCTTATGCTCTCTTCCTTACACACCCTCAAATTCATAACCAATCAGGAAAATCCTTCGTCTTCACCCTCATCTCCCTGATTACTCTCTTACATTGGGATACACATGTGGCAAACCCACAGCTGAGATGAAATACGATTCCTTCTCTGCTTCCAATTAACTGGAGAAAAACATGCAACTGTGATCACTGCTCTCACTTAAAATTAGGACCAGGAGTCTCAATGGGTCTTAATGTGGCCCAGCAATTGTACTGCATTTCCCCAGTGCATTCCTTCTCCCATCTCCTAGACCTTTTCAAAACCACCTCCTCTTTGCTCATCCCTCTAGCACCTCACCTGCCTTCCTCTCCCCCAGAATCCACCATCCCACTCATCCACCCACCAGCACATGGACCCATCTACTCTCTGGCTTCCTTCCTGTCATTCTAAACCAACACTTGAACCTTCCACTTGAGCACAAGAGTCTACCTTTCTGGCCACACAAGGACACTCACTGTCCAGTAGGTCTCCCTTTCTCTCCTTCATCACCAAAGTTCCCTCCCAATGGATGGCTCCCACTGTCCTATGAATGTGCTGACATTTCTCCAATCTTACAAAAAAAACAACTTTGGATTCTATCTACTCACCCCTCACCTACGGCCCTATTCTTCAACCCCCTTTTACAACAAAATCCTCAAAAATATTATCATTTATACCAATTTTCTCCACTTTTCCTCCTTCCATTCTCCTGAACCCACCATTCCTTGGAGGCCACTCACAGTCAACCCATCAATGATCTCCATGCTGCTAATTCTGGGGGCCAACTGTTGATCCTCACTTTTCCTGGCCTCCCAGCAGTATTCAGCACAGTGGCTCAGCCTCTTGGAAACACTTTCTTCTCTTGGCTTCCAGAACTGCACTCTCCTGGCTTTCTTCCTCCTCACAGCTATTCACCTCTTTTGAGACACCGTCCTTTTATTTTTTTAAAGATAGATTTATTTATTTATTTATTTATTTATTTATTTATTTATTTATTTATGATAGACACACACACACACAGAAAGAGAGAGAGAGAGAGAGAGAGAGAGAGAGGCAGAGACACAGGAGAGAAGCAGGCTCCATGCCAGGAGCCCGATGCGGGACTCAATCCCGGGGCTCCAGGATCACGCCCTGGGCCAAAGGTAGGCGCCAAACAGCTGAGCCACCCAGGGATCCCCAGCTACCCAGGGATCCCCTTGAGACACCCTCCTAACTGCTCTTGTTCCTCTCTTGTTCCCTCAACCCATTCTCCTCTTGACATCCAGAATGATCTTCCTAAAGTCCAACTCTCATCCTCACAGATCCTATGAGAGCCATTTTTCTTTTTTTAACATTTTATTTATTTATTCATGACACACACACAAACACACACACACACACACAGGAAGAGACAGAGGGAGAAGCAGGCTCCCTGTGGGGAGCCCATTGTGGGGCTCAATCTTAGGACCCCAGGATCGCACAACTTGAGCTGAAGGCAGACGCTCAGCCGCTGAGCCACCCAGGTACCTTACAGGCAACTTTCTTAAACCAGTGTATGTACAAATTATTTTTGGGCCACCACATGAAAAAGGTTAAAAGTGTTTTGTTTTGTTTTTTTTCAGGATGAGCCTAGGGGTATAGCCTTATCTCAGCTGCTTTCACACTGGACAACACAGGCATAAAATGCTTATGTCACAAAATCTTTCCTTCGTAATTCTACAGATGTTGCCTTGTTGTTTTGTACTTAGTGGTTTAGACAAGTCTGAGCAGGGACGCCTGGGTAGCTCAGCAGTTGAGCGTCTACCTTCAGCTAAGGTTGTGATCCGGGAGTCCAAGATCGAGTCCCACATCAGGCTCCTATAGGGAGCCTGCTTCTTCCTCTGTCTATGTGCCTCTCTCTCTCTGTCTCTCATGAATAAATAAATAAAATCTTAAAAAAAAAAGACAAGTCTGAGCAAGTCAAATATTGCTTCTTCATAGACAACTTTTTTTGTCTGCCTATATCCCTAATGGGGCTTTATTCTTATAATTAAACAGGTCTATGTGTATATCTCTTAAAACTAATTTGTACATTTTAATCTGTGAGTTTACTAATTTCTTCATTTTTGAAAAGTGTTCTTCTACATATTTATTACTTCTGATTAATTTTATTTTCTTACTCAAGAATATTAATGCAGCAATATTTATTAAATAATTATTGATTACCAGTTAATTGGGTCTCTCTTCTCTGTCACTTCTATCAATCATTTTGAAAAAAACTATTCTCCTTTCCTTGGCTTTCAGAAGAGCTCGTCAAGTTTTCTTCTACAAGACAGGCTCAATTTCATGCAGTCTTGATTTTTCAAAATCATGGTTTCTAACGTTGATTTCTCACTATGTGATTTTATTTTTACTTCTGTTTATATTTCTAGATCCGATGCCACTCGATTTTTATTTCTGCTAACCTTTTTGCTAGATTCCTTTTCAACTCCATCCTTGGTCTCCTCATGTTTTTCTACTGCTCTTGTTTACCTCACTTTTATTGAGAGAACAAAGCAAATACTTTTTAAAATTTACTTTTGCTTCCTGTGGCAAAATTTCTCTAAATATTTGTTCTTCCCAGACACTGGACATTTTATAGGCAGTCTTTTTATAACCCATGCCGACCCCACTTTCCCTAGTTACTCGTCTTTATTCTTTAGCCGGTGAAAATGTTGGAGGCTCCACTCTCCTTCCCCTCCAACCTCACACAGGAAGACTGCTGCCTATGAACAGGCCCCATGCATCATTCTGAAGGGTTCTTTTTTCTTAATTTGATTATCTAGTGTGGGTGTTATGACTTGATGAAGAAATGTCCCAGTAGAGCTGCCAGGTTATAAGAAATACAACATTCCTGGACACTCTGAATGCTCTGTAGTATTTCCTGGTAGGAAACGATTAATGCACAACTGTAATTCCCTGAATGCACCTCTCCTCTCCCAATGTTCTTTCTGCTCCAGTTTCCTGAAGCTCCTCAACCCCACCTGGATGGCACCTGGCAGCACTTCAGAGAGGCCTTAATTTGGACATGGAAGAATAATGCAGCGGGGGAGGTGGGGCTCCCTGGGCTGGCAGATTTTTGAATAGGACTTCTGATCCCAAGCACTACTGAAATTTCTCTTTCCTTTTTTGTCAGACTTGGGATGTCAGGAGAATGTAAGGCACATCTAGAGGTCCCTTGGCTTGAAGATCCTTTGGCTTATTTACAAATTGGCAGAGTTCCTGTTACGTTCTAGGTACTCAAATCCACCTCATCATTTGATCCAGAACCATACATTAGGTAAGTACTAATATTATCCCATTTTACAGATGAGGACAGTGAAACTCACAGATTATAAATACATTTTCAAGGTCATCCGGCTTGTGAGTTCACAGAGCTGGGATTCGAGAGCAGGTGTATAGAGCTAAATGCCCATTTTTCTCTCTCAGTTCCCTTCTCTAAGGGAAATTTACATCACATAAAATTCACCATTTAAAAGCGTACATTCACTGTGTTCTTCCACCACCAACCTTATCTAGTTCCCCAACATTTTCATCATCACCCCCAAATAAAATCACCCCAAAATAAAACCCCCAACTCATTAAGCAGTCACTCTTGAGGTCCCCCTGCCTGTGCTCTTTTCGCTCCCCCTCATTCATGCTGGAACTCTATCTTTGCTGGTGGGCCTGCTGCCATCATGGAGAAGGGAGGGAAAACACCACAACTCCTGCCTGCCTGAGGCCCTGCCTGACCCTCCCCAGCAGCCTCGGCCCCAAGCCCCTCACCAGCAGGACAGAAGGAGCCCTGTGCCCAGGTCAGTCCTGCTCCCTGCCTGAGCCCTACAGCCCGGAGCCCTTCTCCAATGTTCTGTCCTAGCTGCTAAATGCCTGTATCAGGCCCAGCATTGTGCTTTTGTGCAAGGCCTGGAGTCCTGATTGTGTGGAGCCCAGGCCCTCTGCCCTTTACCACCACCAGGGTTAAGATGAGGAGTGCAAGGCTCCCCAAGGCCATGCAGCATGGAGCACAGAGGCCTGGTTGCCAGCCTTGGCCCTCCACTCCACCTCAGCTCAGCATCTCCCCTCCCTTTCTGACCCGTGGCCCGATGGTCCTGCATATCCCCCTCAGGGATCTCATGGTCTGCAGGGACCCCTTTCAGGCCCGCAGTCCTGGTCCTCAGAGCTCCTCAGGGCCCGCATGTGTGAGTGCACATTGAGCCTTCTGCTCTGCTCAACATGAGGAGCCGGAGGAATTCTGGTTGAAGTCCATCTCCCTCGAACATGCCCACTTGGCAGCAATCCATGTGTCCCTTTGGAACCCTTCATCTCCACATAGAGAGAGGTTTCTGGTGCCAAAACATCTTCAGTCTGACCTTGCTGCAGCCAGAGAAAAACTCTGTCTGACGACCTCACAGACAGGTCACCTGCTTGTGTCTGGATTTAGTCCACATTAATGGCCACAAAGCAGCCTGAAATTAATGAGGAAGGGACCCAAAGACCTCTCCCACTAGCCAGCCTTGACGGTGGCAGGGTACCAGGCATCTCTTTGCCCTTCCTTCCCCAGCTGACTCAGCCAGGTCCAGAGCTCTGCTTGCATTAGGGCCAGTAATAATCCATTAACAGGACTGCAGGTGGGCCAGCTTGGCCTGTCTTCACTGTGTCCCCCTGAGTTATCTTTCCTGACGTCTCTTCATTCCCTCCATGGAGCACCTATGCTCATCAGAGTTACGAAGGCAAAAAATGAGATGATACATGTGAGCTGCCTGGCTCACAGGAAACACAATGAGGGATCCCTGGGTGGCGCAGCGCTTTAGCGCCTGCCTTTGGCCCAGGGCGCGATCCTAGAGACCCGGGATCGAGTCCCACATCGGGCTCCCAGTGCATGGAGCCTGCTTCTCCCTCTGCCTATGTCTCTGCCTCTCTCTCTCTCTCTCTCTCTGTGACTATCATAAATAAATAAAAGTTAAAAAAACAAAAAAGGAAACACAATGAAAGCCAACTGCATTTATTTAGGGTAGGCCCGCCTTGTAAGTAGGCATTATTTATGATTACTATTAATCACCAAACTCTCTACACATTGTGAGGTTACAGGGTAAGAATGTCCATATACATATCTCAGGTTGACATTCCTACAGTCCTGGCTCATGTCTACACCCACATGCCTTCCCTCCCTCTGAGTCACCGGCCCAGTGCTGAGCATCCCCTTAGGGCCTAGGGGTATCAGGCGAGATGCTGCCTTGATCTAGCAAGGTCAGTGTACATCCTTGCATGCCTGACTTACGTGTGTGCACAAACTGGTGCAAGGCTATGGGTGCCTATCTCCATGGTTCCATGTGTGTGAGTCTGCTTGGGACACCGTAACAAAATCACACAGACTTATGCCTTAAACAACAGACGTCTATTTTCTCCTAGTTCTGGAGGCTAGAGGTCTATGATCAAGGTGCCAGCAAATTCCGGTTTCTAGTGAGTACTCTCTTCCTGGCTTGTAGATGGCTGCCTTCTCACTGTGTCCTCACATGGCTTTTCCTCCATACATGCAAAAAGAGAGAGAGAAAAAGAGACAGAGAAATGGATATATCAATCTCTGGTGTCCCTTTCTTTTCTTATATTAGGGCACCAGTACTATTAGATTAGGGCCCCACCCTTATGACTTCATTTAACCCTAATTACCTCCCAAAAGGTCCAAATATAGATACATTGGGGATGAGGACCTTAACATGGATTTAGGGGGCAGGGCACAATTCAGTCCATAGTAATGTAGGACTTGTGTATGTATGTATGTGTGCATGCATATTTGCTCATATGAATGTATACATGACTGTCCTGTCTTAATGCCCACACGCCTGCCCGCTCATGTGCTTGTGTCTCCTTGTACAGCTGGGGGGGGGGTAGTGAAGAGCCGCACCTGCCAATCACCCCCTCCCACCTGAGGCCCAGCGCCAACAGAATCCAGTGTAGGCTCCTCTCTGCCGATCAAGATCTATAAATAAAGTTGTCTCCCTGGCATGTTCCACACCACACGCGGCTCTTTAATAAAATTGGCTGAGATTTGTGGATAAGCCTGAAGCAAAGTCAATGCTCGGTGTCAATCCCACGCTAAGAGGGGCCTTCAGGGGTCAAGCTGCTTCCTGTATATGATTCCATATCAAAGATATGTCAGCCGGGTGCTAACCAGCTCCTGGAGTGCAGGGAGACTCCGAGCGCTGACCGGGTTCATACTGGGGTCCTGTGACTGGGGTGCTATGTGGTGGTGCGGGCACACTGCCAGAGCCAGCTTTTCCAGGGACTCAGCTATTCCTCAGGGGCTTTGGGACTAGCTCTATCTTCCCTGTCTGAGCAGCAGGAAGGAGGGAGGCAGCAGCTTCTTCCCAGCTACTCTTTAAAATCTCTTTTAGGTCTAGACTAAGAGGCATGTTTTGAGGGGTGTAGCCATATCTTCCTAGATCTCTGCTACTCCAGAGAAGTAGAAGGGAGCCTCTTCCCAAAGCCATGTGCACAGTCTTACAAAGGCATGTTGGGGTCTTCCCTAAGCTCTCAGTGGACAGCTCAAGTAAAGTGGGTATACAGAGAAGCTGTGGGACTCTGTCCATTCTAGGTCACTCAGGGAGGAAGAACATCTAATAGGCATGCTGGCCACACTCAGTGAGGCAGAAAGAGGGGAAATCAAAAGAAGTTTGGTTTAATTAAGTATCAGGAAAGATTTATGCAACTTCCTCTCCTTGTCATAAATATTAATGAGGGCAGCCAGCAGCCGGCTCCTGCAGCATCCACTAGCCAGCTAGGGAGAGCTGAGGAGGACAGGGTTGGAGGTGAGGAGGGCAGCAGCTGCCCCTGCACACACACATACCACACACACGCACCACACACACTACACACACCCACACACACTACACAGACATATACCACACACACCACACAAACACATACACCACAAAGACACACACACCACAAAGACACACACACACAGACACACACAGGCAGATAGTGGGTGAAGTCCCCTGCCCCCTGCCAAGTACCTGACCACTTGGCCAGGAGATCCAGGAAAGGGATCTAGCCCTTCCTTGCTCCCAGTCAGGCTGGATGTGAGGGCAGGGCTCCCCTCAGCCAGTCTTGCCCTTTGCTCTCTGGTAGCTGAGTCAGCTGTGGCCTGAGTGGAAGTATGGGTATGACAGTGAGTGATGCAGTGGGAATGCCTGGGGGACCAAGGGCAGCATTCCATGCTCAGCGGGCCTGGGAGTGGAACGGACAACAATGGTTCACTTCCCCAAAGTGGGAGCTTGGATGCTGAGGGAGCTACCTACCAATCTGGTATGGGTGGCTTGTCGCCTCTCACTCAGCAGATGATAATTCACATATTCCTAATTCAATACACCAGAACCATCTTCTCCACACGCATGGCTTCCCCTACATCCTATTGGCCAAAGCAACTTTCAAGGCAACTTGGATTCAAAGAGTAGGAAACAGAGCCACCTTCTGATGGGAGATGCTGCAGAGCCACAGGGCAGAGGGCATGGATATAGCAAGGAGTGAAGAATTGGGGGGCATTTTTCCCAACCTCACTAAACTTCACCCTCTAAAACCTCTAGACTTTCCAGGCGCCACTCCAGCCAGAGGAGTTTACACACCGGGTATCATTCCAACAAAGAGTGACCAAACCTTCAACATTTGGCCTGTCACCTTTCCCATATCACTGTATTAGAGACCTCCACAGTCCAGTTCATATCTTCCAGTCTCACCCCTATTGCTCATTCCCCATTACTGCACCACTTCTGTGGACTCCTCCAAGCTGCCATGTGGACTTATGGGCAAGGGGGAAGAGGTTGGTAAATATGTGTCAAGGTCCAACGCTGGGACCGGCTGGTATACAGAAGTCAATCTGTCCTTCCTGTAACAACAACCTACAGCTCTCGGCGACCTCCCAAAGGATTGTGGCCTCTGTGCTGGATGTACTTGGTATTTGGATGAGGGGTGGGCAAAAGATCCCTGCCAAGTCACCTGCTGAATGTACCCTGATGAAGTCAGCCAAGACAGATACAGCCACTGCCATGCTCCACCCCAGAGATGCTGGGATATACACCAGACCCAAACCCTTCCCAGTGCACCAAGAATTGGGAAGAAGACAGCCCATAACCCGTCTCTGGGCAAGGAAGTCAGACTGCACAAGCCCAGACGCCAAGACCCTGGTGAGTACTCCATTATCCTTTCAGACTTCACTTACAAAACATAAATGCAAAAATAAAATGATGAAGAATTTCAAGATAGCAATACAGTTTCATGAAGTAGCTTCTTGGCTTGGCTGGTGTTTCTCTCTTTTAAATATTTTTAGAGTGGGGAGAGGAAGAGAAGCCACAGAGTAACACAGACCTTTTTCCTCATGTACCCATTATACACTTAAAGATTTTGAGAGAAAAAAGTTGTCATTTAACTGGTAAGTAATGAACTAATTTTTGAAACACCACTTTATATTAAACATGTATGTGTGGGGCACCTGGGTAGCTCAGTCGGTTAGACATCTGACTCTTGATTTCAGCTCAGGTCATGATCTCAGGGTCGTTAGGCTGAACCCTGTGTAGGGCTCCACGCTGGGTATGAAGCCTGCTTAGGATTTTCTCCCTTTATCCCTCTTCCCCCACTATCCCACTTGCAATGCATGTTCTCTAAAAATGTGTGTGTGTGTTTGAATACAGAGATAGATGAAACAATGCAAAATGTGCATGACATTTTAGAAACAAATAATAAATATTCTCTTGCTTCCAAGAGGCCACTTTAGGCTATGCCTCCAATATTTGGGAATATTTTCTATTCCCTTGCACTTAAGAGCCACTTTGATGGAAATGTTTAACCCACCCACCTAGTGTTTCATGAGAGTCAGGCAGACCTTGTTCAAGCTCCTGCTCACCTCTCTGAACCTTACTGTTTTTATCTATGGAATAATGTACTTCAATTCAATTTTGATTCTAATCGTAAGATTATAAAGTGACTTTACAGGGGCACCTGAGTGGCTCAGTCAGTTGAGCACCTGACTCTCGATTTCAGCTCAGGTCGTGAAATCAAGCCCTGCATCAGGCTCTGTGCTGGGTATGGAGCCTGCTTGGGATTCTCTCTCCCTCTGCCCTTCCCCATGCTCATGCTCTCTCTCTCTCTTGCAAGCTCTCTCTCTCTCTCTCTCTCAAATAAATAAATAAATCTTTTTTTCTCTCTCAAATAAATAAATCTTTAAAAAATATGCTAAGGGCTCTAAGGTGTAAAATCAATAGCACACAACACTGGCAATGTAAGCAGAAAGATAAAAATCTAAGAAAGAACCAAAAAGAAATGTAGAAATAAAAAACACTATAACAGAAATAAAGTGTGCCTTTGATGGGCTTGTTAGTGGACTGGACACAGCTAAGAAAAGAATCCCTAACCTTGAGGATATATAAACAGCAACCTCAAAAAAAAATAAATAAATAAAATAAACAGCAACCTCCAAAACTAAAAAGCAGAGAAAACAAAAATTGAAAAAAAAAAAACAAGAAAAAGAATATCCAAGAAATGTGAGGCAATCACAAATGGTAAAACAGGCATAATAGGAATATCAGAAGAAAAGAAAGAAAGGAACAGAAGAAATATTTGAAATAATAATGACTGAGACTTTCCCAAACTAATTTCAAGTACCAAACCACAGATTCAGGAAAATCAGAGAATACCAAATGTGATAAATGCCAAAACAAAAGACAAAAAACTATACCTAGTCATATTATTTTCAAATTGCAGAAAAATCAAAAATAAAAAGAAATCCTAAAGGATACTGGGCAGGTGGGAAGTGGGTAACATCTTCCCTTTGGAGCAACAATGATAATTACATCTGACTTCACCTTGGAAACCATTCCAGAAAGAAATTCAGTGAAATATTTAAAGTTCTAAGAGGGAAAAAAAATCAACATAGAATTAATTATATACCCTGTGAAATTATCCCTTAAAAGTGAAGATGAAATACTTTCTCAGACAACCAAAATTTAAGGGACTCTGTTGCCAGTGATATGTAAAAAATGGTAAAAAAAAAAAAAAAAGTTCTTTAGAAGGAAAATAATATGTGTATCAGTCAGCTATTACCACAATAATGCTACAGAATAAACCACCTCCAAACTACATGGGTTGAAACAGCAATCATCCAGACTAAAACTGGGGTCCAATATGGTGGACTGAGAGGTCCCTAAGCTCACACTGTCCCATGGATACAAGTAGGTAACACTCACACCAGTGTACATAACCCAGAAAATGACCCAAAGACTGGCAGAACAAACTCTACGATTGAAGGTGGAGAAGAGGCCGCATCAGAGAGAGTGGAGAGAGTGGAAAAGGTGGAGACATGATGGGGAACCTAGGCCACCTATGGGTAGGAGGGAGCCAAGAACTGGGAGAAGGCAGAGAAACTGATTATCATACCAGGAAGCTCCATGCAGGTAAGATGAATCCCCAAAACATTTGGCTGTGAAAACTAGAGGGGCTGAATTTTGTAAGTTCTCAAAACCAGAGACTTAAAGCCTGTAATTGTAAAAATCAGAAGCCTCAACTCTGGGAAAGCCCAGAGGTCAAGAAGAAGCTCAGTTCCTGCCCTTAAAGAGACAGCACAACAGTCTACATACAGACAGAAGTAGCTGTTTGAAAAAACCTGGGGCACAGGGGAAGGTGAGTTATTTATGTATCTCAGAGCATGTGCCAGGAGCAGCATTTGCAGAGGGACTTCTCCAATAACAAAGAAACTGGCAGATGCTATCTCCTTCTCCTGACCCCTAGCATAACTTGCTTACACCAAGCCATGCCCTCCTGTGCTTCGGCAGATCCACCCTTTCCAGTCACATTTGCCTTAGTCGTGTGCTGCAGGTCCCCTCGCCCTCTTTTGACTGGCACAAATCTTGCCAACACTATGACCCATGTATTCTGTAGGGCCTCAGTCCTGGAAGCAGGGGCAGCTGTAGGACCTGTGGAAGTCCTAGGCACACCGTGTTAAAACTGCATGCCTCACCCTGGCCAAGCATTGTCCACAAGAGGCAAAGAGAACCTCTGTATATTGCCAGACTGAAGGAGAAAGCAGACAGGGCATGCAGACAGGACACATAAACAGAACACATGAAACACACATATGAGACACCTCTGAAGTACCAGGTTCTGTTGAACAGAGGACACTGCACTGCAGGGCACTACTTCAGGATCTCTGCATCATAAGCCCATAACTTTCAACAGCAGGAGATGTAGCTGACTTTCCCAACACACAGAAATAGACAAAGAGAGTTAAACATAATGAGGAGACAGAGGACTACATCCCAAACTAAAGAACAGGACAAGATCACAGCAAGAGACCCCAGCAAAGTGGATATAAATAATATGCCTGATAGAGAATTTAAAGTAATGATCCTTAAATATACTCACTAAGATTCATAACAAAGTCTCAAAACAAAAAAAGAATCAGAGATTAAGAACACAATAAATGGAATTAAAAATACACTAAATGGAATAAATAGCAGGCTAGAGGAAACAGAGGATTGAATTAGTGACCTGAAGGGCAGAGTAATGGAAAGTAAGTAAGCTGACCAGGTAAGAGAAAAGAAATAATGCAAAATTAAAATTGAGTTAGAGAACTCAGTGATTCCATAAAGAGAATCCAGAAGGAGAGAGAAAGAAGGGGGCAGAAAATTTATTTGAAAAAATAACAGCTGAAAATTTCCCTAATCTGGAGAAAGGAACAGATATCCATCGAGGATGCATAGAGATCCCCCTACAATATCAGCCCAAGGTCCACCCTAAGACACACAGTAATTAAAATGGCAAAAAGCAGTGATTAAGAGAATGTTAGAAGAGAAGCCAGAGAAAAGACAGTTACATATAAAGGAAACTCCATAAGGCTATCAGTGGATTTTTCAGCAGAAACTTTGCAGGCTAGAAGAGAGTAGCATGATATAGTTAAAATGCTGAAGGGAAAAATCTACAGCCAAGAATACTCTACTCAGCAAAGCTATCATTCACCACAGAAGGAGAAATAACAAGTTCCTCAGACAAACAAAAGCTAAAGGAGTTCATGGCCATTAAACTAGCCCTACAAGAAATGTAGAGGACTCTTTGGGTGGAAAGGAAAGACCCTAGGTAAGAGAAAGAAAATAGGAAGCACAAAGCAATAAAAATAAGTATAACTGTAAAAATTGGTCAAGAAACACAAAATAAAAGGTTGTAAAATATGACACCATTTACCAAAAATGTGGAGGTGGGGAGAAGAGTAAAGAATGGGTTCAAACGTACATGACTTTCAAGTCAATATAGACTATGCAGAAGATGTTATATACAAACTTAATGGTAACCACAAATCAAAAACCAGTAATAGATATGCAAAGAATAAAGAGAAAGGAATCCAAGTATATCACAAAAGAAAGCCAGCAAACCATAAAAGGGCAAGAAAGGATGAGAGAGGAACTAAAAACAACCACAAAACAGTAACAAGATGGCAAAAAATACATACTTATCAACAATTACTTCAAATGTAAATGGACTAAATGCTCCAATCAAAAGACATAGGGTGACAGAATGGACTTAAAAAAAAAAGAAGAAGACCCATCTATATACTACCTACAAGAGACTCATTTCAGACCTAAAGACATGCAAGCTGAAAGTGGAGGAATGGAGAAACATTTGTCATGCAAATGGATATCAAAAGAAAGCCAAATTCCCAGGGGAATTCTATCAAACGTTTAAAGAAGAAATCATACCTATTCTACTAAAGCTGTTTGGAAAGATAGAAAGAGATGGAGTACTTCCAAATTCGTTCTATGAGGCCAGCATCACCTTAATTCCGAAACCAGACAAAGACCCCACCAAAAAGGAGAATTACAGACCAATATCCCTGATGAACATGGATGCAAAAATTCTCAACAAGATACTAGCCAATAGGATCCAACAACACATTAAGAAAATTATTCACCATGACCAAGTAGGATTTATCCCTGGGACACAAGGCTGGTTCAACACTCGTAAAACCATCAATGTGATTCATCATATCAGCAAGAGAAAAACCAAGAACCATATGATCCTCTCATTAGATGCAGAGAAAGCATTTGACAAAATACAGCATCCATTCCTGATCAAAACCCTTCAGAGTGTTGGGATAGAGGGAACTTTCCTCGACATCTTAAAAGCCATCTACGAAAAGCCCACAGCAAATATCATTCTCAATGGGGAAGCACTGGGAGCCTTTCCCCTAAGATCAGGAACAAGACAGGGATGTCCACTCTCACCACTGCTGTTCAACATAGTTCTGGAAGTCCTCGCCTCAGCAATCAGACAACAAAAAGACATTAAAGGCATTCAAATTGGCAAAGAAGAAGTCAAACTCTCCCTCTTCGCCGATGACATGATACTCTACATAGAAAACCCAAAAGCCTCCACCCCCAGATTGCTAGAACTCATACAGCAATTTGGTAGCGTGGCAGGATACAAAATCAATGCCCAGAAATCAATGGCATTTCTATACACTAACAATGAGACTGAAGAAAGAGAAATTAAGGAGTCAATCCCATTTACAATTGCACCCAAAAGCATAAGATACCTAGGAATAAACCTAACCAAAGAGGTAAAAGATCTATACCCTAAAAACTATAGAACACTTCTGAAAGAAATTGAGGAAGACACAAAGAGATGGAAAAATATTCCATGCTCATGGATTGGCAGAATTAATATTGTAAAAATGTCAATGTTACCCAGGGCAATTTATACGTTTAATGCAATCCCTATCAAAATACCATGGACTTTCTTCAGAGAGTTAGAACAAATTATTTTAAGATTTGTGTGGAATCAGAAAAGACCCCGAATAGCCAGGGGAATTTTAAAAAAGAAAACCTTAGCTGGGGGCATCACAATGCCAGATTTCAGGTTGTATTACAAAGCTGTGGTCATCAAGACAGTGTGGTACTGGCACAAAAACAGACACATAGATCAATGGAACAGAATAGAGAACCCAGAAGTGGACCCTGAAATGTACGGCCATCTAATATTCGATAAAGGAGGAAAGGCTATCCATTGGAAGAAAGACAGTCTCTTCAATAAATGGTGCTGGGAAAATTGGACATCCACATGCAGAAGAATGAAACTGGACCACTCTCTTTCACCATACACAAAGATAAACTCAAAATGGATGAGAGATCTAAATGTGAGACAAGATTCCATCAAAATCCTAGAGGAGAACACAGGCAACACCCTTTTTGAACTTGGCCACAGTAACTTCTTGCAAGATACATCCACGAAGGCAAAAGAAACAAAAGCAAAAATGAACTATTGGGACTTCATCAAGATAAGAAGCTTTTGCACAGCAAAGGATACAGTCAACAAAACTAAAAGACAACCTACAGAATGGGAGAAGATATTTGCAAATGACATATCAGATAAAGGGCTAGTTTCCAAAATCTATAAAGAACTTATTAAACTCAACACCAAAGAAACAAACAATCCAATCATGAAATGGGCAAAAGACATGAAGAGAAATCTCACAGAGGAAGACATGGACATGGCCAACATGCACATGAGAAAATGCTCTGCATCACTTGCCATCAGGGAAATACAAATCAAAACCACAATGAGATACCACCTCACACCAGTGAGAATGGGGAAAATTAACAAGGCAGGAAACAACAAATGTTGGAGAGGATGCGGAGAAAAGGGAACCCTCTTACACTGTTGGTGGGAATGTGAACTGGTGCAGCCACTCTGGAAAACTGTGTGGAGGTTCCTCAAAGAGTTAAAAATAGACCTGCCCTACGACCCAGCAATTGCACTGTTGGGGATTTACCCCAAAGATTCAGATGCAATGAAACGTCGGGACACCTGCACCCCGATGTTTCTATCAGCAATGGCCACAATAGCCAAACTGTGGAAGGAGCCTCGGTGTCCATCGAAAGATGAATGGATAAAGAAGATGTGGTTTATGTATACAATGGAATATTACTCAGCAATTAGAAACGACAAATACCCACCATTTGCTTCAACGTGGATGGAACTGGAGGGTATTATGCTGAGTGAAATAAGTCAATCGGAGAAGGACAAACAGTGTATGTTCTCATTCATTTGGGGAATATGAATAATAGTGAAAGGGAATATAAAGGAAGGGAAAAGAAATGTTGGGAAATATCAGGAAGGGAGACAGAACATAAAGACTCCTAACTCGGGGAAACGAACTAGGGGTGGTGGAAGGGGAGGAGGGCGGGTGTTGGAGGGGAATGGGTGACGGGCACTGAGGTGGACACTTGACGGGATGAGCACTGGGTGTTTTTCTGTATGTTGGTAAATTAAACACCAATAAAAGTTAATTAAAAAAAAGAAAAATAAAAAAAAAAAACAACAAAAAAAACAAAAGAAGGCCAAAGTAGCAATAATTATATTAGACAAAATAGAATTTAAAATGAAGACTGTAACAAAAGATAAAGAAGGACATTAAATAATAAAAAATAAATAATAATAAAGGGGATAATCCAACAAGAAGATAGATAATTGTAAATGTTTATGCACCCAACATGGGAGCACCTATATACATAAAACAGTTAATAAGAAACATGAACTAATGGGTTTCACAATAGTAGTAGGGAACTTTAACCCTACACTTACATCCAAATAGAAAATCAACAAGGAAACAGTGACTCTGACACACTAGACTGGATGGATTTAACATACGTTCAGAACATTTCTAAAACAGCAGAATAGGGGGATCCCTGGGTGGCTCTGTGGTTTAGTGCCTGCCTTTGGCCCAGGGCGTGATCCTGGAGTCCCAGGATCGAGTCCCACATCGGGCTCCCCGCATGGAGCCTTCTTCTCCCTCTGCTATATCTCTGCCTCTCTCTCTCTCTCTCTCTCTCTCTCACTCTCTCTCTCTCTCTCTCTCTGTGTGTGTCTCTCAAGAATAAATAAATAAAATCTTAAAAAAAAATAAAACAGCAGAATATGTATACATGCTTTTCAAACGCACATGCAATATACTCCAGAACAGATAACATGTTAGGCCAAAAAACAAGTCTCATCAAATTAAAAAAGATTAAGTCATACCATGCATTTTTTTCTGACCACAACACTATGAAAGTAGAAGTCAGCTGTAAGAAAAAATCTGGAGCACAAATACATGGAGATTAAATAACATATTAATGAACAATGAATAGATCAACCAAGAAATCAAAGAAATAAAAAAAAATTGCATGGAGGAAAATGAAAACACAATGGTATAAAATCTCTGGGATGCAGCAAAAGCAGTTCTAAGATGGAAGTTCATAGCAAACAGGCCTACCTCAAGAAGCAAGAAAATTTTCAAATAAACAATTTAATCTTACAACTAAAAGAGCTAGAAAAAGAATAAAAAACAAAACCCAAGACCAACCAAAGAAAGGAAACAATGAAAAGTAGAGTAGTATTTAGAGTAGAAATAAATGATGTAGAAACTAAAAATAGAACAGATCAATGAAACCAGGAACTAGTTCTTTGAAAAGATCAACAAAATTGATAAACCTCTAGCCAGACTCATAAAAAAAAGAAAGAGGTCTCAAGTAAACAAAGTCACAATTGAAGGAGAAGATATAACAACTGACATCACAGATATACAAAGAACTATAAGAAAAATTCTATGCCAAACAAATTGGATAACCTAGAAGAAATGTAGAAGTTTTTAGAAACATAAAATCTCCCAAGACTGAAGCAAGAAGAAATAGAAAATTTGAACAGACTGATTATACCAGCAATGAAATGGAATGGGTAATCAAAAAACTCCTAACAAACAAAAGTCCATGATCAGATGGCTTCACGGGTAAAATCTATCAAATATTTAAATAGAAGTTAATATCCATTCTTCCCAAACTTTTCCAAAAAATAGGAGAGGAAGGAAAACTTTCAAATACATTCCAAAAGGCCAGCTTACCCTGATACCAGAACCAAATAAAGACAACACACAAAAAAGAGAACCATAGGTCAATATCTCTGATGAACATAAAGCAAAAATTCTCAACAAAATATTGGCAAAACCAAATCCAAAAATACATTTAAAATATCATTCACCAGGAACATGTGGAACTTATTCCCAGGATGCAGGGTGGTTCAATATTCACAAATCACTCAATGTGATATATCACTTCAGTAAAAGAAAAGATAAAAACCATATGATCATTCAATAGATGCAGAAAAAGCATTTGCCAAAGTACAACACCCATCATGATAAAAGTCCTCAACAAAGTAGGCTTAGAGGGAACATTCTTCAACAAAATTAGAGCCTTAAATGAAAAACTCACAGGTGGGGCACCTGGATAGCTCAGTCGGTTAACGGTCCAACTCTTGATTTTGGCTCAGATCCTGATCTCTGGGTTATGAGATCAAGCCCTGCATTGGGCTCCATGCTCAGTGTGGATCCTACTTATCCCTCTCCTTCTGTTCCTCCCCCACCATTTGCACTCTCTCTCTCAAATAAATAAATGAATAAAATCCTTTAAAAAGAAAGAAAGAAAAACCCACAGCTAACATCATACTCAATGGAGAAAAACAGAACTTTTCTCCTGAGGTCAGGACCAAGACAAGGATGTCCCCTCTCACCACTTTTATTCAACACAGTACTGGAAGTCCCAGCCACAGCAATCAGACAACAAAAATAAATAAAAGGCATCCAAATTGGTAAGGCAGAAGTAAAACTTTCACTATTTGCAGATGACATGATACTAAATATAGAAAACCGTAAAGGCTCCACCAAAAAACTATTAAAACTGATAAATGAATTCAGTAAGATTGCAGGATACAAAATCAATGTACAGAAATCTGTTGCAATTCTATACACTAATAGTGAAGGAGCAGAAAGAGAAATGAAGAAAACAATCCCATTTACAATTGCATCAAAAATAAGAAAACACCTAGGAATAAACTTAACCAAAGAGGTAAAAGATCTATATTCTGAAAACTATAAAACACTGATGAAAGAAACTGAAGATGACACAAAGAAATGGGAAGCTAATCCATGATCATGGATTGGAAGAACAAATACTGTTAAAATGTCTATACTACCCAAAGCAATCTACAGATTAAATGCAATCTCTATCAAAATACCAACAACATTTTTCACAGAACTAGAACAAAAAATCCTAAAATTTGTATGGAACCACAAAAGACTCTAAATAGCCAAAGCAGTCTTGAAGAAAAGAAACAAAATTGGAAGTATCATAATTTCAGACTTCAAGTTATATTACAATGCTGTAGTATAATAATCAAAACAGTATGATACTGGCACAAAAACAGACACATAGATGCATGGGACAGAAGAGAAAGCCCAGAAATAAACCCATAATCATATGGTCAATCAATCTTTGATAAAGGATGCAAGAACATGCAATGGGAAAAAGATAAACTAATTCAACAAATGGTTGAATGGAAAACTGGACATTTACATGCAAAAGAATGAAACTGAATCACTTTCTTATACTATACACAAAAATAAACTCAAATGGATTAAGGACCTACTTTTGCAACCTGAAATCATAAAAATCCTAGAAGAGAGCACAGGCAGTAATTTTTCTGACATTGGCCTTAGCAACATCTTTCTAGATATGTCTTCTGAGGCAAGAGAAACTACTGGGAATATATCAAAGTATAAACCTTCTGCACAGCAAAGGAAACAGCAAAACTAAAAGGAAACCTATTGAATGGGAGAAGATATTTGCAAATGATATATCCAATGAAGGGTCAGTATTCAAAGTATATAGGATATAGGAACTGATACAACTCAATACAATACAAAAAAACCCAAATAATCCAATTTAAAATGCATAGAAGACATGAACAGACATTTCTCTAAAGAAGACATACAGATGGCAAACACACACATGAAAAGATGCTCAACATCACTCATCATAAAGGGAATGCAAATCAAAACTATAAAGATAGGGGGCACCTGGGTGGCTCAGTGGTTGAGCACCTTTGGCTCAGGTCGTGATCCCAGAGTGCCATAATCAATTCCCGCATCAGGTTCCCCAAAGGCTCCCCCTGCCTATGTCTCTGCCTCTCTCTCTGTGTCTCTCATGAATAAATAAATAAAATCTTTAAACAAAAAAACAAAAACCCCACAAAACTACAATCGTATCACACCTGTCAGAATGGCTAAAATAAAAAAACTTGAGAAACAAGTATTGGCTAGAATGTGGAAAGTAAGGAATCCTCTTGCACTGTTGGTGAGAATGGTGCAACCATTGTAAATAATAGTGTGGAGGTTCCTTAAAAATTTTAAAATAGAACTATCCTGCAATCCAGTAATTGCACTACTGGGTTTTTATCCAAATTTGAAAACACATATTCAGAGGGATACCTGCACCTCAATGTTTATTGCAGCATCATCCACAATAGCCAAACTATGGAAACAGCCCAAGTGTCCATCGACTGATGAATGGATAAAGAAGTTGTTTTCTGTGTGTACACACATACACACAATGGAATATGTCAGTGAAAAAAAAAAGAATGAAATCTTGCCATTTGCGACAACATGGATGGATTTAGAGAGTATTTAATACTACGCAAAATAAGTCAGAGAAAGACAAATACCATATGATCCCACTCATACGTGGAATTTAGAAACAAAACAAACAAGCAAAGGAAAAAAAGAGAGATAAACCAAGAAACAGACTCTTAACTATATAGATAGTTATCAGAGGAGAGGTAGGTGGGAATGAGGGGATTAAGAGTACATTTATCTTAATGATCACTGACTAATATATGGATTGCTGAATCACTATATCATACACTTGAAACTAATATAAGACTTTATGTTAACTACACTGGAATTAAAATAAATTTTAAAAATAAAAAATGAACAAAAAACCCAACAATCATATATTCTTGTTTACATGTCTGTAGGTCACCTGGGCATTGGCTGATCTCATCCTGGCTTGGCTGGTCTTGGGTCCAAGCTGCAGGTAGGTCCAGGCGTGTTCCAAGTGTTTCTCATCTTCTACAAGTCTACACCAGTAGACTAACTGGGGTATGTTTTTCTCATGGTGATGGCAGAATCACATGAAGGCAAGCAAACCATACAACACATTTCAAACATTTGCTCTTAAAGTATCTACTCACATTCCACTGGCTAAAGCTAATCATATGGCTGAACCCCCATGCCAAAGGGCAAGACATATGCTCTCTCCCTACAGGGACCTGACAAAAGTGTGGATGTCTAACTATACTACAGAAGAGTAAAGATTTAGGCCCATAATTCAACCTAATTCAATTTACCTTACGTATTTCATTTTATTGAGCTAGTGGAATCTGAAGCCAATACTGAACAGAGATAGCACAAAAATAATGTTATAGATGAACCTGACCTATGAATTTAGATGTGAAAATGCTTTAAAAATTAATCAATTAGGGACACTTGGGTGGCTCTGTGTTTGGGCGCTTGCCTTCGGCTCAGGTCATGATCCCAGGATCCTAGATTGAGTCCAGCATCGGGCTCCCTGCAGGGAGCCTGCTTCTCCTTCTGCCTAGGCCTCTGCTTCTCTCTCTCAGTCTGTGTCTCTGAATAAATAAATGGATCTTTAAAAAAAAATTAGTCAATTAAAATAAGCAATGATATTCCTAAAACCATCTTTTATAACCAAGTATGATTTATCCCAGAATTTTAAGGATTATTTATATATAAGAAATCCATTCACGTAATACATCCTACCAGAAGGACCAATAAAAAAAAGATATAACCTCACTGAATGCGGAAAAGACATAGAATAAAATTTGACACTCATTACTAATTTTCATAAACTCTTTAAAAACCAGGAACAGGGGGCACCTGGGTAGCTCAGTCAGTCAAGCATTTGCCTTTGGCTCAGGTCATGTTCCTCCGGTCATGTTCCTCAGGTCAAGCTCCACATTAGACCCCCTGCTCAGTGAGGAGTCTTCTTCTTCCTCTGTCCCTCATTCTGCTCTCTCTCTCTCAAATAAATAAATAAAATATTTTTTAAAAATAGGAATAGAGGGCACCTGGGTGGTTCAGTGGCTGAGCATCTGCCTTCGGTTCAGGGTGTGATCCGGGGTCCTGGGATCAAGTCCTGCCATCAGACTCCCTGCAGGGAGCCTGCTTCTCCCTCTATGTCTCTCCCTCTCTCTCTCTCTCTCTCATGAATAAATTAAAAAATCTTTAAAAAATAGGAACATGAAAGTATTTGTTGACATAATAAAAAACATCTTAGAACAATAGAATGTATGTATGGGTCACAACAGATGTCCTGTAAAATCAAGAGCAAAACAAGCATAACTACTTCCACTTTTATTCAACATTTTTTCTGCTCAATGAAAAAAAATATATAAACACAGATAAGTGCTCCAACTATTAAAAAGGAGAAGATGAGATCATCATTATTTACAGATGATACAATTACATACCTAGAAAACATAAAAGTATCAACTGAAAACTCTTAGGATAAATGAGCAGTCAAATACAAAATAAATATTTGAAAATCAATGATTTTTCTATATGCTAGCCATAACCAGTTATACGATATAATAGAAAATAGATTCTATTTACAATAGCAATAAAAACATAAAATATTTAGCAGTAACCATAAAAAGAATTGGGCAGAAATTATATGTGAGGAATGCTACAAACCTTTATTCAGAGATACAGAGGACTGGAAAAAAAGAAAAGTATACCATGCTCAAGAGTGAAAAGATGAAATATTGTTAAGATATGAATTCCTCCCAAATTACTTTATAGGTTTAATACAGTTCCATCCAAAGATAAAAGGGGTTGGACCAACTTGAGAAGTAATTCTAGAGTTCATCAGGAAAGACACATTTTTGAGTATATATATTTTGAAAAAAACTGAGGTAATGGGGGGGCACTAGCCTCATCCAATAACAAAATTTACTGCAGTATGCAGTAAATTTAAGAGTGTCGTTGTTAGGGACACCTGCGTGGCTCAGCGGTTGAGCATCTGCCTTTGCCTCAGGGCGTGATCCCGGAGTCCAGGATGGAGTCCCACATCTGGCTTCCTGCATGGAGCCTGCTTCTCCCTCTGCCTCTCTCTTGTCTTTCATGAATGAATAAATAAAACCTTAAAAAAAAAGTGTCGTTAGTCTGTATTTGGCAAGACACCTCAGCAGAGCATGCTAAGCAAATTGGAAACAGGCTTTAGTTATGAGAACTTAAATGTAAGATGGTGCATCAACATGTAAATTCCATTAACATATAAGGTAAGTTGCATTTGGTTGCATGTAGCAGAAACCTGACTCCTGGGGTTTAACTACTCACTGCATGGGGGCACTGTTTCTTCTTTAAACAACCTGGCCAAGAGTAGACAATTCCTTTCTCCACCACCATGCCTAGAGTGTGTCTTTCATCCTAAGGTTGCAAAAATGGCCACTCCACCTTTATTATAGATGTAATAAAGAAGAAAGAAAGGAAAGGGAAGAGGAAAGGAAGAAAGGAAGGAGAGAAAAGGAAGTAGTATTGGCATCTATACTGAGGAGAACTCCCCCAGAAGTCTCCAACAGACATCCACTTATATCTCATTGACTATAAGTGAGTCACACCGCCAACCCAAACTGGGTTGAGAACCTGGGAGAAATACTTTTCCAAACAAAATTAAGATTCTGCTGATAAGAAATGTTAAGTGTTGTAGATAAGCAGCAATGTCTGCCACAGAATACATCTAGATCATTGTGAAGCGGAAGGGCAGGAAGGAGTAACTATCTGACTAATGAGGTTAGAGAAATTGCCTAATATGTTTAGCTAAAAACAAACAAAAAAAACCTCTAAGGTAAATTTTTGTTTTATACTAAATACCAATATGATATCTATAGGATTTACAGAATTATAATTTTTTAAAGTAAGCTCTACACCTAACATAGAACTTAAACTCATGACCTCAAGGTCAAGAGCCACATGCTCTACTGGAGCCAGCCAGGCATCCTGGATTTATAGAATTCAAAGTAAAAAAGGAATATTAGAAAAATACATATGCAAATAAAGAGCATTCTTAATGTCATGGAAAATAAAAGGAATTTGTAGGCCTATAAGCCAAGAAATAAGTATCACAGGAACATACTGATAAACCTAACTAGAGTCCATTTAATTCTGTAAGTTAAAAATCCCATTGACAAACTTAAAAGACAAACAACAAACTAAAGAAAGAATCAGAAAGGGTACTATCCTTATTATATATTATGATATTGATCAATACGGGGAAAAATCAAGGCCCCCTTATATAAAAAGAAATTTTGACAAAGGACCTGAGCCAACAATTCATGAAAGAGGAGACACAGTTTGGGGCACCTGGGTAGTTCAGCTGGTTGAGTGTCTGACTTCTAATTTCAGCTCAGGTCACGATCTCAGGTCCTGGGATCCAGGCCCACACTGGGGTCTGTGGTTCAGTGGGTAGTCTGTTTCAGGATTCTCACCCCCTCTGTCCCTCCCCTGCTCCCTCTCTCTCTCAAATGAATAAATCTTAAAAAAAGAAAGACAGTTCATAAAAACTTATGAAACAATGTGCTATTCTGAATAAATTGATAACAATTCAAAAATACCTCAATCATTGATTTTTCTCCTGAAAAAATATAAATCACACTTGTAGAGAACTTGGAAATGCAGAATTGCATGACGAAAACAGAAATCACTATGCTTCAACAAAACTGAAAGATGATTTTTCCCTCACAAATACCTCCTAATTAGTTCATTTTTCTCTACTGTCTCTCCTTTTGTTTATTTTTTTTTGATTGCCTCACACTTCACTGTACTTTTGTCAACTATTTCCCTAACAGGGCATACTGCTGCTCCCCTCAACATTAGCCTTCCATGGGGAAAGGCAAGGGGAAGGCTAGATATCAGGTAAGCAGTGAGCAGTGTTTTCCACCAGAAGCCTGATACAACTCTAATGTAACTGCAAAGAAGGCTCTGCAACGTAGGGTAGCCCATGACATTTGATATGCACTTACTGCTACTGCCGCACAACTATAAGGAAGCCTAGCACTTCATGGTTTTGCTTTCATTCAATCAGTGTAAACGGTGAAAATAAAACCTTTGAGAATTTTTTTCCTGCTGGACTTATCCTTACACAAAGTAATAAATTATAAATTTGTACATAATGCAAAAATCAACCACCTAACAGCACTGGAAAGTGAACAATTTCAGCTTTTTTTCTTCCCCAAATGACAAGCCAATCGCCCCAGCACTGTTTACTGAACATTTTTTTCCCTATTTGGTCCATTTTTAGAATCTAGTCTGTTCCATTATTTTGTGTGTCTATTTATGCACCAGTACCAAATTGCTTTAATACTGTAGCTTTATTTTCTTATTATTTATTTGAGAGAGAGAGGCACACACACATGATGGGGGAGGTGGGCAAGAGGAGAGGGAAAGAGAGCACCTCAAGCAGATACTACACTGAGTGCAGCACCCAACATGGTGCTCGATCTCACTATGAGCATGGTGATCATGACCTGAGCCAAAACAAAGAGTTGGATATTTAACTGACTATGCCATTAGGCATCCCAATACTGTAGCCCTAAAAGACATTTCTAATATCTAGTAGGGCAAATGTATCAGTTATACGTGAGTGTATAATAAACATGCCAAAACCTAATGGCTTCAAACAAACACCAACTTATTTGCTCATGACTATTTAAATTAACAGGCATTATGTTGCTGCATAGAGTCTGAAATTAATATCTTTACCCTACTTCTGAACAACACAGGGATCTTAAAACACTTTAACTCAGACAACCCCTCCTGCCTCACATGCTATCTTTAGCCCATATTTTCTTCTATCCTTTTGTAAGCCTCACAAATTTGATATTATTTTTTTATATTATTCTTTAAACTGTTTCATACAATAAATGTGTATTTAGATATAACTATACGTTCACCATTTTCTTTGCTCAGCATTCCTATTTACACCCCAAACTTTCTGTTTAGGTTCATTTTTCTTCCTTTTTTTCCTTTTGCTTGTTGTTGTTTTTGTGTTTGGTGTTTTATTTTTTTATTGATTTGGATTGGTACTGAAGACATCATCTCATTATACCTGCTTCCATTCAAGAGGACATATCATTTGAACAGAAAAACTCTGAAGATTTTTTCTAGTTAGTGTATCCTTTAAGCTTGAATGTGGGGAACTGAGGTTCAGAATTGGACAGGATAAAGCTAGAACTTCTTTTTTTCCCAATGCAGGGTTATTCAGGCAGAGGACAAAAAAATATGTAGCTGAAAATATAACCAAAGTTAGGAATACAAAGCCCAAATTTGTCTTTTGTAAGTTTTGATTTCTTTGAAATATATTGTACACAAAAGCTTCCTAGTTTGGGATCCCTGGGTGGCGCAGCAGTTTGGCGCCTGCCTTTGGCCCAGAGTGCGATCCTGGAGACCCAGGATCGAATCCCACGTTGGGCTCCCGGTGCATGGAGCCTGCTTCTCCCTCTGCCTGTGTCTCTGCCTCTCTCTCTCTCTGTGTGTGACTATCATTTAAAAAAGAAAGAAACAAACAAACAACTTCCTAGTTCAACCTTTTATTCTGGCTCATGCAACATGTCATCAGAAAGGCCTTGTTCTATGTGTTAGTGATATTTATATATGTATCTTGAAAGAGAGGATTATGTGCATAACATAGCATGTAGGTCAGAATATAAGAGAAATTTCAACCCAATTTTATATCAGAAATAATTTTATGGTAGGTTTTTGGTCTTTTTGTTTGTTTGTTTATGTATATATGTATGTATGTATTTTCTAAGACAAAATAGCCTGAACTGACTGACTTACTTATTTTCAAATTTTTATTTAAATTCTAGTTAGTTAACATACAGTGTAGAATTAGTTTCAGGAATAGAATCATCACTTACATATAAGACCCAGTGCTCATCACCCATTTAGCTCATCCCCTGTCCACCTCCCTCCATCAACCCTCACTTTGTCAGAAGTCCTACAGTGAGAGACTATTAATATAAAGTCTCTGAGTTTTTGTTTTAAAATGCTTTTATTTGATGGTATCTCTTCAAATATTACCTCTCCCTCCATCCTCTGATTATTTTCTTCTCGTACTTTGAATAAATGTAATCTGTGATATTAAGACCAATCAGAGCTCAGGTGTTGTCAACTTGACCACACAGTAGAGTGCATTGACTTTGATCACTGGTTGCTTTGGTTTCAGAGGTCTATCTTGGCAGGTGTAATGCTCTGCCTATCTGCTTTTTCATCCACTCCTCAGTCCTTCTCTGAATCAGGGCAGGGAGGAGGGGCTGACCCACATAAGCCAGACTTCCAACCTCCTGTGTCAGGAGGACTACAGCTGGACAAGCTCAATGGGAGGCAATTCCAGGCTGTAGGAGGGTGGCTCATCTCTCTCTCTCTCCTTCGGCTCTGTCTCCATCAACAGCTGCATGTTTTCCCACCTCTTGCTGGACCACAAGGTCCCTTTGGTTCCTGCTTCCTCCTAATGACCTCTGTCTTTGTTCTGCAGCAATACACCTCTTCCCTTTGTCCCTCTCGTGGCGGCAGCTTCTTGCTATTGCCAATTTCTGGGCTGCCTCACTGTCCACTGGTTTCTCAGCTCTTCTATCACATGGGCAACCAATTCCCATGTTAAATTCCCTCTGCTTGACACCCAGAGTGATTTCTTTTTCCGTTCTGAACCTCAAGAAGTATTATATTGGTTTTGTTTTTACAAAGAAAAAAAAAAGAAAGTTCTTTCTCTGTGCTCCTGAAGAATTTTAAAGCATTGATATTATCTGTTTTTAACAAGTTTGAATGAATAAATTTGTTTAGATCTCAAGCTTTTTAAGTGGGAAACTAGAATAATTTCTCAATTTTTCCTGTGGTTGTTGATCTATGTAGATTTTAGGTTATTTTTAAAGAAGAAAAACATTATCAGTTCATCTTTTAACAACTATAGACAAGGACACTATCTTTTTAAGGTAGATAATAAAAAATACATGCAAAAATTTTTTTGTTTTATTTTGTTTTTAAGAGTAGATTTGCCTGTGTCCAGATTTGGGTCAAGCCCAGAGTATCTTTTCGAATGATCAGAGGGATTGTCTCAGGATTAAAAACTGGCATAAAAGATCCATACAACCAAGAGTTGACTAAATCAACAATAACCACTGGAATTTAAGATGTGAGTTGTGTTATCACTGAGACTAAGTTAATAGGAGAGAATTCTCATAACCTGCAAGTTCCTGACCTATTCTCTTAAAAATATTTCCTCTCACACCTCCAACCACAAAATGTATTTCTAGAGTTCCACGAGTACCTGTTAAAAGAATCATCACTACCTCTCTGCTTCACATTTTTATATACATAAACCATCATGACCACTTTGGCCAGTACACAGTCTCCTTTTAGATCATTAATCTATTCATGAATTCATTAAACATTTACTGAGCAGAGGCAGTGCCAGGCAATGTTCTAGACACTGGGGATGTAGTGACAACCACTACAGACCCTGCCTCTGCCCTTGGGTAATTTATGATCTCACAGGGAAAAGAGAATTGACCGTGTTGCTGCAATTTCTGGTCAATGCTTGGAAGTCAAGGTCCTAGATGTTGGGGCTGCAGGGGTGGGTCAAGGAAGGCTTCCTCAAGAAAGATAGATTTATACTGAGACTCAAGGATGAGCAGGAGCTGATCAGACTAGGATATGTGTGTGTGGAGGTTATTTCAAGGAGAAAAAAGAATTTAGGGTGGAAGGTGCTAAATTGGAACCATAGTTTTCCCTGCAAGCCCTCTTTATTAAAAAACAGTTTTTAAATGAAAAACATCTTAAGTGGAAAGATAAGAAAGAAATGAAGAAAGGGAAGGAAGGAAGAAAAGAGAAGAGAGAGAGAGAGAGAGAGAACACAAAATCAGTAACATCTATCCAAGAACAGGACACAATTCTTGGCATCAGATTTAACTGTGTGCCTTTGGCTGGGTGACCAGACTTCTCTGAGCCTCAAATTCCTCCTCCATATAAGAGGTTCATGTTAGCACCCTGCCAGGCTGCCATGAATATGGAATAAGAACAAGTTTATGCAAGTGCCTTGTAGCTGAGAATGGATCACCTCCGTGTGTAGGAGTATTTTTTTATGACTATTTACATTTGTTAACCTGATTTCTATGAAGAACTACTTGGGAACTGCAGCCAGAGTTAGTGATCTAAGCTGCCAGAAGCCAGAAATTCAGGGACCTGAGCCCAAGGAGGGAGGACCCCCCAGGGCCCCCAGTCCGCCCCACCCCACCCCCAGCATTCACCAGCTTTCCTCACTCCTGTATATGAATGAGGTGATCTTTCAGCTGCCCTTTGTCTTGGAAAAAAATTAATTCTCATTTGCATTACCTCGTCTAAATGTCACCCACCGATATTTTGTTAGACATTAGCGGCGCTGGCAGGGAGGGCCGCGGGGTAATTGTGTTCTGCCTGGTGCTGGGATTTACATAATTTCAGACAGCAATTAAAGAATCCTAGGGAATTTTTTTTTCTCTTTTCCAACCTCTCCTACAAAGAAAGTGTTCGTTTACATTAAGCGCTCAGCTCCTCGCTGTTCATTTGCATAAAATTAAAGGTTTTTGTGTTCCCGAACAGCAGGGTAACATTTAAAATTCCGTTTTAAAAAGCTCACCTTACAATAATAAAATGTTAATATCATTTCATAGGCAATGCAACGTTGCCAGATGCCTTTCACTTCCAACTTGTACCCACTGCTAACTGTGTTCCCTCTTTCCCTCTCTCCTCCATCCCTCACTTCCTCTCAGTCTCTGTCCACCTCTATCCTTCCCCTGAGTCTCTTCAGCCTCACCTTATCTTTGATTTCTCCTTTTCTCTTCTCTACTATTCTTGTGCTAAACCGAATCCAAGTGTCCTCAACCCTCACCAGCCTAGGGCCATGAACAAAGTCAAGCTTCCACAATCACCCTGTGAATAATGACGCCAGGCTCAGCTGCCAGGTCCTCAGGAGATCCTGTCTCTACACTGGTCTCCAAGTCACCAGTCACCCAGTGCCACATCCCGACGATCCTGGACTCCCTGAAGCCAGAGTCAATCCCAGTTACTCTCACCAATCCCGTGAAGCCTGCAAGCTTCCACAGTCACTGTGGATGTCTATGACGCTTCTGGAAGATCCTTCCTCAGCCACCGCTGCAGTATCCCAACGTGGTCTCGGCCCCAAGCACTCCTTCAGTTCCTTCATTCATTCCTTCACTCTCTCTGTCAAATGACATCGAGATGATGGTACCTGAGGGCGCTGACAGCAAGGACCCCTACCTGGAACCCCACTCCCCTCTCACTGCCCAGTCCTGGGGGAAGTCTAGGCCACCAGATAGGCTCCTTGACCCCCGCCCCTGGGATAAGCCTCCCCTCAGGCCTCCCAGGCTTTGTTTGCCACCTGGGCCTCTTCAATCTACCCAAGTCTACCACAGTTTAAGCACCTCCAAACATTAAAAGGAGAGGCAAAGGCAGAGTGGGGGAGGAGGGGTGTCCCTGATTCTTCTTCCTGTGAACATCCATGGACATCATGTCAATTTTGTTACCTGGAAGGGCAATGGCTTCACACTTCATTCACCAACTGTCTAACCCCAGCAGGCACTGGTTTCCAAGTATAGACACAAGGTATAGATAGACAAAGGGCCTTGGCCAGAGATGTGAAGGGAGAACCAATTTTCTCACATGGAGAAGAGATTACTAGCTAGAGGAGAGAAGAGACAGAGAACAAGCCTCACTAATAGTGGAGAGACAAAGGGAGCACAGAGAGAGGCAGCCATGTGGTTAGGTAAGCAGAGATTGCCTGCACTCCTCACATCATCCAGGAGGAGGCAAGGGTAGGAGTAGGAACTACATAAAGATGGAATCTACCCCCTCAGCCCACAGATTGGGAGCTCAGGATCAGGAATGATGCCAAGATATAGAAAAAGATACATATCTGTTTAGTACAAACCAGTTTTGGAACAGATATTCAGATGACAAACAGTTAAGTTTTTAATGTGAATAAGAACTAGGCCCTAAAGGATGAGAAGCCATTAATGAAGTGGGAAGGGGGTGAGTGTAGTCATTCTAGCAGAGGGATCAGCCTGTGTGAAGGTTCTGAGGAGGAAGAAGTATAGCTTGTAGAAGATCCGAGGGAAGGAAGGCAAGGCACACAGAGCATAGGAAGCAAGAGGAGAAGCATGCAAAAAAAACCAGGGAAGTATTGGGGCACCTGGGTGGCACAATCGGCTAAGCATCTGACTCTTGGTTTCAGCTCAGGTTATGATCTCAGGGTTATGAGATCGAGACCTGTGTCAGGCTGTGCACTCAGCATGGAGTCTGCTTGAGATTCTCTCCCTCTTCCTCTGCACCCTCACTACTCATGCTGTGTGTCTCTCTCTCAAATAAATAAAGCTAAGCAACAACAATAAGAAGAAGAAAGTATAGCCCATAGACAGGGAAAGAAGCCATTAATAGGAATTGTCTCTGTGGAAACCCAGACACTGGACTTACTAGACAAAGGCTGCCAATCAGGTATTTCAGATGACCAAAGAGCTCATGGAGGCCACGTCCAAAGAACCAAAGAAAACTATGAGAATGTTACCTTACCAAATGAAGAATACAAATAAAGACATAAGTGTTTTATTTTTTATTTTTATTTTTTTTAAAAGATTTTATTTATTCATGACAGACACAGAGAGAAAGAGGCAGAAACACAGGCAGAGGGAGAAGCAGGCTCCACGGAGGGAACCCGACGTGGGACCTGATCCTGGATCTCCAGGATCACACCCTGGGCTGAAGGCGGCCATAAACCGCTAGGCCACCGGGGCTGCCCAACATAAGCATTTTAAAAAGGAACTAGAGATTCTGGAGTGGAAAAGTATAACAACAGAAATGAAAACTTCACTAGAGGGGATAAATAGAATTGAGCTGGCAAAAGAAAGAATTAGCAAATCTGCAGATATGTCCATTGATATTATTTAGTCTGAGAAAAGAAGGAACAAAGAATTAAGATAAGTGATCAGTGCCTATGAGACCTGTGGGGCACTGTCAGGCACACCAGCATATGCATAATGGGAATTCAGGAGAGGCAAGAGACAAAGGGGCAGAAAGAATATTTGAAGAAATATCTAACAACTTTCCAAACTTGATGAAAAACATGAATCTACATATCCAAGAAGCTCAAAAAACTTCAATTTAGATAAATCTGAAGAGATGCATCATAATCATATGACATATCACAATCATAATCACATCATAATCAAACTGAAGAAAGACAATCCTGAAAACAGCAAGAGACAAGGGACTAATCATATTCTTGATAACATTAAAAGCCAATTTCTCAATAGAAACATGGAAGTCACAAGGCAATGTGATGAACTATTTAAAGTTCTGAGAGGAAAAAAACTGTCAGCCAAGGACTCCATATTCAGCAAAATTATCCTTCAAAAATTAAAGAGAAATTAAGACTATCCAGACCATTTAATGGGAGAAAGAAGAATCCCTTCAACCAATGGTATTAAGGCAACAACAGCAAAAAATGAAATTGGACCCCTACTTCACACTGTCTATATAATTAACTCAAAATAAATTAAAGATCTAAGTGTAAGAGCTAAAACTATAAAACTCTTAGAATAAGACACAGATGTAAATGTTCATGACCTCATAGATTAGGCAGTGGTTTCTTTAATATGAAAACACAACAAGAAAAAAATAGATAACTTGGACTCATCAAAATTAAAAGATTTGTGTATCACACGATATTATCAAGAAAGTAAAAAGGAAACCCACAGAATGGGAGAAAATATTTACAAGTTATAGATCTGAAAGATTTAGTATCTAGAACATGTAAAGAACTCTCATAAATCAACAACAAAAAGATAAATAATCCAATTTAAAAATGAGCAAAGAACTTGAACAGATGTTTCTCCAGAGAAGATAAACAAATAGCCAGTAGGCCCAGGAAAAGATACCCAACATCATTAGTCATTAGAGAAATGAAAATCAAAACCACAATGAGATACCACTTCATACTCACTGGGCTGGCCATAACAGTAATTTTTTTTAATGGAGAATAACAAGAGTTGGCAAGGATGTGGAGTAATTAGAACTCTACTACATTTGCCAGTGGGAATGTAAAATGGTAGCACTGCTGTGGAAAACGGTTTGGCAGTTCCTCCAAATGTTACACATAGAGTCCCCATATGACCCAGCACTTTAACTCTAAGAGAACTGAAAATATATGTTCACACACAAACTTATACATAAATGTTCATAGTAGCAATATTCATAATGGCCAAGGAGTGGAAATAAGCCAAATGTCCATCAACTGATGAATGGCTACATAAAATGTGGTACATCCATACAACAGTTTTATTGGGCCATAAAAAGGAATAGAGTTCTGATACATGCCACAACACGCATGAACCCTGAAAATTTTATGCTGAGTGGAAGATCCCAGAACCAAAAGGCCACAAGTTATAGAATTCCATTTATATAAAATGTCTAGAATAGGCAAATCCATAGAGACAGAAGATGGAATACTGGTTGCCAGGGTCTGAAGGGAGGGGAAATGAGGAGTCACTGTTTAATGAACACAGGGTTTCTTTTAGGGCTGCTAAAAATGTTCTGGAATCAGATAGTGGTGATGGTTGTAAAACACTGTGAATATACTAAAAACTTCTGAATTGTACACTTTAAAATGGTTTATATCATTTATAGAGCAAATGAATACAATGATATGATAAAGTAAATGAGGCAAAATAAGAATTGGTAAATAGGAATAATAGGTATTCTTTCATCAAACTAATTTTTTACTATGTAATTTTTCCATAAATGTGAAATTATGTTTTAAAATAATGGGCTTAAAAATAAAATAAAACAATGGCTTAAAATGGCAAATAAAAGTACAACTAAATAAATAAAGTGTGCATCAGGAGAACCCTGGGGCCTGGGAGAAACATCGGGCTCTGTGTATCTACACAGAAAGAAATCAAAGTGAAAAAGAGAAGAGAGAATGGCATGAGCCTGGGCCTGCATACTGCTCTGTGAAATGGGTACAGAAGCACACACAACCCAGAGCCTGTGGAAGGATTCAGTGAGATACAGCAGATGCTGAGGTAGCTCAGTGTCCAGCATAAGGTTAAGAGCTCTGTAAACAAGGGCAGTTAGGATGATGGTTATGTAATACTTCTATAATACACACATGCAGAACTATTCTAAGCGTGCACACACATACACACACACACATAAATCTTGGGAGATAGGAACTATTATCAACATCCCCATTTTATGATGAGGAAACTGAGGCACAGAGAGATTAACAACTTGCCCAAGGTCATAGGGCTTGTAAGTCGTGGGACTAGGATCTAAACCCAGGTGGTGAGGTTCAAGAAACCTCTGTTAAATGACCTCATAGCCCTAAGGGTTTTCAGTTTGATTATTTTGATATATTTATTTTTATTTATTAAATAGGAGAGGGAGAGAATCTTAAGCAGGCTTCACACCCAGTGAGTAGCCTGATGTGGGGCTCAATCTCATGCCGTTGAGATCTTGACCTGAATCAAAATTAAAAAAATCAAGAGTCAGACGCTTAGCCAACTGAGCCACCCAGGCACCCTTGGTTTTTTGATATGATAGCTACAGTCAGAATTAATTCAACTAGCCTCTCAAACTCCTCCAATCTTCCATTTCAGAATCCTTTGGTATAGCCTATGAGCTCTGGATTCTCTGTTCAGAGGAGACAAGAGTACTGAGCAGGGAACTGAAGCAAAGAGCCTCTACAGGGAGGGAAGCAGGCCAGTGCCTCCCACCAGATGTACCAGTACTGGAATGGGGCAGCCTGCCTGGGACAGTAAAGGGTTGAAAGAGGATAAGTGGTGGAAGGGGCAGGGCAATGCTACAGTTGAGCTAAGCAGGTGCCAGAGTGTGAATGTGTCCCCCCAAAATTCATGTTATAACTTAACATAGCATTTGGGGGTGGAGCCTTTGGGAGGTGATTAGGTCATAAAGGCACAGCCCTCAGGAATAGGATGACCAGAGTCTGGATGCTCGACATGCCCTATGGATGTTAAGCTTTTCTATAAATAATAAATAAATTTTGGCAACCATCAGTTTGTTCTCTATATTTACAGGGTGCCAAGTTAAATATGTAAGGTTTTTGTATATTAATTATATTTCAATAAAGTAATTTTTAAAACTTAAAAAAAAAGGAATGGAATTAGTACCTTTCTTAAAACAGACCAGGAAAGCTCCTTTGTCCCTTGTACCATTTGAGGATACATCAAGAAGTCAGCCTCAGCAATCCAGAAGAGGGCCCTCATCAGAACTCAAGGATGCTGGCACCCTGATCTTACACTTCCGGCCTCCAGAACTGCAAGCAGTACACTTCTGCTGTTTAAAAGCCACCCAGACTACAGTATTCTGTTGTAACAGTCCAAAGAGATGGAGATAGTGGGCTAACCAGAGTTGGATTTGACTGGCCAGGCTGATGGGCTGGGAGGGGAAGAACTCACACAACCCGAATGCTAGTGCTTACAGAAACAACGAGTGCCATATTTTGAGCATTTGCTCAGTGCCCAGGTCCATGTTAAGGGCTTTACCCACATCTTGAGTTTAACCTCTCAAAACCCTTAGGGGTTAAGTGTTGTTATTGTGTGCATTTCACAACTCAGGAAGCTGAGGCTCAGGCTTTGCCCGGGGTCATCCAGTGTATAAATTATTAAGTGAGACCCCCAGGCTCCTGACTCCTCGCAGCCCCTCTGCCCTGTCCAACACAGTGCCAACACGCGGCTGGTTGAGCTGCCAACCATGAGCTGACGACGGAGTGTTTGAGGGGAAGACTTGAAGGGCCTCAGCACAGGGTTCTCCCCATCAAGTCCCCATGGAGGTCTGCAAGGCCTGAGGGCAACCCAAAGGTCAGGGGACCCTGCAGCAACTGTCCCTTCTCTCTGGCAGGGCTGGCAGGATAGTGGGGTGGGGGGTCCTCACTCCTTGGTAAAGGAGGGGAGTGCTGCTCAGGGGCTTACCAAATTAACAGCCTCAGGGCTGGCCAGGCCCTGCCCCTAATCAGCTGCCTCTCAGGCTGCCTTTGGTGGCTCCTTATGCCCTCTGGCTCCGAACAAACAGGCACCTCATTAGCCCCATTAAGCACTCATTTTAGCTGCATGGTTCTGGGGAGCAAGTGTGTGCTTGGAGCACACAGTGGTTTATTATGTTTTCAGAAATAACACTTATGTAGACAAAGGAGGCCAACAGCCCTGGGAGGGAACTTGAAGGCACAGTGAGGACAGTCAGCTAGCCGGGCCTCACCCTGCCCTGGTAAGTCTCCCTCCTTCCATGTCTAAACTTCCCACCCACTCCCTCTCCTACTGCCCCCTGCCTTTGCTGGCCTCGTCCAGATATAGTTCCTAAAGCTCCTACCAGTCATACCAGCCAAGGACAAGGTCAAGGCCAAGGCCAAGGGCCTATATACTCCCAGTAATGGGTCAACTTGCTCCAAACGGAGCACTCAGACTTCAGAGCGCCAGGCAGCCCCAGACCCTACATCCAACCAACATCCAACCAGCCATGTTGGCTGGCTCTCAGGCTTGCCTGTGAAACCTGCTGATACTGTGCATAGGGGCGTACTCATATCTATTACCTCCAAGGGTCAGCAGCTTCAGCCATGGAGTTTTCTCTTCCTTCAAACACAGCCCAGGTAACCAACCTAGTGCTGCAAATCTGATTTCCAGTATTTTCACTGCTCCTCTTCTGAGTGGCCTCCATCCAGTGCTCAGTGGTCTTAACCTAGCAACCACAGAATCCTTTCCCGCCCTCTCCCAGCAAGACCCCAGAATCAAGGACTGGTCACATTTACTGGTGCTCTAGTTTCACAAAAGCACATCCAAAATTGGCTCCTGGGCCAATTGAAATGGCTTGCGAAGGCCAACAGTGCAACAAATTGAGCAGTAAAATAAAGGCATATTAGATTATAACCCAAAGTATAAAATAAATATCCATGAGCCCATTTCAATAGAAATAATGACTGAATCAATTAATAAATGGAGAAGAGACAAATATCCCATATAGAAGAATTCCAAATAATTTATGTAGACAATCTGCCCTCAAGGAGGTAAAGGGAAAACTCTCCACTCCTTAGGTATGGAGTGTGCAGAGAAACCTCCTTCCAAAGAGGACAAGTAAGGAAAGGGGGGAAAAGAGTAACCTTACCCTGGTGAAACCTGAAAATGCACCTCAGCCAGGTGACCAAGGTCAACATCAACAGTATGAAGCATGTGAATAGCATGTACCCTTGATATGATGTGAGGAAATGGTACTCTCTGGTCTTTCTCCCTAAAATCCATAACCTCAATCCAATCATGAGGAAAACTTGATGACAAATCCCAATAGAGGGACATTCTACAG
The DNA here is from genome assembly GCF_018345385.1 of Vulpes lagopus. NCBI lineage: Eukaryota > Metazoa > Chordata > Mammalia > Carnivora > Canidae > Vulpes > Vulpes lagopus. The sequence continues at coordinate 4,201,096 of NC_054835.1, read as the reverse complement.
AACCCCCCAGCAGTACTCCTAAAACTGTCAAGATCATCAAAACCAAGGAAAGTCTAAACAACTATCTTAACCAAGAGGAACCTAAGGAGACATAACAACTAAATGTGACATGGTAGAGAGGGTCTTGGAATGGAAAAAGGATGTTATGTACAAACCAAGGAAATCTGAATAAAGCATGGACTTCAGTTAAGAATTATGAATCAATATTGGTTCATTTATGATGATAAATGTATCATATTCATGTAAGATGCCAATAATAGGGAAAACTGGGTATGGGGTACACAGGAAATCTCTGTACTCATTTTTCCTGTGAATCTAAGACTATTCTCAAACATTAAATAATGATTGCTTTCCAGGTCTTATGTGAGCTGGCTCCTGTCTCCTCTCTACCACATACCACCCCACTTCCCAACTCCATTGAAAGTGCTCATATTAACTCTTCCACCAACACCCTCCTTGCCAGTCTGTGGGCTCCCTCCGCTCATCTTCAGGGACTTTCCGCATTTGACTCTGCCCCAGCACATGCTTTCCAAACTCCCCTCCTTCCCTAGACAGGGCCATGTCATGGATCACTCCTGGTTCTCCTGCTACTGTTCGGGCCATCATTCCTACACATCCTCTTCTGGCTTCCATACTATGCCTCTCCTACAGTCCTTCGAGGACTACCTCTTAGTCCCTCTTCTCCTATATTCTCCCTAGTGAGTCAGACTCCACATAGAGGCCAGGGTCCTAGGTGTTCCTCTCCAGCATAGATGGCTTTGTGGTAACCAAAAGCTGTGTGCTCATCCCCTCATTGTGGGCATTTCTAATAAAGAAGTCAGCTGTACATCCAATCAACTGTCCCAAACCTACATGTTCATCTTCCCCTAAGCACATCCTTCACCCTCTGTCTTTTGGCTCAGTGACTGGCGTCTCCATCCACCTGGGAGCCTGAGGCTGAGTCCTGTATATAGGTCCTGAGCTCTTTCTGCCCCTCATCAGTGACAGAGGGACCCGTGGAAGCTACCTCTTTAATGCTAGCTTCAGGCACTTTATACACTTGTGTCACCATCCTGCTGTTGCCACTTTCATCCCTTGCCTGGATGTCTACGCAACCTCCTCCATCCAATCTGTTCTCTCCACAGCAGCCAAGGTGGTGACTGTAAACTGCTCATATGACCCCAATACCACCTGCCTGCAATGCTAGTGGATCTCAGATGCCTTCGCTTGGCTCCCACAACCTTTCCTTCTCTCCTTTCTCTGCATCATCATCTGCTGCCTCTACTTTTAATACCATCTCCACTCCACACAACTGAACCACCACCTATCACTTGCCCATGTCCTCAGTCTGGTGTGCTCTTTTCTCCCTTGTTCTCTAATACCTGATGGTCGGTCAGGACTCAGGAGAGAGGGTAGCTCTAACCTGCTAGCTGACCCAGTGCCTCCTCTGTCCCCGGAACACCATGTACTGATTTCCAGTATTTCCAGTATTCCTCCTGCTAGAGGACCTAACACTTGGGGCAGGTATCATCTGCTCACAGCTAGCATCTACCTCTCCCTCGTTCCCTCCTAGCCCATGAGCACTTCCAAGGTGAAGACTGCATCCCATGCTCACTGTCCCCCCAGGACTCACTGTCCCCCAGAGCTCAATACAGCAAACATGTATTTAGCACCTACCATATACCAAACACAATGCCAAGGATCTGACATGCATTTTCTCATATTTATCCCTTATAATAACAAATGAGGGTAGGTGCTTTTTAAATTATTATTGTTCTTTTACCAAAGAGGAAACTAAGGCACAAACAACTTGCTTAAGGTCACACAGCTGAAGTCATGGAGCTGAAATGGAAACCAAAGGTCTGACTCTATCACTTGTCCTTTTAATTGCACTGTAGTTTGTTTCTTGTCCCCTTTTCCATGTAACAGTCTAGAGACCCATGCCAACAGATATCATCCATAACACTGTTTTATGGGTCCATAGCATTCCATTATGTGGATGCGACATAATTTGCTTAACCGATCTTGTTATTAGTATGTGTCCAATTGTATGGCTTTATTTTTTCATAGTTAACCAATTATACTAGCACTATTTATTACATAATTCTTATTTTTTCCTACTGATCTGAAATGCCACTTTTACCATATAATAAACAGTTATACATGCTTGAGTAATTTTCTCATGTTGGCTCATTTGTTTAATTGTTTCATACTGTTTTGAGTGGTTATACATTTACAATGTGTTTTCATTCATTCGCTCACTCACTCATTTAACAAATATCTACTAAGTAGTTCTGTGGATCAGGTGCTGTTCTAGTAACTTCGAATCAACAGTGGAAAATGGAGCAGTGAGCAACCTCGCCTTTCCTGTACTTGCATTTTAATATCTGACCTTGAAAGTAGCTCCCACCTCGATCAATTTTATTTATTAAGATGTTCTTAGGCGTTCTTGCCTATTTATAACTCCCAATGAACTGATGTTGGCAAGTAAGAAAAATGCATTTGGGATTTAATTGGCACTGAATTAAATGTATGGATTAATCTTAATGGAATTGACAATTTTTAATCTTCTTTTCCATGAATACAGCAGGCGTTTCCATATAGTCAATTCTTATTTTTATGTTAAGTTTAGTCTCACACATTTATTGCTAAGTTTATTACTAAGTATTTTATATTTTTGTTGCCATTGTGAATGTCATCCTTTTTCCATCATATATTCTAGATGATTAATGCTAGTACATAGGAAAAGCATTGATTTTTGAATATTTCTTTTAAGTCAGCATCTTACTGAATTCCTTGATTAATTGTAATAGTTTCTAGTTGATCTTTTGGATTTCCTAGGTAAATAAGCATATAATATGTGAAAAATAATTTTGCCCCCTTCTCCCTTGTAATTTTTACCACTTGTTTTTCTTTTATGTTCTTGTTGTATTGACTGGTAAAAGATTTTCAAGGTGTGCTGGCAAATGTTTAACCAGTTCTCCAGGGAAGATAATCCTGATTTGCTGTATTTTCCAATTTCCATGGTATAAATGCCCCCACTGTGGCCAACTGTCACTAAACACAATGGGAAGAGATGCACACTTCTTTTGATGCCATAATTCATGGTCCCCAACTGCAGATGATTTCACATTAATTCTTGTGTTTCTCTCGTCAGCGTTCTCTTCTGTTCTCCACTGCTGCCAATTCTCTTCATCCCTCCTCAAACTGCCCGCTTCGTCATCTTTGACTTTGGCTGACCCTTAGCTAGCAGTGTCCCAGCATCTTCCTGGTGAGCCTAAACCCTTATCTCCATCAGCATCAGTCACTGCCTCCCCCATCCCAGGTGCTGGAAGGGACTGGGGATTCTTCCTACAGAAACCAACCCCACACCAGCACCAGTGCTCTAGCCATGGCCCCTTCCACCTCTGGGGGTCTAGCCCCCCCATTTACCCCATTTCTTTCCTCTCTACAAGAGCTTTCTCATCAACATTTAAACATTCTCCAGTCTGTCGGATCCTAAAATTCAAGCAAACAAAAACATTTTTATCACATTAACCCTTCTGTGTGTCTTTAGTGGACTTTGTGGATGATACTTCCCAAAGAACTGTCTTCTGTGCTTTCTCTTTTCTTCTACTCATTTCCTGAACCCCTGCAATCTGGCTTCTTCTCCCACCTCTTTATGGAAACAACTCCCATCAAGATCATCAATGACCCTGTTACTGCTAGATCCAGTAGATGCTCCTGAGCCCCCCCATCTTCCTATCTTTGCCACAGTTTTTAACTCCACTCCCAATGTCCTCCTCTGTGAAACATTCCTCGTGGCTGTAGTGATTCTGTGCTCCTGAATTCCTCCAAACTCTCATATTACTCAAGCTCCTTCATTGATTCTCCTTCCACTTCAGGATCTACCCAGTCTCCCTTTCCCTTTGACCTGTACTCTTTCTTCCCTAATATCAATCTTCACTTCTATGTTCTGGGCTCCCAGCTCTTCTCAAGCCCAGGCCAGATATATGAAAATGGTACTTAGTGGGCCTCTGGGAAGAAATAGTTGTGATAATGGTGACAGGGGCAATGAGATGGTCAGCCAAAGTCTAGAGCAGTGAGATTATGGTTCTGGAACAAGAGCAGGGATCTCTGATTCCCACACCATATGCTTGGCCTCCACCTTAGGACTGTGGGTTGAGGGAAAGAGGTTCTTTTGGGAATGAACCAAGAACAAACATTCAACTGTTCTGACTCATCATCACCCAGGAAACAGACCCAGTCTTATTGCTACGCATATTTTAGGGTCCTAATGGAGGAATCTTTTTCCCCACCACCTCGGTGACAGGAGCCAAGAGAGGAACAATATGGAGAAGGAACTGCAGGGTCAGCACAGAGGCAGCAGCTGGCCATTAGCAACCCATGCAGTAGCAGCTGTGCTCTCAAACTGTAGGACCGACTCCCTGAGGACACTGCTATGAGTGCAGGTGCACATGGCTCAAACTCCCTCCTGGGCAAGCTTTGGTAAGGAACCTGTCCAAGGGTGTGGGGGTCCCAGCACTTGCACTGGGTGGGGATGCAGAGGCAAAAAGGATTTCACATTTTCTATAGCTAACAACATCCCCAGTTATTAACTGATGGCCTTGAGCAAGTTAGCTAACCTTTTAGGAGATTCATTTTCTGAAATGGGAAGACTAATATTAGTACCTTATAGGTTGTTATTAGGAGTCAGTGACATCGTGAATATAGGGGTTCCCTGCACAGTGCCTGACAAGCTGAAAGAACTGCCTATATGCGAGCAGGCTCTTATCATTAGTACTGGTTGCCTTGAGAAGCCTAAAGAAAAGGGGTCCCAAGAAGAGACAGAAAAGTCAGCAATGCCTGCCGGTTTGTGGACCTGATTAAAGCTGCCCCCTCCTCTGTGACTGGGGGGGGTAGGGTTCCCATACTCACAGATGGGGGGTAAAGAGCTCTCTCCCTGGCAGTGTGGGAACTCTGTGCCCCCTTTTCTCTGTCACTGAGGCCTATATTAAGAACACTAAATGTCAGCACAGACGCTTTAACTGCTAATGTGCGGGTGAAAGGCAGGTAGAACGCAGGTGTGTTGGAGGGAAAAGAGAAGTCAGAAGGCAGAGACAGAGAATTGGGGGGGGGGGTAGAAAAGCAAGATTAAATTAATTAGGATCTGCAGCAGGAGGAAGCATCATGCCAGAGGAATGGGAAGACCAATCAACAGGACATTGTGACCAGTCCAGGAATGCTGTGCAATCAGGGGGCAGCCTGACTCCACGAGGGTCAGGAAGAGACTGCTTGAGTCTTGGCTTAAAACCCCTGCAAAGACCTCCACTTGAAGAATGGATGGGGTTGGGGAAGGAGCCTCTCCGAAAGCCCCGACTGCCTGTGAAGGCGGCTGTCAAAGCAAGGCGCTGTTGCTAAGGGAACCGCCTGAGAAGAGCCTTGTGTGAAGATGAAGTCAACCCACCTCCTGGCAGCTGTGAGGTTTGGGAGGGGGCCCAGTGCTTCATCCAGGTCTGCTCTGCTGTTTCCCCAGCCAGCCTTTGATTCCTAGAGGGCAGAGACCCTGCCTCCCCTGATTGTGGCTCAGATTGGGCTACTCATTAGCAGGACAATGCCATGTTGATGACTGTTACAAACAGTGGTAACCAAAAAAAGTACCTTGGATCAAAGGTCCCTGGAGCAAAGGAACCTGGAAGGGGACACTAATGCCTTTCTGTCTACAGATCCTCTGGTGCCCAAAGGGCTCCAGAATCACAGGCCACATCCCCACAGGAGGACATCTGCTATTCCACATAAGGATTAATGTGACTCATAAAACATTTTCATTAAATTGGGATGAACATTCCAGTTAAATCGTGAGGCAAGGGGGAGGGCACCGCAAAAGTGTGCAAGGACTCTTTGGGGCCTAGGCCTAGAACTAGCTATTACCCAAAGCAAGTCACAGTAGGGATCAAAACCCCTCCATTCAGATACAGGGAGATGTGAAGAAAAACCGTGGCCATTTTTGCAATGAATCTACTGCAGTGGTGATTAACAACATAGGGTGAACTCAAACTCTAACTCACAACCCACTTGCTAGGTGACCTCAGGTAAGTTACTTTCCTTCTGGGAGTCTCCTTTTCCTCATCTAAAAAAATGGTCAAAGGAAATTTCTCCTCCCATAAGACCTTTGGGACAATTCAGAGAAATCATGCGTTGGAAGTGCCTGGCATGGCACCTGGGACCTAGGGGGTGCCAGCAAATGTGGCTCCCTCCCTTTACCCCAGGAGACTGCGGACTGCTTCTTGCTGTGCAGGAAAAGGCTGGGGACCCAGCTGGGGGTCTGCCACCCCCCCCAACTCCCCACCCTTCATCTTCCCCCCTCTGGAGCCCTCCTGCTGAGAACTCTCAGCACTCAAGGTCTTAAGGATAGTTAAGTAGCAAACTATGTGTTCATAATAAAATTTGCCTGCCTCTCACAGACATCCAATTTGCTTACATCCAAAGAGAAGAATTGGGTGCCTGCTTCCGAAATTGTTTTAATCTCTGCCACAGAATGCTTCTGGCAGGGTTTTTCAACTGGAAAATAGGAAATGAGTTAGAAACAATGGAGGAACGTGAATAATCTCACTTAAGATGTTTGATCTTGAGATGAGATGAAGTTGAAATAGATTTCCCGGTTCACAGCCAGACAGCAGTGAGTGGGAGGGGAGAGGGTTGGGGGCAGTGGGCCTGACTGGGTCCCAGATCTGGAAGGGACAAGGGCTCTCCTGCCTACCTGGCCTAGGAAACTCCTCCTAGTCCTGCAAAACTCTGGCAAACTATATACTGGATGGGAGACAAGCCCAGCCTCATCACCCCAAAAGGAGGCAAAGTCTTTTGGTTTCTCCATATGCCTCTATCTTATAGTATTGGTTGATGGAACCAGCCCACACATCTATTTAACAGATGTCTGCTGTGCACCTACTATGCATTGTGGCCTGTCCTAGGCACTGGACCTTCAGACTTGAATAAAACCCATTTCTTATCCTCAAGGCACTCCTGAGAGTTGCCAGGGACCAATGGAAAGGTAGGAGCTGATGCTTATTATGGAGTGTTCCTAGTACAGGCCTGGGCTAAAGATGCTACGTTCATAAATCTGCTACCACCTCACAGAACCTGTGGGGAAAATGGGCTGAGAGAGGAATATCTGACTCTTCCAAGGATGGGATCAGATGAGACTACAGAGTCTGTGCCCTGCGCCTGGAAGAATATTTTGCCCAAGCGAATGGCTTGGACAGGGGTGGCATAGAAGGATGCAAAGGCGGAGTTCAGGGAAGTATGAGGAAACATGGGTAGCCAGGGCCCCGGGAAGGCAGATTATGGGCAGCAGGGAGGGCATACCTACTACCTCTGGCCCAGCTCGGTGTGGGAAAGTAGCTCTGGCCTTAGTCCTAGACATACTCTAAAAGCCAAGGGAAGCCGGGTGAGGAAGTACCTATATTGTCCCTGATCATCACAAAGACATACTCCTACATCACTCAAACATGCAGACACACACATTTATAAATATATTACACAGAATATACCCACCCCTGCCCCCGGACAAATGCACTAGATATATCTGCATGCACCCACGCTCACACATGTTCTAAGACTAAAAATTCCCCGGGGGCCAGGATCAGGTCAGTCTTGCATACCACTGTCCCCCAGCACAATTCCTGGCTCACAGCAGGCCCCTGTAAATAATGATGAATTTGAACTCAGTTCCAACACATGTGCACACACACAGACACACATACACATGTGCATGGCGGTTGATGCTGGGGGAGGGGTAGTTAAATCTCCACAGCCCCCAACTCGGTTGGACCTTTGCAGGTAGAATCTGGAGGCTGGGCTGTTCATGGGGGCTTATGACTCTCTGCCACTGGGACCCAAGCCCATCCAAAGGTCTCCATCCAGTCTTTCTGCCCCAGAGGCTCCACGGGGGGGGGGGGGGACAGCAACACCCCCATTAACAGTTTCCACCAGGGCCTGGCCTCTCGGGGTCCTGGGTTGGGGGTTTAATGCATTATTGATTTCCCCAAGAAGGGAAAGTGCTGCAGCCATGGGTCCAGGTAGCTTATTTTGTGCGTCGATGACATTCAGGTACTAGTGAAAAATTATACCAATTATTAAATCAGCCATTATTACTTCAAAGTGCAATCAGTTGTCACAGCGGAGAGAGCTTGCACGGCGCGTTATTAGTCGGGCTGTGTGCACAGGGAAAGTGCTGAGAGGGGAGACTTTAACCAAAGGGCAAATGCATGAAATTTACTTAGAAATAGCGATTTATCACCCCTGGGTTTCTTACTGCTCAAATCCAGGCAGACACTTCACTGGCAGGAGACAGGCTCCGCGGCTGCCCCTGCCTCCTGCAGCTCCCACCCTGACAGGAAATGAAAAATTGAGAAGTCGTTGTAACAGCTTAAAGATGCATTATCCTTTTTGATGTGCAATTTGAGCTTCATATCCAAAGGCAGATGAAATCACGGGCACCCACGCCAGGCAGAGTCGGAGAGAACCACCTTTCTGAGTTTGGGGAGGGTGTTCTGGGGTTCTGTGCCCTCCCTCCCCCACCCCTCCACCCTACCCCCATCCCTGGCCCCACCTGGCCCTGGCTGCTGCTCCAAACTGAGAGTCCCAGGGGGTTAGGACTAGGTTCAAGGAGGGAGAGATCTCTAGCTGGGTGAGGGGGGGAGAAGGAAGAAGGAAGATATAGAGAGGAGAGAGAGAAACAAAGATGTAGAGGGTGAGAGGGAAAAGAGGGCGAGAAATAAAAACGAGAGACAAAGACACAGAATGGGAGGAGACATGGACAGAGAGACAATCAACAAAAACCAGGCATGAGCACTGGTGCTCACCCGAGGGAAGGTATGTTCAGGGTGTGTGTGTGTGTGTGTGTGTGTGTGTGTGTGTGTGCCAGTGAGTGTCCACCGCTGCTGGCAGGGGAGGACCACACCAGTGACCCTCAGCCTCCTGGCCTCCTGGCATATGCAGGAAGAGGGAGAAATCACTTTTGATTTTTGTGGTTCATATGGATCCATCCTCCATTAGCACAAAGGACAGTGTGCCCCAGAACCAGCCCCTGGTCCCACTTATAGCTTCATGGTTGACATGGCCCCCTCATCTCCTAACACTCCCAGATCACAAGCCATCTACAGCTGAGGGTAGAGTGAAGGGTAGACTTTGCCTTTGTTGCCAGGAGAAGGGCAGGGACATAGACGGATATTCAGGAAAACTTGGGAGACTCCACATAGCCCTCCACTCCTATGTGACCTTGAGCAGGTGATGACATCTGTCTGAGCCTCCTTCCTCATTTGGGAGATGGGCTCACAGACTTGTGAGGAGAGCTGAGAGCCTGTGTGCACACAGTACCTGGAAGAAGGAGCCCATCACAGCAGCCCAGAGCTCCAATCAATGTCAGAGGGCCTGGATACAGGGTGGCCATGGGTCATTGGGGCCCCAAGATGGAACCCGTCTGGGTTTTTTTTCTTTTAAAGATTAATTAATTAATTAATTAATTAATTTGATATAGAGAGAGAGATAGTGACAGAGTGTGAGCCCAAGTAGGGGGAGAGGCAAAGGATGAGAGTCTCAAGCAGACTCCCCACTGGGCAAGGGAGCTTAATGGAGGGCTCAAACCCATGACCAATGAGATCAAGACCTGAACCAAAATCAAGAGTCGGACGCTCAGCCAAATGAGCCACCCAGGCACCCCTGGACCCCTGTGCTTCTATTCGCCAAGTACCTGTTGTTAAAGAAATTAGATCTGTGTACCTGTCAAGTGGACCACACATGCAAGATTCCTCTTCACACACACACCTAAAAAGACAGATGTACAAGAAGATTGGAGAGGTGTGGCAGGGAGCACTGGGTCTTGGTCTGACAGATCTGGGTAGCATCCACCTGAATGTAAACTCCCTGAGGGCAGAGATTTTTGTTCACTCAAATATTTGCCAGTCACTCAAATTATTTGGTGAATGAATAAATCATTTGCCACTCTCAAGCTGAGTGATCTTAGGCAAGATACTTCGCCTTTCTGATCCTTTGCATTTATCATTAGCAAAAGGGTTCCTGCTTCATGGACCATGTGAGGCTTGTGTGAGATAAGGCATGCACAGTCATGCAACGAGCAAGAAGGAAGTAAGAGTGGCTCTTTTTGTTATTATCAATAGGAAGGAAAGAAGGATATATGTTATGGATGGTTATCTCTAGGCAATGCGATAAAGGAAGATTTTTTTGTCCTTCTTTTCTGTATTTATCAAGTCTGAACTAGCTTTATAATCAGAAAAAAAGTAATACATTTATTTTAAAAGAAATAAGTATTTGGCATCATGAAGTTCTCAGAGAGGCAGGGTGTGTGGCCCCTAAGCCTGGGGGCACCTGTACCTATCCTCTCCAACCTAGACTGGTGTCCCGGGGGGGCTCAGGGTTATCCTTAAATTTGGGTGTCCAGGGACACAGGTGGGGCCCCAGGTCCCTGACCCTACTTCCTCCAGTGCGTCAGGGGAGGGTCTCCCAGGCACGTGTGCCAATTAAGTCCACCTATTCAAGCTCACATTCCTGCTAAGCAAGCTCACAAAGCCTCCAAAGCCAAGTGTGAGGCCCTTGTTACATATCCGATACCAACATGGACTGGAGTATCAAGATCCTTCTCTGCCTTCCCAGAAGACTGGAAGCTCACTGACAACAAAATAAGCCTCTGCCAGGACCACCTTGCTTTTGTTATATCCATTTTCTTGGCCTTCTAATCCCCATGAACTCTTACAACAAACCCACAAGGCCACAGTATTATCCCATTTTATTTTTTTATTTTTTTTAAGATTTTATTTATTTATTCATGATAGACACACAGAGAGAGAGGCAGAGACACAGGCAGAGGGAGAAGCAGGCTCCATGCAGGGAGCCCGATGCAGGATTTGATCCCAAGTCTCCAGGATCATGTCCCAGGCCAAAGGCAGGCACTAAACCGCTGAGCCACCCAGGGATCCTGTATTACCCCATTTTAGAGAAAGAAAGCTGAGGCCTGGAGGACGGATGTGTTTGCTCCAAGTGTGTCAGGGGTCAGGCAGGATTCACTCCAGCCTGCCTGACTCAAGGCCTGTGCCCTTTCTACCACATTATTTTGCTGGTAGCAGATGGCAGAGAGGAGGCAGCACTAATCAGTGTCTCTATTGATTCCCACTTCTCCATCAGTGAGATCGATCTTCTCAATAGCAAGGGGCAAGCAGACAGCATCAGAGGGAACTGGAGGACCAGCTCAGTGAGCTGGCAGCACAGCAAATACTGCCTTGAGCTCAGGTCATTGACCCAGACAAGAGTGGCCAAGGCCCTGGACCAACAGACAGCATAGCCCGAGTTACCCTATGCTTGGCCAATGATGAAGATGCTCTGCAACTGACTACAGCCATGATGGGCAACAGCTCTCTGGCCTCAGTCATGCAGTTCATTAGTCAGCTCATCCATCTGTCCATTCTTCCACCCATCCTTCCACTTCTTTATTCATCTAGCCTTTTACGAGTTCCTTCTCTGTGTCAAGCACCGTACAAGATGCCAGAGTTCCCAAGAGGACTTCAGCACACCCACAGTCTAGTCAAAGAGGTGATGAGGGCAGGCTGTAATTGATCCTGTTTCACCTTCCTATCAGTGAACTGGACGACTTGCAAGGTCATACCAGATAGATCTCTGAGCTGACAGACCCCAGGCCACAAAATAATCTAGAATTAAAACCTTCCTAGAAGTTGGTCCTTCTCCCGTCAAAATGTTCACAAGCCTTTATTATTGCTCCTTCCTTTGAACGGAAGCTGTATAAGGGCAGGGATCATGACTATTTCTCACTACTCTTCTTCCTGCACTTGACACAGTGCCTTGCACATGGCTGGGGCTCAGTGACTATTTGATGGATGGATGGATGGATGGATGGATGGATGGATAGGTGGCTAGATGGGTGAATGGATGGCTGGAGTGTTTAAAACTCAGAGAGCCTCCCAGGATTAGATCTAAAATAGTTTAGAAGGTTATCCTTTCCATACACAGTGTTTCTGTGGCATGGAGACCATATTTTGATCTGCTCACCTCTGGTGAAGGGAGCTCACTACCCAGCTCACAACCCTCTCCACAGCTGGGTGGCTGTCATTGGTGAGTTCTGGCCTGGGCCACACCAGGACTAGGGAGCTGCCTCCCTCTATCAAGTTTAATCCTTTATAAAATAAGTTAAGTCGTATAACTGAAGGGGCTCTTCTAATCCATGGACAGTGCCCCTACAGCCTTCATCTCTTCTCATTACATGGAATCCTTACAACGTGGTGGTGGTTCTAAGTTCACTCAGAATTCCCACTAGTTCAGAAATGATAGAGACTATCACCTCTTTTGTTCCGGGTTCTATATATTTATTAACATAACCTGATATCAGAGGTCAAATGATCTAAAATACATGGAGGTACTCAGTACTGTGTCTGACACAGGGTTATACAAGATTGTGCTAGGAGTTTCAGGAAGTATTCAGACATATTCAGAGCCAAACAAGACTCAAAGCCAAAATAAGCCTGGGATATTCATGCCACAGAAATGACTGCTAATACAAATGGATTGATGCTATAGGGATGTCCAGCACAGTGTTTGGTACTCATTAAGTGGGGGGGCAGTGCACACAGCTCTTCAAAGGGTGTGTCACGCTTTAGGCACATATTGGATTTGAATTCTACTTAAATTCCCAGATCTTCATCCCATGAACTGGATCACAGACTCCCCCTCTTGCTCCCCTCCTGACATTGTTAATAGAGAACTTCAGATTCAATCAACCTTCATATTACAGAGCACCTACTCTGTGTGTAGAGTCTAGCTCAGAGTCTTAATGATGTCATCTCTTACTAAGTTTCATCTTGGTGGGTGGGAGAAATTTGTTCCTTTTATTCATCAGTGTTTACTGAATGCTTACTGTGTGCTGGGCCATGCGCTAAGAACGAGGAGATGGCAGTGAGTCGGACAGCCTTGGTTCCTGCACTCAAAAAGCCCACAGCTCAGCTGAAGTTTACAGGGAAAAGATGAAAGTCTTTTGGCTGTGTCCAGGGGAGCTCATCTCCCAAAGAAAACAGGGCCTTAATTAGGGTAAAGCAAGCCCAAGTTAAAGAGGTGCTTGATCCCAGGGGAATGCAAGGTCATACCTCCTTAACCTCTGTACCTTCAGCACCTCAGGGGTGTGAAGAGGGGGTCAGCATTGAGGTTTAGCAGGGGGCTCATATGGTTGCAGAGGGGAGATGGAAAGGTGCACGGCAGGGATGGAAAGGCAGTTCAGAGAGGTAGTAAGGTGGGAGGGGGTACATTTATACATTAAACGGACATAAGTCACTTAGTCATTCAGCAACAAAAACTACTACTGCTCATAATAAGGAAGGACTAAATGCACCTTACCAGGAGTGGGTGATTTCTCATGGGCTCCCTGACAATGGGGCTTGAGATCCTCACTCCAGCCCCTGACCCAGGTACAGAAAGCCCAAACCCTTCCCTCATCCTGTCAGCAGTTACAGAAGGAAGGCAAGAGCAGGAAAGGGCTGGGAGGTGAGTAAGGGAAGGAGCAACCTGACTCCCAGGTTCAGAGGGGATGGCCCCAGAAGAGTCCTGGGGCCAGGGGAGGGGGCTCCCAATTACAACCTCAATCAGACCTTGGAAGGCTCTGCTGGGAAATGAGAGCCAGAGCAGGCAATTGCCTCTGGCTCACGGAAAACTCCAGATCTATAACTTCCTGGAACATAATTAGCTGCTAACTTCAAAGATGCATTGGGGTTTGTGTAATAGGCACCGGGGCTGCTCAAGAATTGCAGAAACAGGGAGAAAAATGGGGCCATCTAGCTTGGAAATAGAATGAGACAAAAGGTTTTCAATTCAGGGCTTCTTTCAACTGAGACCTGAGAAAAATAATAATAATTATGATAACTCCCTTTTATGGAGTGTTTGCCGAGTGCCAAGCGCTCTGCTAAGTGCTCCACATTCGAGCCCTTTTAGTCCTCACATATCTCCATGAGGCAGGCTTTATTATCAGATGACAAGTGACTATGCAGAGGTCATGGGCACACACAACTCCTATACCCAGTCTACTGCTGGTCACTGCTCCAGAACCTCCAAGTCCTTGAGTCACTCACACCTTCCTGGGAGGAACCAGAGCTTGCAAACGACCTTTTCCCTCTTCTCTTGACACTCAGCTCACCCACTATGATGGCTGGTGGCAACCAGACAGGGATGCTGAAAGCAGAAAAACAATCAGACCAGATTCTTCCTGGGGCCTCCATCAAGGGGGATGTATCATCTAGGGTAAGTTCTACTTGCTGCTTTCACAAACTCCGAAACCTCAGGAGCTTCACACAGTAAGGGCTTATTTCCCACTTGGGTAAAAGGAGAACTAAGCTCTGCTCCACAGTCACTCCATAACCTAGGCACCCTGCATCTGTGGACAGGCTGTTCCCTAGGGCCTCAACATTCTCTGTGTAATCTTCTACATCATCTGGTTGTATATGGAGGAGGAACACAGACAGCTACACATATCAGGCCTGAAAGTCCATCACATCCAGGTAAACCTCACTTCCAGGTGTGCTTCACCTCCAACCACATTTTGTTGGCCAGACTCAATCATATGGCCACCTTTGCAAGGGAAACTGGAAAGACAGGAAGAAAGGGAAATGATACTGAAGTATCACAGGAGTCAAGACTCCATCCATCCATCCATCCAACGTTTAATGAGCTCTGCAGTCTGCTGGGCACCGTGCAGTCTTTTGGATATGGCAATGAGTGAAACAGACTATAACTTTAGAGCCCAGGGAAAGACAAACAAAACCACAGCAACAACATACATTTATTCTTACTAAAATTATAAGTGCTACTAAGAAGCACAGAGGACAGAAGCAGCAAGTGGCATTATGGCCTGAACAAGACTGAGGAGTCCAGGAAGGCATCCCTGAAAAAGCAACTTTTATTTCCCCAGAAGAAGTGACTTTTTAAAAAAATTTATCTATTTAAGAGGAACAGAGAAAGAGAGCAAGAAGTACACGTGCACAAGACAGAGAGAGAGAGAGAGAGAGAGAGCAAGGGGGAGGGGTAGAGGGAGAAAAATCTTAAGCAGACTCCCTTGGGGACCAGCTCAAAGGCTGACCATGGAGCCCAATGCGGGACTTGATCTCAAGATCCTGAGATCAGGATCTGAGCTGAAACTGAGTCAGACACTTAACAGACTGTGCTACCCAGGTGCCCCAGGAAGAAGTGACTTTTATAGTGAGTCCTGAAGGATGAGTAGGACTTATTTGAGTAGATTGCATCAGTTCTCCAGAAAGAGGAAATGGCATGTCCCAAGACCCTGAGATGCTTTACTCCTGCTCATTGTGGGGCCACTGCCTTTCCAGACGTACCTAAATGGGACTCTTCTAAGGAGGGCTCTTGGAATAGCTCAGGTTCTCCCTGAAGCTTCAATTATTTTACTCCTCCTATGTACTGCTCCCACTTGACAGGCTTGCCCAGTTGAGTTCACCATAGGAGAGAACACTACACTGGATGAGCTTCATCCTTGACTCCATCCAAACTGAAGGCCCCTGGAGCCTATGGATTCAAGCCTGTGTCTACCCAGAGACTTGGCAGACTCAGATCAGCCCATTTTTAACCTAGAAAATTTAAACATCCCTCCTAAGAGACTGGGCACTGCTGACTTGCCTTCGGCCAAGTGCTGGTCACAGGACCCACTGGCTTAGTGTTCCTCACCCCACATGATACCAGCATGGTGTCTGGGGACCAGCCATCTTCCAAGTGCAGCCCTGGAGTTTATCTATGCTACTAGATGGAAATAATTCCATCTCCTTAGAATGCTTTGTATTAGGTGGCTCTGATGAGCCACCTGGAGTGAGGGCGACACTCCAAAGGACATGGTCTTGTTCACTTGCCTTTTATTTTTTTAAAGATTTATCTATTTATTTTTATCCATGATAGACACAGAGAGAGAGAGGTAGAGACACAGGAGGAGGGAGAAGCAGGCTCCATGCTGGGAGCCTGACGCCGGACTCAATCCCAGGACTCCAGGATCGCACCCTGGGCCAAAGGCAGGTGCCAAACCGCTGAGCCACCCAGGGATCCCATTCTCACTTGCCTTTTAAAGAGGGTGGACCGTGTTAACCAGAGCACCCTTGGCTTCTCTGAGAACGTAGTAGAAATAACAAGGTTGGAGAGAAAAACTGGGGCAGAGCTGAATCATCTATATCCTAGGGGCCAGAGAAAGTTTGTGATGGGGTGGGATCGAAAGAGAGAACCCCACCAGTCTGGCCAAAAGGAGAGGGACAGGGAAAACAAATAATCCCCCAGGAAACCACACAGGAGGGGTTTGGGGTTTACCAGCATGGGTGACGCATCCTTGTTTTCCATTGTGTTGAAAAATACTGTGTAACATTATTTATAAGTGATTTTGTTTGGGGGCCCTCCATGGAGGTGAATTCTCCAATTAGGCTGGCATGGGGCACAAAGTAGAGAAGCAGCACATGTCCACAGGTGCTAGAGAATGAAGGGGTGGCCACACCTGGGCTACCTGCTTGATGGGTTGTTCTTTCCATGCAATACCTGACTGGCTCCGGTTACATAAAATGGCAGGCTATCTTTGCAGTGGGTTTGAATTGGCAGGTGCAGTAGGTACGTCAGTGCCTTGCCCACGTGCCCAAAGCATTCACCATTAGGTGATGACGGTTGCTCACTGCACCTGCAACCCTCTGCCTGGGGGCTTTTCTGCCTATGTAAACACATTCGGCCCAAGTGTAGGGCAAGCCAGAGGTCTGGAGTGTTCTTGCCCCTGGAAGCAACACTGGATTGATGATGAGGGAGGCTCTGATGCACAAATACCCAAGCTGTCCTGTCTTTCGGTTGGGGCAACTCTGAGGCATATTCTACAAAGTCTCCAAGGCTCCACGGCAGAATTTTCTCCAGTTGCGCATGATGGTTACCTGTTTGACAACTCACCCCTTGTCAGCTTTCTTCTGTCCCCTTCCCTACTCTCTAACTGATGTTTCCTGGGACCACTTCTCAAACTACTTGTTCTGAAATCCTTCTCTCAGCTTCTACATGTGGAGGAACCCAAACCAAGACAAATCTCCTCCTTAGCAGATCATATGACTGGTGAGATATCCCCTTGATGGTTCTCTGACTGGAGGATTATCTTTGGCAGGTGGTTAACACTAGGCAAGATGTGGCTTCCTGGGTCCTCTGCAAACCAGCAAGGTGCCATACAGCTGGTTCAAAAACCCAGATCTGCCCAGTCTGCTTTCAACCCGTTTCCCTCTCTGGGCCCAGATCTTGGGGTCTGGACCTTTCTGCAAAGGAACATCTGTTCTGCAGAGCAGCTGAGATGCTTCCCTCCCCACCCCCCATTGAGGAAGTGGTTCTAAGTTAGCTTTCTCATAAACGGTTCTCGGATGGAAGAAAAGCAGCTGTCGCTGAAGCCACGTCAATCTGAGTGGTAAAAGGTTTGGGCAAAAACATATTTTATTGTTCTTGCTGTCAGAAACATAAAGATTTAAGGGGCATGTGACTTGGTAATTGCTGTGGACTTTTTTTTCCCTTGACAATAAACATAAAACTTAAAACTGTATTAAAATCATTTGACAATTTTTATGCTCAAAGAGCCCAGAATGAATAATGGGGTTTTTCTGCATCTAAAATGCACTCTCTCGTCAACCTATAAAACTGTCAGAAATAAATTCATCAAAAGCAGATTATATAATTAAAAGTCGCTATTTGTGTCTCTGCCCAGTTGGGATTGAAGTTGTTTGTCTCTCTTTCTCCCTCACCCTCCTTTTTAAAATTTAAAAATTTTTAAGTTCCAGATGATGGCAAACTCAAGCTGGCCAGCTTTGTCTGGGGGAGATGATAATGTAAATAGGCTTCCCTCATAAACCCAAATTTGCCACTTCAGCCAGTCCCCCACCAAATCCTAATCTCAGCAGATGACATGACTCACCCCACCCAGTGCAGTTTTGGGGTGAGTTAAAGAAGGAAACACCCACACTGGGGCAGGGCTTCTTTTTTCTGACCCAGTAACAGGGGAGACAGGATGTGGTAGACACTTTCATCACGCAGCCAGCCCTCATTCCCTCCTGCTGCATGCACTGGAGGATTACTCCTCCTGGAGGTTAGGCTGCTCTACATCACTATTCTACCCAATGGGCTGTGAGCACATGTAGTGTGCTTCTTCTGGGCCACAGCATTTAAGTGCTGGTTTTAAATCCTCCAGTATTTCCTTACTGCACAGTGACTGTGGATGTATGTTTCCAACTGTGCAGCTAAGGAGGCTGAAGCCTCCAGCATCCTGGATGTAAGTCACTGCATGGAGGACGCTGCTGTGGAGAGTCAATCAGACCAACAACAAGCTTCATAAGTTAAGCCACTGAGATCTGGAGGTCCGTTTCTTACCTCGTACCACTGAGCCTATCCTGTTTTAAAAATGTAGGTTTTATTACTCTTCAGGTAGTTGTGAGGCCAACAGATCAGGATGACTGCCACTGCAAACACAGTTTGTTATATTCCTAGATCTCAAGAGGAGGGGGCTTGCTGCACCACAAGGGGTCACACAGGGAAGCAGTCGGGTAAGTTGGGAGGCAGAGGGAGCAAGGGAAATGTGGACTAGAGTCTTTACTGAGGCTTCTATGAGAAGAAATAGGGTGAGGCAAGGTCAGCAGACGTAGGATTGGCTAGTGTAAATACATTCAGCAGGTGAACAATGGCCCACAAGTGTCAGAGCCCCATAAAGAAGCTGGTTAGAGGTGTGGGCTCTGGATTCAATGGTTTGCATTTATTTTTTTAAAAAATTTTATTTATTTATTCATAGAGATGCAGAGAGAGAGAGAGAGGCAGAGACACAGGCAGAGGGAGAAGCAGGCTCCATGCAGAGACCTGACGTGGGACTCGATCCAGGGTCTCCAGGATCACGCCCTGGTCTGCAGGCGGCGCTAAACCGCTGGGCCACCAGGGCTGCCCGAATGGTTTGCATTTGAAAAGTAGCTCCCAGGCCAGGTGTTTGACTATCTCCAGGAACTACTTAAACCTGAGAGGGCCCCTCCAGTATCCATGAGGCCTCAAGATGTCATAGCATCAGGATACAGAAAGTAAAAGTCACAGCTAATACTAACTAATAAAGGGAATTATTGTGATGTTGCAGCAGGGAAAGAACTAATGCTAACTCTGATGGGCCAAGGAATACTGGGTCAGTAAAAGAAGGGAGCAGGCACACTGTGGGCAGAGGTGTGGAGATGGAGGAGGCAGAAGGAAAACTTGGGGGTAGTGAAGAGGGCAGAATGGTGGAGCTTAGGGAGCAATGGAAGAAAGGCAGGGCGCACTCAGCAGGGACCCAGTGTGGAGGCCTGGAGGCCAAAGTCTGGCTTTACTCTTCCTCTGAGAAGCTATCAGTGACTCTCTGGTCCTGAGGGAGGATCCCTGAAGGAAGAAGTAATTAGCAGGAGGCTGGCTCCCCAGAGTTCTCCAAGCTGGTATGTGCTCCCTCTGGAACCTCCCTCATTAGGCCAGAGTGCAGAAACCTCCCACAATGGGACCAGCTCCCTGGGAGTTCTGTGACTCCCTTGGGGCAGGACATGGGGCAGGAAGGACCGAGAAGAATCCCTGGGCCAGTCACAAATCAGGTCCTATACAGCTACCTTCCTGACCTTAGGTGCTAACTCTGGTGTCTCCCCACATACCCTACCCAGTGGGCTTAGCTGGGGTAAGGAGACCAAGCAGGCTTGGCCCGTAGGCATGGAAGAGGAGAGGAGATGCCAAGATGGGAAGATGAAGACGAAGAGCAGAAGGAAAGGAGGGAGACACCAAGTGCTTTTCTTTAAGCCTTTCCTGTATGCCAAGAAATTCGAGTTCACTGCACCATAACATAGAGAATCAAAGCCCCACTTCACAAATGAGAAAACTGAGGCTCAGAGGAGCTCAGCAAGTGGCAGCAGCTTATCCAACACAATGCGATCATTCTAGTCTGTCTGGGTCCAAGTGTGTGCTTATAAAGCAAAACATCCAGGGCTTCTCTGGGTGAGTGGGCTGTTTTGCCTCCAGTGAGTCAGAAAAGTGGGGACATGGGAATTTACTCTCAACTTTGAGCAGAAGAGACAGGCAAAACTGGAGGGGACCCTCTGGCTTCAGAAGGTCCCCAGGCTGTGCTGCCTTCCCCCTCAAGGAGGCTTTCTTATCATGCCTTCTATTTTTATTTTGCCAAGAGAGGTTTTTCTATGAAATGGATGCTGAATGTTATCAAATGCCTTTTTATCATCTCTGGTTTTTCCCTTTTGGCCTATTAATATGATGAATTATATTAATAGAGTTCCTAAAATAGAACTGTCCTTGCTTTCCAATAATACATCCTACCTGGTCATTGTGGAATAGTCATTTAATATATTGCTAGATTCAATTTGCTAATATTTTATTTAAGATGTTTGCATCTATATTTGTAAATGAGATTTGCCCGCAGCCGCCTTCTTTGTGCTATCTTTTGTCAGGTTTATTTAGCTTTGTAAATGAGCTGGAAGGACTTTGGTTCTGGAAACACTGTGGACCAGATAGCCCAAAAACATCGCTGCAATAAACACCTAGAAATGCTCAATACAATGTAACAAATACCTGAACTTACAGAAACCTAGAGGAAATTTCCAGGAGCAAGATACAAAGTGGGAACTAAAAAACCAGAAAGCATGTGAGCTGTCATGGCAGGTGACCAGGAAAAGGTGGGAGGGATGGGAGACAAAGCTTCAGGCTTGAGTTTTAAACAAGATTTGGGTTGTAGAGGCCAACAATAATAAGGAACTTGGGAAGTATAAAGTAAGGCAGGACCAAACTACTAGACAAGTACAACATGTAATCCAAGAGGATATATTAAGAGTTAAAACATTTAAGGTTTTAAAAGAGAAGACTCATTATTATTGATTAGCCTTTGTATTTATTAAGTATTAACATTAACAAGGTAAAGGTAAGTTTCTAATGCATACCATTCTCCAGTAAAATGAGTGAGAGCTCTTTGGACTAATGGCTGATTGCAGGACTGGAAGGGGCGGGGAATACATAAAATGACCTTGGAGTATCCTGTAATGTCAGAAAGTAAAAAGTGCCCCCCCAGACACACACAGGGATATGGATATATGAAAAGGACATAGAAACCAACTGAATAAACTTCCAATTGCCAAAGTTGAAACAATATGAGCAGCAAAATAAAGGAGTTTGGGATTATACCCAAAATATAAAATAAATATATAATAAATATCAATCCATATGTATATGTGTAAGTTATTAAATCCATAAACAAATGGGAGATAATAGACCCATGTAAAAAAATTCCAAATAATTTATGCAGATATTCTTCCCTCAGAAGGAGAGTGTAACTACCCACTCCCTAAATATGGGCTGTACATAAGGAATTCCTTCACATGGTGAATCTCTTCCAAAGAATGGAGTATGGAAAGGAGGAAAAAGAGTAACTTTACAGAGGAGAAACTGAACAAAGACCACCTCAGCTAAGTGATCAAAATTCACATTAACAGGCATAAGTCATCTTGATATCCTTGATATGATGTGATGCAAAAATGGCACTGTCTGTGATTTTCCTCTCCAAAATCTATAACCCCAGTCTGGTGATGAAAAAACACACCAGACATATCCCAGTTGAGGAATATTCTACAAAATAACTGACCAGTAATCCTTAAAACTGTCATCAAAAGCAAGGCAAATCTGAGAAACTGTCACAGCCAAGAGGAACCTAAGCACACATAAGTGCAATGTGGCAACCTGAATATGCTTCTGGAATAGAAAAAGAACTTTAGCAGAGAATCTGAAGAGACACTTTTCCAAAGAAGACATACAGATGGCCACCAGGCACATGTAAACATGTTCAACATCACTCATCATCAGATAAATGCAAATTAAAACCACAGTGAGGTATCACCTCACTCCTGTTATTATGGCTATTATCTTTTTGATAATAACACAAGTAACAAGTGTTGGTGAGGATATGAAGAAAAGGGAACCCTTGTGTACTGTTGGTGGGAATGTAAATTGGCGCAGCCAGTATGGAAAACAGTATGGAGGCTCCTCAGAAAATAAAAAATATGACCACCACACAATCTAGCAATTCCACCTCTGAGTATTATCTAAAGAAAACAAAAATACTAACTCCAAAAAGATACAACCCTATGTCACTGCAGCATTATTTACAATAGCCAAGGAAACAACCTAAGTGTCCCTTGATGGGTGAATGGATAAAGGTGTGCCTAACACACACACACACACACACACACACACACACACACACACTGGAATATTACTCAGTCCTAAAAAAAGAATGGAATCTTGCCATTAGCAACAACATGGATGGCCCCTGAAGGCATTACACTAAGTGAAATAAGTCAGATACAGAAAGACAAATATGATCTCACAACTTACATTTGGATTGTAAAAACAAAACAAACAATCTCCCTGAAAAAAAAAATCAACCTTATAGGTACAGAGAACAGACTGGTTGTTGCCAGAGGGGAAGGTGAGATACAGGTGGGTGAAATGGGTGAAGGGGGTCCAAATATACAAATTTTCAGTTTTACAATAAGTCATGGGGATGTAATGTAATACATTACATTACATTATATAACATGATAACTATAGTTAATAACACCATATTGCATATTTTAAAGTTGCTAAGAGAGTAAATCTTAAAAGTCCTCATCACCAGGAAAGGCACCTGGCTGGCTCAGTCAGAAGAGCACATGACTCTTGATCGGTTGGGGCTGTGAGTTTGAGCCCCACACTGGGTGCATAGATCACTAAAATAAATAAATAAATGAAAAAAGTCCTAATCACAAGGAAAAAAATTGTATGGTGAAGGATGGTAGCTAGGCTTATTGTGGTGATCATTTTGCAATGTATGCAAATATCAAATCATGTGGTATATCCAAAACCAACATAATGTTCTATTTCAATCATACCTCAAAAAATTAAAAAATAAAATACTTATTAAATAACTGAAAAAACACAGCAATATTGGTTGAGTACCTATTATGTTTCAAGCACTATATTAAATTCTTTTTATAGTTAACTTATTTCTTCCTCATAAAAACATCAACAATAAAAACTGCTACCATCTGTAAAACAAGCAAACAAACAACCTTCAGGTAAAATCTAAGGCAATATGAATAAAATATATACTTTGGTTAATAATAATGGGCTAATGGTGTTTCATTAATTATAACAAACAAAGCATACTAAGATTTTAGTAATAGGGAGAACTGATTGTGGGGCATATGAGAACCCCTGTTTTATCATTACAATTTTTATAGAGGTCTAAAATTAAAAGTTTATTTTTAAAAACTAAAGGTAACACTATATGACTAAAAATAGAATGTAGAGAGGGAAAGGGGAATATAAACTCAATCAATCCAAAAGAAGATAGAAAAATAAGCAAATTAAAAGTATGGTTTAAAAAGATACAAAATAGTTACAAGAGAACTAAATATGGATCTTTTGTAGCTTACAACAAATGTAAATGGACAAAAGTCTACTCAGTTAAAAATCAGATTTTCAGACTGCATTTTAAAAATCAAGAGCTAGTTTTTTATGGATAAAAAAATTTGAAAGTAATGAGACAGAAAAATTATACCAACTATTAACCAAATAAAAGCTAAGGTGGCTATACTAACATGATTAAGTCAAAAGAATATCAACAGTATATAATGATAAAAAAACATCAGTTGTAATATGTTTTATTATGTATACACCTAACATATCATTGTTTCACAAAATATATAAAGAAAATACAATAGTAGATTATTTTTTAAACTGACAAATCCAGTATCATAGTAGAAGATTTTTTTAAAGATTTTATTATTTGACAGAGAGAAAGAGAGAGAGAGAGCATGAGCACAAGCAGGGGGAGAGGTAGTGGAAGAAGGAGAAGCAGGCTCCCCACTGAGCAGGGAGCCCAATGCAGCCAGATCCTAGCACCCTGGGATCATGACCCGAGCTGAAGGCAGCCATTTAACCGACTGAGCCACGCAGGCACCCCTCATAGTGGAAAATTTTAAACAGACTCAAACAATAATTTATAGATGAAGCAGACAAAATTTTTTTTAAGAATACAGAACACTTGAATAAGACAACATGCTTGACAATATAACAAATGAACAATTATAGAAAACCTATTCTTTTTGAACACCTGAGAAAAGTTTGCAAAAGTATACAGATACCAGACCATGAAGCAAATCTCAACAAATTTCAAAGTCTTGCTAGCATACAAATCATCTTTTCTGACCACGATGCAATTAAATTAGAATAAAAAGATAAAGAATAACATTCTATGTGATAGCATAGTTGTAAATAACTATGGATCAAAGAAAGAATAATTATGGATGATTCAAATAGCACAAATCAAAGCTTGTGCTAAAGTAATGCTTGAAGGACAGAGGTCAGATTTATATTAGACAAGAAGAATGAAAATTAATACACTAAGCACTCAAATCAAAAAATTATAAAAAGAATAACAGAGCAACCCAAAGAAAAGGAAGAAAATAATAAAAAGCTGGAAATATTAAATTTAAAACCAACAATGATAAAATCAACAAAACCAAAAACTAACAAGAAAAACGGCACAAACAGAAATTAACAAAGAAAAGACATACAGAGAAAATCGTGATTTTAAAAATCACAAAAGGTTGTTTTAAACAACTTTATACCAATAAAATTAAAAACCTAGTCCAAAATGTTCAATTTTCTAAAAAATCTAACTTAACAAAACTATCTCAAGGAGAATGAGAAACTCTGAAGAGACTTATATTCATTAAAAAATTGAATCATTAATATAAAATCTAACCCCATTTCTACACCCCCTTCCAAAAAAACACAAAACCTACCAGGCCCAGATAGTAATGGTCAACTTCTACCAAACATTCAATGAACAAACAGTCACAGTTGCAAAGCTGACCCTTGAAAAATGCAAGAGTTGGGCACCAACCCTCCATTCAGTGGAAAACGCACGTAACTTCTAACAGCTCCCACCAAAACTTAACTACTAATAGCCTACTACTACCAGAAGCCTTACTGATAATATAAACAGTCAATTAAACACTTATCTTATGTCATATATATTATATACTGTATATAAGCCACAGAGCAGAAAATGTTAAGAAAATTATAAGGAAAATACATTTACAGTACTATATGTATTTTTAAAAAAAAATCTGTGTATAAGTGTATGTATGCAGTTCAAATCTGTGTTGTTTATTCAAAGTTGAACTGTATTAGTCAGGATTCACCAGAGAAACAGAGCCAGTAGGATATGTGTGTGTGTGTTTGTGCAAATGTGTTTATATATGTGTACATATATATGTATATGTATATACATTATTAACAGATGTACATATACATACACACATACATATATATAAAATTTTTGGCCAAATATCTGGATATCCCATGGCGAAGTCAAGTTGACACATAAAATGAACCATCAACACTAGTCTTAAACTGTCTCAAAAAACAGAAGAGTTAGGGCCTCCCAACTTTTTCTAGGAGGCTAATAATATCTTAATTCAAAGAGAACAATGACAGTATGATAAAGGAAAATAGGACTATCTCATAAACAAAGAGGCACAAATCCCGAATAAAAATATTAATAGACAAAATGTGGCATTGTATTAAAAAAGATAAAGTTGGATTTAAATTCATAATTTATTATGAAGAAATCGATGTAATTCACTACATTAATACACAGAGAAAAACCATGAAGTTATTTCAATATATATAGGAAAAAAGAATTTGATAAAAGTTCAATACCCCTTCATGGGGGCAAATATACTGAACTGTAAAAAAGGTTAAGCTGGTTAATTTTTTATGTTCTTTACCGTGACAGAATTTTTTAAGTATTAAAAATTTGAATGGTTAATGGAGCATAGAATTGAAATATACTTCAGATCACTTTAGTATATTCATCTTGTATTAAACAACTTTGCTCACCCTTCTATAGACTAATAGTTTGTGTATAGATTCTCTGGACAGACACCTGCAATTAAATTTTGTTTCTTTCCTCTTTCAATTCTGTTTTTAAATATATATATATATTTATATCTTACTGTGTGATCGTTAACTTCCAGTACACTGTTAAATAAATTGTAGTCAAAGATATCTTTGTCTTATTCCTGATTTTGAAGGGAGTAGCTTTAACATTTCATCATTAAGTGGAATCTTTGCTGTAGATTTTTTATAAATTCTGTCGTCTCTATTGCTTTATTGTTAAAATGTTATTGTTGTACAACAGATCTCCAGAACATTTGCATCTTGCAAAACTGAAATTCTACACCCATAAAATGACAACTCCTAATTTACCCCTTTCCCCTAGCCCCTGGCAAATACCATTCCATTTTCTGTCTCTCTGAATTTGACTACTCTAGGTATCTGACATAAGTAGAATCAGCCAGTATTTGGCTTTTTGTGACTCACTTACTTTCACCTAGCGTAATGTCCTCAAGGTTCATCTATGTCAGAATCTTCTTCCTTTTTAAGGTTGAATATGTATTTACCACATTTTGTTTATCACTCATCTGTTAATGGATATTTGGTTTGCTTCTCCCTCTTAGCTATTGTGAATAATACTGCTGTAAACGTGGGTATGCAAATATCTGAGGTCCTATTTTCAATTCTTTGGAGTATATATATCCAGAAGTAGGATTGCTAGATCATATGATAATTCTGTTTTCAATTTTTTGAAGAACTGCCATACTATTTTCATAAAGGCTGCACCATTTTACATTGTCACCAAAAGGGCACAGGGTTCCAATTTCTCCAAACCCATGACAATGCTTATTATTTCTGTTCTTTAGGTTTTTTGATAGTAGCCTTAATGGGTGTGAGGTGGTATCTCATTGTGGTTTTGATGTACATGTCTCTGATGATTAGTGATGGTGAACATCTTTTCATAGGCTTAATTGGCCATCAAATTTTTTATCTTAAAATAACCACTATTTCTACCAAACCTACAAGATTTATAAAAACAAATCTATCCAGAAGTGTGTTAGAATTTTACAGTTTCAAATATTTCTGAAAAGATTCTAAAAAAGACCTACATAAATAAAGGGGTATATTATTTCATACATGGGGAGGCTTATGTTATACAGAGTCTCCTAAACTGATATACAAATTGTATATGTCAAAAAAAAAAAACAAATTGTATATGTCAACATAATTTCCTGGAATTTATACACTGATTAGTATCCAGAATATTTAAGTGTGTTACAAATCCATAACAAGATTTCCTTCTATACTTTTATACTCAGGTACATATTAAATGGCTCAGAATGTATCTCTTGGCTATTAAAAAAATATCCTACAAAATCCATTGGGCCAAGTGATTTTAACTATATTCTAAACTTCTACCTTTGTTGCTACTTGTATATTTATGTTTTATTTTATATTTTCCTAGAAAATAGATTGTTTTAACGTTTCCAAATTTATTCATGTAATACTCTTTTCTTGTGTTGAGTGCTTAGCTCATTTATTTTTATTTTTCCTCACTTAATAAAAAGCAATTAAGGCTATGATTCATCCTATTAGTACAGGAATAGCTGCATCTCATAAGAGTTAATGTATAGTTTTGTCATTGTCTTGTTTTCTGAATATTCTGCAACTGCAGTCTGGCATCTTAGCTCACGAAACAATTATATAGCAGAGTGATTTTTCATTTCCAAGATGTTTGTCTTATTCTCCTTGTAATTAATTTCTAGTTTTATTACACTGAAATCAGAAAAAAATGCAAACTAAACAATTTCTCTATTTGGGAGATTTTCTCCATTCTTCTGGCTTACTGATCAGTTTTTTAAAATGTTTTGTGGACTAGGGCTGTGGTTAATTGGTTTAATGTCACATATTCCTCTATCACATTTCTACTGGAGATGGCACCTTTAACTTCTACTAAAGTCCTGTACATATTTGGCTTCAACTCTAGACTTCGTTTTCTCATCTACTGGCCTGTCTCTTCAGGTACCAGAATAGCCTTGTTTCAGTTAGGGAGGAATTTAATGGCTATCAGGTTAGCTCTTCTCATATTTCAATTTAACTTTTTCTTGTTACTCTTAACTTAAATGATTTTCATGTGAATTTTAGAATCAACTCATCCAGATTTTTAAAGCACACTGGCATTTTAACTTGGATTATTTAAAATTATAAATTAGCTTGGGGAGAAATTACCTTTATGATGCTAATCTTCCTATCTAAGAACACTGTATGTTTTTCCATTAATTCAAATCTTCTTTAGATCTTTCACAAGTGTTTGAAGTTTTTCTCAGATTATACAAATTTCCTGACAAATTTATTTCTGGATTTTTCTATTATAAATGAGGTTATTTTCCTTCTGTCATTTCTTCTAACTGGTTGATTCTTCTGGGTTTTTTTTTTTAAGATTTTATTTATTATTCATGAGAGACACAAAGACACAGAGAGAGGGTGAGAGAGAGAGAGAGAGGCAGAGACACAGGCAGAGGGAGAAGCAGGCTCCATGCAGGGAGCCCAGTGTGGGACTTGTTCCCGGGACTCCAAGATCACACCCTGGGCTGCAGGCAGGCGCTAAACTGCTTAGCCATCCAGGCGTCCCTCTTCTAACTGGTTCTAACCTTCTAACTAGTTATTAAAAAAAAAAAGGTAACTTCCACATATTTTGCGCCCCACTACCTTGTTGAATTCTCCTGCAGTTTACAGCAGTTTTAGATTCCCTGTTTTTAAAAAATATATGAACAGATTATCAGCAAATAATGTTGTTTGACTTCTATTTCCAATTTTTTATCCCCTTCTTTTGGCTAGTACCTTCAGCTAAATGTTTAATAACACTGTGACAGTGGATAATTTTACCTTCCTCCTGATTTTAGTGGGGATACTTTTAGTGTTCCCTCATTAAGTATGGTGTCGACTTTTGTGCTTTATCATGTAAAGGAAGAATCTATCCATCCCATGGTATAAAGTATAAAAGATGAATGCTGACTTTTTTCAAATGCTTGTTTAGTGTCTATGAAGAAGATAATATTAAGTTTTCTCCTTAGATATATTACTACAATGAATTGTATTAGTATGTTTCCTAATTTCAACTGTACAATTCATAAATTCATGAAATAAACTTCACTCAGTTACAATGTATTTTTCTTTTTTTTAAGGTTTTTAATTTGTTTATTCATGAGAGACACTTAAAGAGGCAGAGAGACAAAGACCAGGCTCCCTGTGGGGAAACCTGATGTGGGACTCCATTCCAGGAACCCAGGATCACACCCTGAGTCGAGGGCAGATGCTCAACGGCTGAGCCACTGAGGCGTCTCTGTATTTTTCTTTTAATGTACTATTAGATTAGGTTTCCCTATGTTTTATTTAGGATTACTTGCATTGTTTTACCTAAGTGCCTATGTTCTCTTTTTTGTGAAATCTTTCTTGAATTTGGGTATCAATGTTCTACTTAATTTATTAAAATTATTAGGAAAACATTCCTTTTAAAAACTCTGTAACAGTCTAAATAATATTGGAATAAATTATCAGCTTATTAGAGGGTTGGTAGAATTTCCCTATGAGACCAGCTGGGCCTGGTACTTTTTGAGGAGATAACTTTAGCTACTTCAACAATTTCTACATGAGAATGTTTAGATTTTCTATCTCTTCTTGAACTGAGTTTAGTCATTTATACTTCAGAAAAAAAATATCAAATTCATCTAGGTTTTAAAATATTTACATAGGGGCACCTGGGTGGCTCAGTGGTTGTGCATCTGCTTTCAGCTCAGGTTGTGATCCCAGGTCCTGGGATCAAGTCCTGTATCAGGCCCCCCCGTGGAGAGACTGCTTCTCCCTCTGCCTATGTCTCTGCCTCTCTATCCGTGTCTCTCATGAACGAATAAATAAAATCTTTAAATAAATAAATATATATTTACATAAAGCTAAGCAAAGAATTCCCATGATTCTTTCCTCTCTTTCTGTGGTTATTTTTCCTTTATCATTTCTGATTTTGTGCATTTACACTTTCCTCCCCATTTTCTTAATTAGGTTACTTGTGATTTATCTATTTTATTGGTTTCCTCATATAATTAGTTCTATATTTCTGCTTATTAACTCATAATTTCTTCTTTTATCTTTACAAATTTCTTGCTTTCCTCTCCTTTATTTTGTTGTGCTGTTTTCTAACTTATAAGATATTTAATTTTCTTGTTTACATTTTTCTTGTTTATTGATATCAATATTTAAGGCCTTTCCTCTGAGTATTACTTGAATCATTTCCTAGAGATTCTGATATGTAGTTCACTATCTTTATTTTCTTAGGATTTTCTGTAGTTTCTGTTTACTTTTCCTCCTTGATCCAAGCATTAGTTAATAGAGTTTCAAAAATGTCTAGGTGTTAGAGAATTATTGATGTGGAGTTTTTTTCTATTTTATTTTTATTTCAGTTTTAGTGCATCTGTGTAAGAGTTCACCAATAACCGTTCTCTCCTCTCTCATTATAACAGAACCCTAATATTTAGCTAGGCACATGGTTTATTAGAATAAAAACTACATATCCCAGCCTCCCTTGCAGCTACAGGTAGTCATGTGACTGAGTTCTTGCCAATGGGATTTAAAAGATGTTGATTTGTGGAACCTCTACGTGGTGATTTTAAAAGGTGTGTGAAGGGCATGCCCTGCTTTTATTATTACTCCAATCTGCCCCTGTGACAAGGAACTTTACAGATGAAGTTAACACCCTAAGAATGACAGAGCAACAAGACAGAAGGAGTCCGTGCTCTTAATATTTCAGAACTCTGGGAAACCATACAGCAGAGCCCCAAGCAAACCTTGAATCACAGAGAAATAGTTTTATATTGTTCTACTCATTGTTATCTTGGCACTCCGTACACATAGCCAAATCTATTTGACAACTAATATGACTGACAGTATTTTTTTTTCTGCCTGGATACTTATTGGATTTTCCCTTTAATCCTTGAAATGCAGATATTTCACCTGGCTTAGAGGTCTTGTTTCAGTAGCTTCACCTAAGGTTCAAAAGGCAGTTTTATTATTTCTTTGACTATTGTTTGCTTTATTCTATTTATTGGGTCTTTATTCAACATATCTTTTCATTAAGGACATTCATCCCTTTATTCCTTTCTTGTGAACTACAGGAAAAAATTTTGAAACCTATCTTTTAAACCATGGATTCTGTTTTAATATGGTATTTAATCTACTTCCAACCTTCATTGCCTTTTTGAATGCAGTAATTGTGCCTTTCAGCTGAAAACGATCTTTTTCACTCTCAGAATATAGTTTTTCAGATATACACTGTCCCCTTGAATCGTATTGGGCATACAAATTGGAAATTTTCTAAAGATGTCTGCTGATTCTGGCAGGAAGTCTGTCTCAAAGGGGGAATATTTGCATTGATTTCTTTACTGTAAACTTCTGAGTCTTTTCATAGGCCCAGTAGCCTCTGTCCATGCATCTTTACCTTTGTCCATCTTTGCAAAGTGAGATGAGAACACTATTTTAATATTCCAGGCCCAGATGAGGGTAACATTTGGTTTGCTGAATTTTTAGTGCTGTTTCTGGGTTTTGTTGTCTAGGGGGAATAATAAGGTGAGACACTACAGCATATATATCATGGGAACGAACATCAGTGCTGTGCCAGTGGACCTTGTTTCTGAAGCTGGGGTTGCAACAACAAGTTGGCTAGGGTGCTGCCCCTCGTCTCTATCAGGAATGGCTGGCCACACCAGGACCCAGGTGAGGCTGTGACACACTCTACTGAGACAGCCTCCAATGAAAGTTACAAGCTGGCACCTTGGCTTGCTGCATGAGACACTTACAGAAACTGCTCTGCTCCCACCTACACCTCCCAGACCACCTCATCTTCAGGGTCTGCTTCCCTGTGCTTATGTTATGGAGTTCTATGAGGATTCTTATACTTGGGAAAGTCATCTAGCCTGGTAGTTAAGAACATGGGCTCTAGAGTTAGATGGGCCTGACTTCACATCCCACAGCCACATATTAGCTGTGTAACCCGAGAGACAGATTCTTTGAGCCTCACCTCCCTCTTGTACAAAATGGGACCAATAATAGCACCTCATCCCTATGCTATAATGGAGGTTCACTATGAAGCAATGCATGTAACTTTGGCCTAGGATCTGACACACAGTAGATGCACAATCACTGGAAGCGCTAATGATTTCCAGGATTGCTCTTCCTTCTCACACAGTGCATCCCACAAATGGCCCACTCTTTCCCCAGACAGTTTCCTCCAGTACTGGTAGAAACTATTCCAGTTTCTAATGTATCAGTGTGACTTTCCCCTGTGTTCCTGGTAACATGTGTCCTCTCTACTCCCCTATTTTACATCGCTGTAGTAATTTCAGGGAATGGGAGGAGAGGAAGCAATTACACGCAAAAAATCTCAGTTCACCACCTCATTCCACAAGCCCAACTGTCCACACAACTTTCAGCTTGCCCAGCCCAATCTTGCTGAGCCACAGGACTTGGCTTCCTGTCTTCCTGCGCTAGGACTCCTCGGGTTTAAGACCACACAGTTTAGTGGAGAGGGTCCCTCTCTTGCAGCCTTGGTCCTACAGTACCCCAT
The DNA here is from genome assembly GCF_018345385.1 of Vulpes lagopus. Classification (NCBI taxonomy): domain Eukaryota; kingdom Metazoa; phylum Chordata; class Mammalia; order Carnivora; family Canidae; genus Vulpes; species Vulpes lagopus. The sequence continues at coordinate 4,168,524 of NC_054835.1, read as the reverse complement.
GAGCTGGGCCATTCCTGTCCGACTTCCTTCCCATCTGAGCCAAGCCAGGAACTGGGGCGGGGATTCACACACCATCATTAGGATTTTGCTTCAGACAAAGAAGGTATTTTAGAGAGAGCTGAGCAAAGTAATAGGCAAAGATTTAATACAACACCTTTTAGGCAGCACTGGGAAATTGGTGGAAGACATACAGGCAGAGATATAAGACCCAGAGCCAGTCACCCAGAAAAAACAAAACAAAAGAAAAAACAACCACCACTACAACAACTAACCACTAATATTTGCTGAGTGCACATCATGGGCTAAGCATATGCATTCCATCCATTTATCCTCAGAACAATTCTATGAGGTAGGACTTTTATTATACCCATTTTACAAACAAAGGACCTAGGTAAGACTCAGGACCAATGCCCTGTCCACGGTCACACAGCCAGCAAGTGGCTGATCTGGGAGCTCACCCCATGTGTGTCGGATTCCCAAATCCAAGCATGTAACTGCTACTCTAGATAGACTCCCATTCCAGTCACTAAACCTTGACCAAATCTGTTTCTCACAATTGTCCCAACCATCTGTGGAGCACTAAAAGGACCAGACCCTTTGCAGGGGGTTCAGGGGTACCCATCACCCTCCAGCCACTGCCAGCACCTCCAGGCCCCTTCCCTCCAAAGCTAAAGCTGGAATTCAGGGGGAGGCAAGCCTAGGACCAACGGCACCCTCTCCCAGCTACTTCTGTGCCAGCCACCACGGCAAGAAGCAACATTTCCTGGACCTGGAGCATGCACAGGAGGTTTTTCTGATAACATCTGACTTGGCTTTTAATTATTGGGAAGTGGGGATCCCTGGGTAGCTCAGTAGTCTAGCACCTGCCTTCGGCCCAGGGCATGATCCTGGAGTCCCGGGATTGAGTCCCACATCGGTCTCCCTGTGTGGAGCCTGCTTCTCCCTCTGCCTTGTGTCTCTACCTCTCCCTCTCTGTCTCTCATGAATAAATAAATAAAATCTTAAAAAAAATAATTATTGGGAAGTGATTGCTGATTTACAGAGCAATATTTATCCAGCAAATTGCTAATTAATGCACTGAAATGAAAAATGCCAAGTGGTGTCAAATATTTGCTTTTATTTGCAGTACCAAAATATTTTTATTTTTGGTGAGGAGCAGAATAGATGAGAAGGTGCTGAAGTGTTTAAACAGGGTATGTAAAGTTTAAGCTGAATATTAAACAGGGAGGAAGGCTGTGCTGGGAGGCTGGGGCTCTGGGGTGTTCTGCACACTGCGAGATGCTCAGAGGTAGTCCAGAAAGCTTCGTGCCTCAAATCTCTTCTCTGAATACAAAGCTCTTGAGATGCAAAGAGCACCAGCTAGCTACAGACTGGGGACATCTGGGTGAGCAGGATCATCCTCCCTAAGACTCTCCCCATTTCCTCATCTGCATCACCATTACCTTCACCATCTCCTGTCCCTTCCTCCTCCTCCTCCTCCTCCTCCTCCTCCTCCTACTCCTCCTTCTCCACCACCACCACCACCGCAGCCGCCAGCCTCTCCTTCATCATCCATTCACTCATTCATTACATTTTGTATACTGAATACAAACTAAGTGAACTTTATTCTGCTGCTGAGAAGATAAGTCCCTTGCGCATGGAGCTCACACTGAATTTTGACACCCAGTAAGCAAGAAAATAAATAGATAAGAAAATTTCCGAGGACGATAAGTGCTATCAAAATAAATAAATAAATAAATAATAAATAAATAAATAAATAACTAAATAAATCTGGGGAAGCAATAAGGAGTAGTTACTTCAGATTGGTTGGTCAGGGTTGGTCTTTGTTGGGAGGAAAAATGGCATTTTCACTGAATGACAGAGACAAGTCAACCACATAAAGATATGGGGGCAGAACTTTTCAGGGGCACGAACAGGAAGGGCAAAGGCCCTGAGACAGGAAGGGACTTGGGGTCGGGGCAACCAACACGCGTCGCCAGGAGCAGGATAGGAGAGGATTTCGGCAGTAAGTGGGCGCCTTATCAGCCTGGCGTGCCGGAGGAGCAGTAGAGGGGCCCTGAGAGACGAGTGATGGGGCTCTGGTAAGCTCTGGAAAGCTCCCTCTGGCCGCGGAGTGGAGAACTGGTGTCGAAGGACAGAGGCAGTTTTAACACCTGGAGCTGCAGGGTCCCAGCCAGGGTGCGGGCGCGGAGAGGGCAGACGGGGGATTCGGGGCGTGCTTGCAGATGGAGCCCTATCTTGTCACTGGGTCGCCTACGGGGCTGCCTGGGGCCAGGAAAAACGGATTCGAGGCGCCGCCCTCGGCCTTACCACTCCCTCACTGCCCTTTCATCATTATCCAAAACCCGGGCAGCTGCCGTTCACTGGGGATTTGCACGCAGATCCTTACTTCATCAACTGGCTTGTCTCGACAGGTCTAACAGCAGCGTGGAGTGAGGTACTTACCCGGCCTTGCCCGGGCGTGAGAAGACTGACTGCACGTGGAGCTGGAGCCCGCAGGTACTCAGCGGTGAGCAGCAGTCGGCACGTGGACAGAGCCCGAATGCGGCTGCGCCGCGTCCACCCGGGGCCTCCGCAGGCTCCGCCTCCAGCCCCGCCGCAGGCTCCGCCTCCAGCCCCGCCGCGCAGGCGCCCTCCAGCCGTTATTTGGAGGACAAGGACAAGGGTCCGCCTCTGCTCCCGCCTTCCAGCTCGGTGAGGTTTGCGGAGGTTTGCATTTATCAGTAGCTCCCCATAAGAGATTATACATAGAAGTAGATACTGGAATTATGTGTTAATACTTATTTAAGCTTTTATGATATTTAATCATCTAAAAACAATCTATGGACATTTTACTCTTAATTTTTATTTACTGAAAAAAATATTTTTAAAACAAAAGGAAAACTACCTCTCTAAACACATTACTACCTCCAGGTTTTTGCCCTCGCACAATCATTTTACTCAGTCGTCATGACTATATAAAATTATTGTTTATGTATATTTTACATTTCATATAATTTATTATGTTGTCTTTATTTTTTTTTATGTTGTCTCTTTAAAATCAGTGTTCCAAGGATCTAATAAACATCATATCCATCCTCTGATGTTCAGTATTTGGTCTTTTTCTGAATTTTTTTATGCAGCTGGAATCGTTTTGATATGAAGTATAAGGTGTATCTAAATTACAAATTATTTTTTCAAGTCACTAATCAGTTTTTTCAACAGCATTTACTAAATAATTCATCACCCACTCATTGTTTTGGGGTGATTTCTTTATCATATTTAATTTTTACATATGATCTCATCTATTTCTAGGCATTTTATTCTAATCCATTAAAATCTATTTCTTTTTCCTTCATCAATATTCTCACTGTTCTGATTATTACTATTTTATGTTTTAACATCCAGTAAGTCTATATATCAATGCTCTCCTTTTTCAGAATATTCCTTGATATTCTGACCACTATTTTCGTTTTTGTTGTTTTTTTTTTAAATGAATTTAAAAATCATTTTATCAAGTTCCTTTTGCAAGATTGTTTGGTATTGCATTAAATCTGCAAATTAACATGAGGTAGTTTGACATTTTTACAGTATTCAGTCTTCCCATGCAGAAATGTAGTATGCCTCTCCATTTATTCTGGTCTTCTTTTATCTCACCAATAAAATTTTGTAGTTGTCTTTATATAGGTCACACGCATTTCTCATTAAGTTTATTCGTAAGTATTTTTCCATTGCTTCTGGGAATGGCATCTCTTTTTTCATTACAGTTTCTGGCGGACTATGGTTAGAATAAAGGAGAGCATTGATTGGGGTAAATAGGTCTTGTCTCTGGACACTTTGCTAAATGATTATTTGTTTATACAATTTGAGTTGCTTCCTTTAGATGTTTGGTCCCAAATCACGTTGACAGGGAATACTGTTTGTCATGCTGGCATTAGATAGGGCTCCAAATATGATGTCTGATAGACCTGGGGGAGCCTGTTATGGCCTGCCTCACCCTGGCTGGGACTAGAACCTGCCCTGACCCCCACCACACCACCACCCAGTTCTTACTAAAGGCCCTAACACCCTCCCAGTTGTCCCTCTCCTCCATCTAATGGCGCCCTGCACTGGCTCTCCTAGCCACTGGCAGAGGTCTCCTCTCAACCCAATGGGCTTCACATGAATCCAAGGTGCTGCCACCATATTAATCAAAGCTATAGTTACCAAATATCCAGGATATATCTGACCTCTTACTTAAGCCTTTACATACTGTCTTTATTTTAATAATCTGTGAAGGGATATATAATTAGCCCGAGATTAAGGGTTTTTCTGAGATCGCACTGATATTAAACAGCTGATCTGGGATTCAAACCTGTGTTCCCTCTACTCCACCATGTTGCTTGCCTCTGTAGTATCCTTGACATTTTCCAGAGACTCTTGCCTCCCACCCATCAGACAGGCCCCAGAGACTCCTTGTCAGCCTGAACTCTCCAGGGTTCTCCATGTCACCAGGAATTCTAATATGAATCCCAGGACCCAACCAGTTCTGTCACCTCAATCTGGCCCCACCTGCTCCAGAATTAGTGTGTTAGGAGTGTTTGGGGACTACCTGGCAACTTTCCCCTTGAGGCACCCAAGTCTCTGACTATCTGAGCAAAGCTCCACTTCAACATTTATCATATCAAAAGGTAAATGTAGTACTACGAGTAGTAGTAACAATAGCAGCTTTTACCATGCTTTTACTTAGCTTTTACCATGGACCAGACACTGTTTAATGCATTACATACATGATCTCATTTATCCTCACCACAACCCTGTGAGTTAGAAACTATGGTATCCATTTTACAGGTGAGAAAACTGAGGAGGCTCAAGCAGGTAAAGTTATTTGTCCAAGGACATTCCACTTATTAGGGGCAGAGGCAGAATTTGAAACTTGAAAGCTTGCTCAGAAGTCTGTTAACTTTGCTTGAATGCTTTATTTCTGCACCTGGGACTTCCTTTATCGTTTAGACAAATAATGTTATAAAACAGTGGTCCCTCAAAGCAGCTCCACAAACTACTGTGTCTTCAGCACAAGCAGTGTGGCTGTGTAAGATTCAAAGGACCAGGCTCTGCTACACTGAGGAATTAGACAGCCTAGAACCTTTGTTTTTAGCAAGGCCCTCATGGGGTCTGCTAATGAGCCAGGTTCCAAAGAAGGGCTCCTCTGCCACTCAATGACATGGATGTTAGTTTGTTTTGTAATGAGTCCCATACTGATAAATACTAGTACAAAAAGAGCAAATGACTCAGCATTAATCGCTAAAGTATTTTTGTACACGTGGCAAGTGAGGAATTTCTAAACAAAGATGCCAAAATCACGTTCACTATTCAGAAAGCGGTGGATATCTGTATGATAGAGTCAGTACAGGCTGAAAAGAAAAACAATATCCAATCCTAATAGATTTGCTGAAGGATGTACACCAAAGCCAAGAACCAGAATAGGTCACTCACCCAGAAGGCAAAACCATTAGTAAATCAGAGAATGGGAAAATATTCAACTTCATAAGTAATTTTTTCAAAAATACAAAATAATAAGATGCCTTTTAAAATCTGCCAAATAATAAAATAAATATTTTAAACCTTGCCACAAAGTAAAAAGCATGGGCTTTGGAATTAGCCCTACCTGGGATAGATACCAACTTCCCCCTAGCTGTGTGGCCTTAGGCAAGTGACATGATCCCCCTGAGTCCCAGTCTCCTCATCTAAAAAATGAAGATCATTGTGGCGGTTACCTTGGAGGCTGTTATATTAATTAACAAATGAGACATGTATAGCATAGGCCATGGCACTCAGAAGGCACTGGTTAATACGAGCTGTGGTTAACCCCTATACTGTGCTGCAAAATTGTGGCAAAACTGTTAAATGTGTACACTGCCCATCTTTTTATAGAAACTGTGTCACAACCAGATGAAAGACTCAGACCCAGAACCCAGGGCCCAAGCCCCCACACAATTTTATATCAGGCCAGCCCCACCTACCCACAGTTCATCCTTCTCCTGCCACCCCAACCTTTAACCCCATTGCTGCCCCTCACTGGTTCCCATTCCTGCCCTAGGCACATCCTTCAAAAAAGGCTCCTAAACCTGGATAGGAAAATTGACTAGCTTCTAGCTGAAATACAGCATTTCTTTCCATTGTGAATGTAGCACTAGCAATACCCATGACTTTGTCACTGGCAGAAATCACAGATGTTTTCATATTACATTACAGTTGCTACAGATTTCTCAGAATAACCTTTATGCTTATCACTGCCTTGAAATCATGACAGTTATTAGACCCGCCACCAGATCCTGCTATTTAATACATTAATAAAAAAAAAACACATATATTGCTATACCACAAATTTTTGTGTTTTGTTTCCTTTCTAATCCTATGTGTATTATTTTATGCATTTAAAAACCATTGTTCTGGAAAGGACCTACAGTCTTCCCCAGACTGCCAAAGGCCCGTGGCCTATAAAGGGTTAAGAGCTTCTGCCCTAGGACCTCTGCAGCAGGTCCCATCATTTCCTCCATTTTGCAAATGAGAAAACTGAAGCTTAGAGAGGATAAGTCACTTGTCCGAGAGCACCCAACTAATGAATGATGAAGTGTCCATTTGATGTTGGCATTCCCTGGAACCAATGCCTGACCCGTGCACCACTTACTTCCCTTGCAGCCTTGTTCTAGGAGGCTGAAAATGGCTCTGACATAGCCCTGGTACCCCAGAAGGGCCCAGAGCAATGGGGAGACAGATCTTCCTGTCAAACACATAAGCATTTTTCCCTACAAGTTGTAGCAGGTACCCTAGCCTGATTGCTCTTTGGGAAATGGGGGACCTAGAGTAATCCAACGCTGGGCTGCAGTGGACCTGAGGGTGCGGTTGGGGCATAGTGACTTTTGTGGGTAGCAACAGGTCGAGCTAGGGATGAATCCCTGCAGGCAGGCCCAAGAGAGGGCCCCAAGAGTCCAGACAGAAAAGAGAAGGTTGTGTCAAGGACTGAGGGCTGAGGGGTGGGACAGAGAATGGGTGGAACAAACCTCCAGCTCAGTGCCTGCAAGCCATTTCACAGGGTTGTTAGAGATTCAGCAGATGTTTGTTGATTGACAGAACAAACGAAGGAACTAATGAACAAGTAGATTCAGCCTGAACCAATCAAGGCTGGACTGGCCAAGGGTGTCCCATGGGACCAGAGTAATGTCCAGCCAGTCATTAGGTCTTTGTCATGCCAGGAAGACCTGGCCCAGGTCTCCTCTGTTTTCATTGTAGCAGATAAACTGTTACTCTCATCCTCAGGAAGCCTGACCCCTGGAGACTTTCCTCTGGGAGAACAGAAATCCAGAGTTTTGGGATCCAAGCCCCTCAGGTCAGGGTGGCAAAGGTGAGAAAAGAAATGTGAACCCCCTTGTACCCCAAGAGCTGACTACTTACTACTTGCCCCCTGCAATATAACATTTCTTCTGTGGAAGCCAGTTCTCTGTGTCTGGGCTCCAGACTGCCTACAACTGCCATTATCAATTAACTCATTCATTCATTCATTCATCCATCCATCCATTCATTCCATAAAACTTGTTAAGAGTGTACCACACGCCAGAGAACGTTCTAGCACTAGGGAGACAACAGTGAATAAAAAAGACATGGCCTTCATTCTCATAGGCTTTAGGGGGTCTGAGTGACAAAGTGGGAGCAGACAGTCAAAGGACAAGTGAAGGAATGAATAAGAAAGGAGATTTTTAGATGATGGTAAGTTCTGAGAAGCCAATTCTCTCAGGGTGATGAGACAGCATGATCCCCCTGCTACCATTCACCTCTCTATTACTAGATACACAGTTTTGCAAAACATTTAAATCACACCTGAGGCCAAACCTCCCAAAGTTTGCAGAGACTAGTTGCATTAAATCCATCACCTTTCACTAATGCAAAAGACCTTTCTTAGCCTGGATAATCTTAGCGAAGAAGGAAACCAAAAATGATATCCAGGTCAGACCCAAAAAAGGAAAGACCTTGAATTGCACTGTTCTGGAAAGCACTTAAAAGGAATTGAATTAGAACAGAGACAAAAAAAAAAAAAAAAAAAAGAAAAGAAAAAGAAAAAGAAAAAGAAAGAAAAAAAGAAAAAAAATGGCCCCTGATTCCAACTCCCGCTGACACCAAGTTAGAAAAATAGCTGAAAGAAAAGGATGTAGCACGTCAATCAAGATATGATCGTTTTATTTTTTAAAAATGAGAAGCCTTTTGTTTTAAGAGGAACAGGCTGGTAATTTGGAGGCACAGAGGCAGCATCAGAGCGAAGAGCTTTCATATTTCCAGACAGAAAGGATTTGGCTGCTGATAGAGAAGTGGAGGGTTGCATAATGAGATCCAACTCTGTTGAGGTTCCCATTCCCAAAGAGAAGAGGGGATCTCAGCCTTCTGGCTGATTGATGGAAATCCAGGTAGGGCATGCCGAAACAGGTATGTACAATCTCTCCTGTGTTGGTAATCAAAGTCGGCTGAATGAGACTCCATCTTTTCTTTCTTATTCCTATGTACCAATTTGAAGAGCTCAGATGAAATGTGTTGCATTACACCGGCACCAATAAGTCACACTATCTATGTTGTGACACACCGAATATTACTAATTGTCAATCACAAACCACAAGTCTTGTCAAGGCGCTCCCTTCTCAACGGGCTGGTTCAAACCTGAAGTGATTTTTAATCAAGTGTTAATAATACAGCATCTGTCAGTGGACGGTGGGTATCAGGCAATCAGAAAAAGTGAACATATGACACGGCAAATTTTAATGTTTTCATTTTCCGTTCTTCCCAATTATCGGTGGGATTTCTGTCAGCCTGAAAAGTGCACTGACATTATTGCGGGTGAACTTCACCGTGGAAAGGGGGAAAGGCGGCTGTCAGGGCTCCCGGGGCCAGGGTACCCTGCCCCGCCCTGCCAGACGGGTCTCCCCACCCCCTGGGAATCATCAGGGGGCCCGTGTCTGGAGCCTTTGCGTCTGGGGCAGGGGAGCCCCCTCCACCACCACAAGTTCACCTGGATATTAGGAGAAACGGTGCTATTCCCATCAGGGTGATACAAGTAGTGCGAGGAAGGCAGCTAAGCAAGAGCTCCTCATGCGCACCTACCTTTGGGGTTCATATCTGTTCCATCCTCTACTGGGAGAGCTTCCAACTCCAGTGAGTGCCCAGGAACCAACTGGATCACAGTGCTCCAACATGAGCAAGAAGTCACTGGTGTTCCAATTTCCTTTTCCTTTTCCCTTTTTCCCATGACATATGCTCGGGACTACATTTCTACAGAACATACAAGGAAGGGACAAGGGGGAAAGGGATGGTATGTGAGGCACCTCATAGCTTGCTTCTGTGACCTTGCTCTCTTCTTCCTTAAGCCCTGTCTGGGGCCCTTTGTGAACTCAATAGCAGAAGTCTGAGGATTTCCTGCTATTTGGGCTTAGCTGGCTTGTGTCTTCCCTTCTCTCAGAGCTCAGAGCCAGAAGACACAGTGCTGAGTGTCTAGCCACCACCTACAGTTCTGATATTTGACCCTGCAACATCCTCTTGCACGCCCCCAGCAATGGGACACTCATTGCCATGTTGGGTAGTCCATTCCACTGTGACTCAATTCTGGTTAACACCTGTCTGTGACTTCTTCCCCACTTCGAGAGGGAGCAGATGGGAATACTGCTCTTGTCCCTTGGATGAGCTGACTTGCTGCCCTATAATGAGGTAACCCCTGCATATGGAGTAGCTGCTGAGTCAGCCTGCTGGATATACCCATTCAGCAGGACTCCATCCTGTCAGCCCTCAGTAGGCTTCCCCACCCCATCTGGCGGTGCCAACCACTGGTTCCTTCCTGAAGCTTCCTCCTCACCTGACCTCCACAATGCCATAAGCTCCTTACTCCCCTACCCCATCCCTGGTTATTGCTTCTCAGTTCCATTTCTTTAATTCCAGGGTTCTCTACAGGCTGGCTCACTTCTCTGCTGACATCGTATATGGTCTGGGCAATTATATCTCCCATGACTTCTCTCTCTTTTTTTAACATCGACGAGTTGAAGACCCACCCCCGATTTCTCCTCTAAACCTTATCCAGGTCCATAAATGCCATATCACCCAGATATCTCCTCCTGGATGTCCCACAGAAACCCAAAATTCAATTTGTCACAAAGGGAATTTTTACACCCATCCTCCCAAAGAACTCTTCCCAGCTTGGTGAAAAGCACTACCACCGTGTCTCCAATTATCACACCATGAAACCAGGTGATCCTGGAGTCTCTTCTTTCCTCCACCCCCACGTCCAGACTGGCCATCACTCCACTCCATGTTGCCCTCCTACCCTCACCCCTCACCATCCTCCTGACCCTACCTCAGCTTGGGACTCAGAGTGTTTCCTCTGGGCTCTAGAGTCCCTGACTCCTGCCACTTTCCTCTGGTCCATCCTCTACCCAGATAGCCAGAGTTAATTTTCCAAACCCCAGCTCAATACCTTTCTAGGGCTCTCTAGAGCCTGTAGGAGAGAGTGCAAACTCTTGAGCCTCTGTATCTCATATGAGCAGTTGGACAGTAATAGCCATCTCATAGAGCTGGGAGAAAGTAAATGATATGATGAGTATGTAGCAAGCACATAGATGGTACTAGACAGTGTCCAGTTTCCCTCTTTGATCACCCATAGGGACTTATTTTACACGCTAAAGGGAATGCATTTGTTTCTCTATCTGCTTGTCAAATAGATGGTGAGAGCTTGTCACCTCAATGTATCCTGACCCAGCCTAGGACAAGACTCAAGATCTGATTCGCCCTGGCTTCTTGAACGGAACCAGGTAAACCTTGTGTGTCATTCTGGGAAATCTGAAGCTAATCCAGTCCTCTAGCCTCACTTTATTAAAAACAACAATAAAATAGTCATCTATTACTGCGCAACAAAAGATTCCAAAACTTAGTACTTAAGTACTTAGTACTTAGTACTTAGTACTTAGTACTTAAAACAATGTACATTTTGTTGTCTCAGTTTCTGAGGGTCAGGCTCAGTGAGTGGTTCTGGCTCAGGTTCAGGCTGCCAATTAGGGCCACAGTCAAATGGAGGCTCAACTGGGGTTGAGGATCTGCTTCCAAGACTCACTCATGTGGTTGTTTCTTACCCATGGGTCTCTCCAGAGATCGCTTTAGTGTCCTTGTGACACAGCAGCTGACATCTCTCAGAGTGAATGATGAGATAGAGAAAAACCAATATAGAAACCAATCTTTTATAACTTAATCTTGGATATACCATCATTCTAGCATGTTCTATTGGTCACACAGACTGGTACAGATGAGAGGGCACTACACAGGGTAGGCCACACCAAGAGGTAGAGATCATTGGGGGCCATCTAGAAACCGGCCATCATATCTAGCTTGATCCCCATATCTGCTTCCAAGTGACACTTGACTATCTGCAAAATCCAGATAAATATAGCCTCAAAAGGCTTTTGTACCATTTAGGAAATAAACCCAAAGGAGGGAGAATCCCTCAGAGCAGCGAGGCTAGAAGTCCAGGTATGCCATGTGAGAATGTGTCTAATCGGTGTACAGCCCAAGGCAAGTATCAGCTCTGCCAGGCTTCAGTGGTCCCATTTGGGTGGATAATGGGTGTGAACTAGATGAACTGAGGCCTCTGAGATGCTGGGACCCATGGGTCTTTGCTCTAAAATTGTGCTGCTCAAGGCCTTTAAGATGCTCTGGGTGATGGCAATATCATTAGAAGTTCTCTCAGGGCACGTGGGTGGTTCAGTAGTTGAACGTCTGCCTTTGGCTTAGATCATGATCCTGTGGTCCTGGATGGAGTCCCACATCAAGCTCCCTGCAGGGAGCCTGCTTCTCCCTCTGCCTATGTCTCTGTCTCTCTCTGTGTGTCTCTCATGGATAAATAAATAAAATCTTAAAGAAGAAGAAGGAGGAGGAATGGAGGGGGGAGGAGGAGGAGAAGAAATTGTTGTTCTCTCCCCTAAGGGACCACTTCACAGGGATCAGAATAGACCCATCTAGCCCAGTTGTCACCCTCCATCACTTTGTTTTGAAGCCTCAGGACTTCAGCTTTCACAGAGTTCAGAGGGGTGACAGAGAAATCCTGGGGGTTAGGGAGGAGAACAGAAAATTATATTGTCTGCCAAGACCCCTTCCAGCCAGGTTTGCCAAGTCCCCCCCCACCCTCCGCCAAGGGTCTGACTCTATAGACTCTGAACCCTGGCCTGAATAGAGTAGAGGTCCCCAGAAGAGGGTCTGGAGAAAGTCTTCCCATCAGGGACCATTGCCATACCTGCCTTGGTTGCTCAACTGTGGTCCCCCAACACAGCCCTGTGAGGGTCCTCTCCAGTGCCCAAAAGAAACAGAGAGACACAGAGACAGGGAGTTCCACCTTCAAGGAGAGCCCATCAGGTTTCTACACAACCTCAGATGGTGTCCTGTACATGCAAATGCATAAGTCCAAGAGCACACGTGTACACAGTCACACACACATGGTGCATTCCTGCACACTTACTCCAGACACATAGGACCTCATAATCCAGACAGTCTTGGGGAGGGTGAGAAGCACTGAAGCACTTTAGAGGCAGGGTAAGCTCAAGCTTAGTGGTCCATCAAAGCAGAGATACCTTAAAATAAAGGGAGGAGGAAATAGAATTTGTAATAAAAGTAATAATTAGGTATCATGGGAAAAATTAGAGCTTGGTAGAATTCTTACAACCATCTTATTGTTTATGGTTTTTTTTTTTTTTGAATCTTATGTGCACCCTCCTTCCACCCTTTTTAGTGCCCTGATTAGGGTTCTATGAGTCCCAATCAGGTCTATGTGAAGGGGAACAATGCCTCACTCAACTTTGAATCCCAAGCTTATTGCCCTCTCTAGCCTCACATGCCACACTGCTCCAGCTCAGCCTGGGGCAACTCATTCTGCAGAATGGGCTCATGCTGTGCTCCCAGGGTCCTTCCCTCCACAGTGGTCACCCGCTCTGAAGCCGCAGCTGCCACCTCTGAATAGAGTGCAAATGGATTTATTACACTGAGATGCAATTTTGCTGCCTGACCTTGGAGCTGACCCATCATTACTTACTAAGTTGAACCCAGACACCTCATTCTTCTGCTTGTTTGAATGAACCCTAATGGTTTTGAGTCTGTTGGGTGAGTTGGAGGAGGGGGATTCATTAAAGCACAAAGCCCTCTCAGGCATAGATAGGGATGAATCAATAGGACTCACCTGGTTGGAGGGGCATCGAGCCAAGTGCCTCAGCTATGTTTTCAGGGTCCTCTATCTAGGTCTATTACCACTATCATTGGGAGTGTTGCTCCTTTAATGGTCTGGCCTTCCTAGAGCAGAGATCCCTTCAGTCCCACAGCAGAGATGAGCCAGGCTGGCATCTCTGAAGAGACTTGGAGACATAATGACTAAGAAATAAATAGAGGTTGCAAAGGACCTGCAAAGAACCAAACCTCTGAAGATTAGTTTTCTGGGTTTTTTTAAGTTTTTTTTTAAGATTTTATTTATTTATTCATAGAGGCAGAGAGGGGGGATGCAGAGACACAGGCAGAGGGAGAAGCGGGCTCCATGCAGGGAGCCCGACGTGGAACTCGATCCCGGGTCTCCAGGATCACGCCCTGGGCTACAGGTGGCACTAAACCACTGCGCTACTGGGGCTGCCCTAGTTTTGTTTCCAAACTAAACTCTTTGGCTCCCTGTCCCCTGGAGCCAGCTCCATCTCCTGCATATCATTTCTTCCAGGACAAGCCCCTACACACTGAGAACTCAAATCTCTCAGACCCATAGAGTCTTTGGCCTCTGTTCTGGCCTAAGAACCTGGACAGCCATCAGCCCTCCCTTATCAGGTCACCAGCTCCACCCTACTTGGTGCTGGCTTGAGGTTTTGCCTAGGCACATGTCTCCTATACTCAAGGAAGCTGCACTGGTTGGGTCTTTTTTTATTGGAACTAGAAGAAATACACCCAAGTAAACTTAAACAGAAAAACAATATATAGTTTAAGGATCCAGAGATATCTCATAAAACCCAAGGTTTTCCAGGAGGACTCAGAACCATGGACGGGGTTTTCTTGCCTCCTATCTCTGTTCTTTCTTCTTTCTCCCTGCACACTAGCCTTCCTGCTTCTCCAGATTATAGGAGAGAAGACAGCCACCTCACTTCCAGTGTTGTAGATCCAATTACCTACCAACATTATCTGACCTTTCTATAGTCTAATTCCAGATTCACAGAGGGGAGACTCTGACTTGCTCAGCTGTGGCCCATCAGCTATGGCCAGAAGGCAGGACCAAGTAGCATCACTACGGCTCTGGGCACCCATGCCTGTGCCCCAGGGAGCAGTTTCCAGAGAAGAGTAACCACTGTGACCTAAGCAAAAGGTTCTGCTGATATTAACAAAGCCAGGACAGAGCCAAGGCCACTGCACTGTTACTACTCCATGACTATCCCACATCTATAGGGAGAAAAATACCCTTATGGGATCAGGAAGACTATTTCTTTGTAAGCTCTGATCATGTTGCCATCTTGTGCAATAAAGCTACCATCTCTACAATTCTTTAAGGGGTGGTAGGATGGAGCTTCAATAAATATCAGAAATGCCATCACAAAGGTTCAAGCTTGAGGAAAACTTAAGAAGTCATATGGATGATGCCAGTAAAGTGTGACTTGTCCAAGATCACAGAATAAGTGAGCAGCTAAGGAAGTACTAGGACATGTCTTTGCCATTCAGCCTGGTATGCTGTCCAATGATAGATAACCTGCCCTGGCAGGAAGGATTCTCTGTGACAACAGTGAGTTCAGAAATTTTGTCAGAGACCCCCAACAATTGTAGAGGCAAACTAAGGATTGTGCATCTCAGTTGATGGAAATGTAAGGGAATTTTAAACCTGGAGTATTAAAGGGAATTTAGCAGGGAAAAGGGTTGTACCAGAGCCTTGATTCAAGGATATGCCCTGTGTCGCCCTGTGAGCTGTGCAGAAAAAAGAGGGATCACACACACACACACACACACACACACACACACACACACACACACAGTGTGTGTGTGTACCAGTTAATCAAGTCTATGAACCCACAAGGGTTGAAGGCACCCTAAATATTCCAGTTGGGATAGAAAACTTAGATTTCTCCTCTAAACTAAAAACCCATGTAAAAGTGATGATTCTCTGGACTCAGAGAAATCAGTCTGGTCCCAAAGAGTCAGGAATTTTCAAAGCAAAGCACACCATCAAAATTGCTCTAAAACCCTCAAAAGGCTGCCAGCCTTCTTCAAAGAGATGGCAACATGCGGGAGCTGTCCAGAGTGCTAACCAGACTGGCCTTTTCTCTAACCCAGCCCCAGTCTCTCTTGGATCTGCCCTGAAACTTGCCCCATGGGTCTTGGTTCAGCAATAACCCTACGGGGTGTTGAATTCTGGAGACAATGGACACAGGTTGCCCCCAGTCACCCACGACCCCCAGTCACTCTTCCCTGACTCCTTCTAGGCTTCCCCCTCAGAACCATGCCCAACCTCACCAGAACAATGTCATGAATTTTTCCTCCTTGATGAACTTCAAAGTCTTTTAATGACTCTTCATAAAGGAACAGTGGGGCCAAAAGTTGAGCAAAGGAGATGATTAAAGTACCTTATTAAAAGCAGCCTTGTAGAATTCTCCACATGAAAGCAAGCACCATTATGAGGGCTTATCCTTATAAATGACGCTTCGCTTTTGCGAACATGCTGAAACCTGATTAGAGTGACAAGCACTGACTGATACTGCAAACCTGTTAATAACATGAAAATTAGAAGAGGCTCATGCAAAGAAGGGAGATTAATTTAGCCGGAGTACATCTCGCGCAAATTGCAAAGTTGTGAATATGTTCTCAGATAATGAGCCTTCCCAGTCATCAGCTCACTTGTCATTTTCTGTAATTAATGTTAAGGAAGACGCCTTCCTGATGGTTCGTATTACTCATATACCAAGAAAATTTCTTCAGAGAAATAATTTACATTTATTATCATCGGTCTGTTTGTGTGGTTTATTTCGCGCCGGAGTAATTTATTGCAGGACCGTTTGCCATGCCTTGATTAGTCGCTCGTCAGGACGGGATGTAATTTTTTTTGCTTGATGGCGATGTCTAAAACTTGACAGTGGTGTAACACTCCTTCTTGTCTCTGGGTGGGTTTTTTCACTTAAATAAACTTTGGGGCTGAGTGCCCCAGGCTGTCTTCCCATGGGGATAAGGCCTTGGCACACAGCTTACCCACCTATTTCCAGGAGCAGCAATGGATTCAACACTGGGGCCCTCTGGAAGCTTCTAGGCCATCTGCCTCATCTATGGCCCCGTCTGGAGCTTGAATTCAAGAGTTTATGCCACGCTTTTTCATTCCACTCCTGTTCAGGATGGAGAGGGGTTTGCTCCCTGCTCTCAACTCCATACTCGCCCTGCTATTTCTCTTTTCCCTCAGGCTACCTTCTATTGGAGATTTCCCTGCAATTGTTTTTTTTCCCCCATACCTGGCTATATTTTTCTTTCATATGGCTAAATGTAAGAAGAAGTGCTGCAGACAAGATTTTGTTTCCAAGGCCAGTGAAATCTTTAATTCCTTAAACGAAGATTCTTTAAACGAATCTTTAATTCGTTTCGAATTTCACTCTCTGGCAACATAGCACCAAGGAATACATCCAAGAAACTCACATATCCCATCCCATGTCTTTTTCAGGTCCCACCAAACCCCAGAAAGCTCAGGAGGGGGAGTGACTTGGCAGAATAAGAGGCTCTTATAGAAGGGATCTGAATCTATCCTAACAAGACCCCTCTTGCTCTGGGCTCATACCCTCTGCATTCTGAGTTCTCAAGGAGCAAGGCAGCCAGGGACAATGGCTGTCTGGGACAAACCTTCTACCTTCCTCTCTGTCTGGTTTCCATCAAACTCAAATAAAATGGTCCTCATGGATACTTAGAGTGTACCATTCAATGTGCTGAGCTCCTTAGGTGCATCAGCTCATTGGATCTTTAAAACCAATGGAAGTAGGTTTTATTGAGACTGTTCTACATGTAAAGAACCTGAAATTCAGGAACATCAAGCAATTTGTAAAGGAGCTCAAGGTTAATGCAGAGAACAATGACCATCATCATGATCATCATCACAACTAATGTTGACCATGTGCTTAAGCGTCAGGTCATGGGTTTAGGTTTAGTATCATAAGGGATAGATATGACTATGATTCCCATTTTACCCACTGGAAAAAAATGAGACTCAGAGAGTGTTAACTCAGTTGTTTAAAGTCTCAGCTGGTAAGCAGGGGAGCTGGATCTGACACTCCAAATCACATATTCATGCCCCGTCCAGTCCAATGTCTCTCCAGAAACACTTTACCCTAGCCCTCTCAAAGTGATCTCATCAGAGCCCTTAGGCTTCTTTCCTACCCCTCCCCTCAACCACTTCATTTCCTTCTCCAGGTCCAAACTTGAGAAGCATCCTGCCAATCTCCCCAGCAGGGGTGTCCAGGCCGTGAAATGCACAAACAGAGGCAGTTAGTGTGAGTTACTGACCCTTGCACTGCAAATGAGGCAAACGATACAGATCAGGGTTCGCAGACAGAGATAATGATTTTTTTTATTGGACGTCTTCATCCCGAACCAGTGGCGTGGCGCTGGGTCAGCCAGCAGTGCACCGCCGGTGTCAGTTAATGATAGTCTATATTTATAAAACGATAGTCCATCAAAGTGGGATGAATATTTTAGAAGCCGTGGACAAATCAAATTGTCTTTGTCAAATGGATGCGTGCTCTGGTGCTGAGCGTGTTTTATGGCTCTTTCTGGGGTAAGAAGCAAAGGGTTCATCTCACTGGCTGGAGTGTGGCTGCCTTTCTCATTGGGGCTGGGAGCTGAGGGCTGTGTTTCTACTATTTTAAAAAACCCAATGAGCTGTGAAGATTGACATTAGCGCCAGAGAATTGTACTTTGTTTGATGAAGTTAGCAAATAATGTATGAAACAACCTATGTGGTGTCTTTGTGCAAAAACACCCATTTATACTTGGAGAAATAAATTAGTTCCTTTGGAAGTCTGGGTAGTAAGGGAGGTCAGGAGGGAGGAGGCAGGCAGGGGGCCCTGTACTTCAGGGAAAGGAGATGGAGCAGGGGCAAGGAGGACAAGAAGAGGAGAAAGGAGGAGTGTCCTGGGCCTGGATACCTCCAGGGCACAAAGCTCCTATGTAAAACTCCTTACCCCAGAGTCAACCACTCCTGCTCTGTCACAAACCCCGCTGGGAAAGTCATGTTTAGCTTTCTGAGGTCCCATTTCTCCATGTGTCCAAGGGGGAAGCCTCCTCCATGGGGCCACTAGTCTGAGTCAAGCCTAGTCAAGCCTGACTCCCAGTCACCAGCACACAGCTGGACTGTAAATGAATGGGAATTTCCTTCCTCTGCCCTAAAAAATGGGGCCCATCTAGCAGGAACTCCGACATCAGCCTGCTAATATCTGAGCTCTGGCCTCCACCTACTCAGGACAATATTTGCAAAAGTAATAGCTGCCATTTACTGAAGGTTTTTCACGTGCTGGGTGCTGTGCTAAGCACTTTACACACACCTAATCTTCTCAAGGCTCTGTATCAGCACTGTCCAATAAACTAAACTGTGAGCCACATAATTTTTAAAAAGTAAAACTAGGTGAGATTACTTTAATAATATATTTTATTCAACCGAATGATACAAAATAGTGTTTCAATAATATAATCAATATTAGAAGTACTGATGAAATATTTAACATTCTTTTGTTCATACAAGTGTGTGCATTTTACACTTATAGGACATCTCAATTTGGACCCGTCACATTTCAAGTACTTAATAGACTCAAGTTGCTAGTGGCTACTATATTTGACAGCCCAGATACAGAACACATTCATCATTATCAGAAACTTCCATTGGAGAGTACAGTCCTAAAAGATATATGCAATTATTATCTCCATTTTCAGATGTGGAAAGAAACTTAGCAGAGCTCAGGGTCACCTGACTGGTAAGTGGCAGAGCCATGAAGCTGAGTTTGTCACCAAAGTCCATGCTCTTCTTAGCTATACCATCTCCAGAAGCACTCATCTCTGTCTGCCTCCCCTAGGGCTCCAGGTGCTGGCCAGCTGACCTCTGACCTCAACTGCTTAAGATATCCTAACCAGCAGGAGGCCTAGGGACATGGCAAAGAAAATATGTAACTTGATCATCTGCTGCTGCATACCAAATCACCCCAAAACTTCCTGGCTTAAAACAGCAACTATTTCATTTCCTATGATTCTGTGGGTCAGGAATTAGAGTGGGGCTCCACAGAGACAGCCAGCCCTGCTCCACCTAGTATTGGCTGAGGCAGCTTGACTGAAGCAAAAGTATCCATGATGGTGTCACCCACACAACTAGTACCACAGTGCGGTTGGTTCAAGTGTCCGGGGGGCTGTCTGGGACATCTGGGGGCCTCTCTGCTCATGATATTGACTAAAACTTTAGTTTTATTTTACTTTTTTTTAAAGATTTTATTTACTTATTTATGAGAGACATAGAGAGAAAGAGAGGCAGAGACACAGGCAGAGGGAGAAGCAGTCTTCCTGCAGGGAGCCCAACATAGGACCGGATCCCGGGACTGCAGGATCATGCCCTGGGCGGAAGGCGGCGCTAAACCCCTGAGCCACCTGGGCTGCCCGACCTTAGTTTTAATTACATGTGTTTTTTTTTTGAAAAAAATTATGATTTTATTCATGATATTTTAGCACCGTATTTGTAAATCTATCCATAGTGTGCTCTAGGTGGCGACAACCAGTACTGGGACATAAGTTTAAACATGTGTTGACTCATCCAGCAGGATGACCTGCATTTGATATGGCAGCTGGTTCTTCTCTGAGCTTATATGGATGTTACATGGCTTCTTCAGGCCTGGGCTCATTAATCTCAAAATATCCTTTCTACCATATTCTACTGGTCAAATCAAGTCAGGCTGCTCAGCTCCAAGGGATGGAGAAATAGATTCCATCTCTTAAAGGGAGGAAGAAGTGTGCCTACAGGGATGGGAGGAAGTGTTGATGGCATTATTTGCAGACACATTCGCACACTATGTCTCTGGGTTGGGGGCACCTTGGCCCTGTCTCACCCCTGCTGACCCTATGAGCTCTGTGCCCTGTTGAACAATTTACTGACATGTTGAGCAGAGAAACTTTCCTAGAAGAAAAGACCCATAAGCACACTGAGTAAGGGTTGGGGTAGGGATGTGGGGATGACGTGGTTTACTAAGCTCCTCCCTCAGGGATACCAGAGGTGAGTAAGAGTCTGGGAACCACCTCAGAGAAGGAGACAGGAATCACAAATAGAAGGTCTAGAGAGTCCTGAAGAGAACCTGTGGAGAAACATCATTTCTCCACAAAGATCAGCAATAAGAACTATAGGAAACAAAATAGCCTAGAAGTTTCTTTTGAAGCAGTTAAGAAAGGGACACTTGGAGATAAGATGACTCAGTTCTGGGTGAGAGATCCACGGGCAGAGAGAGTAGAATAGGCTTGAAAGTAGAAAGCAAAGTGAGTACTGAAGTCCATGAGAAGAAATTTGAAGGTGCCTAGAAACTGGTCCCTTGGCCTGAGAAGTAGACCCAGGACTTGATCATTGTCCATTATGTTCCTTGCCCTCAAGGAAAAATCATTCTTAATTAATACTTAACGCTTTCTTCTTTGTTTTCTCCATGTAAGACGTAGTTAAACATAATCATTTCTTTTAAATTCACTCCATCCCTCAATATGATTGCCTCCTGAGCCCAGAGTTGCCCACTTCTAGAATGATAAGACTGGAATTGTGGAGACTGAGATACAAGGCGGGACCTTCTAAAGCCAGAAGCAATGTGTGTCCAAATCACGTTCTGAGCTTTAAGACCTGAGAGGTTAAGTGATAAGGAAGACACAGACCAGGCCTGTGGCTCCTAGTCCTTGGGCAGATTGTGGACTTTGCAGAGGATCGGCCTCCCTCCTCTCACTCCACACGCTGCCCCTGGATGTCCCTCACCCTGGACTGCTGGTTCCTGTGCTTAGAATGATCTCATAGCCATATTCATCCACTCTTTTTCTATAGACATTTGGCTGTGGTTTCTGGGTCCACAGAACCCCTGAAGACTCCTCGTTCTTACCAATTGCCTCCTCTGGTTTCTAAATCAGCTTCATTTCCTGACTTCTGATCTCCCCATCTCCCAGCACCTGGGCAGTGGCCCTGTGGCTCCATGGCTGACCACACTTACCACCCACCTACTTCCTTTTGGCTGAGAAGTCCCCACTCAGTGCTCTCTCTCTCTCTCTCTCTCTCTCTCTCACACACACACACACACACACACACACACACACACACACACACACACACCCCAATGGGAACCCAAACTCCCTACTCCATGCCTGGGGCAGAATGTTCTAGTTGTTATGAGTACGACTTTTGGTATAAATAGAATTGGATTCATATCTCAGCTCATCTTTTTAATTTCCTGTAGTATCTAAGCAAATTGCAGACCTTTCTGAGTTTCTGTTTCCCAATCTGTACACTGGATGGTAGTAAGGATAGTATGTGTAGGCAGTGTTCAGCAAAGTGCCTAACGCAGAGCAAGTACTCAATAAGTGTTAGCCATTTTCACAGAAACCCCTCACTTTTGATTCAGCAAGGACTGCTTGGAAGTCTAGAAAAATTATTAGAAACTATCTCATTAGGGCCACGTCCACCTGGCACAGGACCTGGAGCAGATGTGTGGTCAGTAAAGAAAAGAACAAATAAAGATCTTTCAAAATGTATCAAGTCCTTTCACAAAACACTTGGAAGGCAGACAGGGATGGCCTAGGCATCCTAAATGCTGCCTGCCAGTTTGAGAGGCAGAGAACCAGGAGTTACTGATTTGTTCTATTTCTTAATTTTTAAACTCTTAAATTCAAGTTCAGTATAGAAAATTCCAAATTTCTGTTTTTATCATAAATAATGATATTGTACAAAATTATACTAAAGTGAAAAAAAAGTATAATCAGCCTCATATACTCATCACTTCAACAATTTCCAACTCAGGAACAATCTTATTTCACCTGCAATTCCCACTCCTGACCCCTAGATAAGTTTGAATCAATTATCAGACAACTTATCAACTTACTTGATATTTCAATTATATTTACACAAAAAATTTCTAGTGACCAAATACGATTATCACACTTAAAAACACTAATAATGATTATTTACTCTGATAAAAACCAATTAGTGTTTATTTTTATCCAATTGCCTTATACATTTTTCTTACAGTCCATTTATTCTAAAATCCAAAAGTCATATATATTATGATTGATGAATATCTCTTTGGTCCTTTTTAATCTATGGCTACTGCTCCATTATTTCATTTCCTTTGCAATGTTTTGTTGAAGAAACCAGATCATTTGACCTATAGAATATATCACTAGTCTGGGTTTTGCTGATTTCATCCTCAAGGTACCATTGAGTATGTTCCTCCATCCTATATATTTCCTAGAAGTTGGTAGTTGATCTAGAGGCTTTATAGGATTTAATTTTTTGGCATTACTATTTCATAAGTGGTGTTACATATTTCCATCAAAAGATATATAATGTCTAGTTATCTTTTATTTTCTTCTGGAGATGTTTGTAACTATTGATGCTCATTGCCTAGATCCATTATTTCATTAAAGGTTGCAAAGTAGTGATATTTTTATCATTCCTTTTTCACTTATTAGCTGGATAACTTTTATAAAGAGAAATTTCCCTTTATCAATTAACTGATTACCAAATATGTTAATGGCAAGATGAATGTTTGCCTCTTTCCCTTCATTTACCAGTTTTCAAAATAATGCCAACATCCTCCAAAGGTGACCTATCAATTGCTTGGGTTTTTTTTTTTTAAGTGTCATTATGAACTCGTAGATTTAAACATATTTGATGTGTTTCAGTCCATTGCAGCTATTATCCCCTATTTCTGTTCAAATTACTCCCTCATTGGTCATAGGAGCCTTCAGGTCCTTTTGATACAATCTTAGGAGTCTTGGATATTCCTTTACTTTCTGGAAAGACAATATAGTCCAAGTTTATCTAGGACTTTCCTTCCCTAAACCTGCAATTGACAATTTCTCCAAGAAATCCTGGTTTCTTTTAGAGGAAAATGGTATTTAGAGACCATAATCTGAATACCAGGGATGCTTAATGCTACTAAGTTGCTCATCATTTTTAGTACTTTTCAGTGGATAGAGATAGGCAATATGTTATCATTTTTTAATTTCCCAGATAAGATACATGATGAATTTATACTAGTTACAATCAAATTCAGAACCACAAAGTTCTTGTTTAACTTCATAAGTCTTATATCTGTATCCCCTTTCTCTCATGCAAAAACTCCTAGTCCTTGATGACACCAACATAAATACTCATTTGCTTTATTTCACTAAATGCATACAACAACTTCAGAATGATAGGACCAACATTTCACCAACAACGTGATTACTAAAATTTATTTTAATACAAAATATGTACAGCTAAATTTCTAAGTTTCAAAGGAATAGAGTTTCTCTTTCTGTAATTATACCACCAAATGGACACACATTCTGGTTCATTTGTCTCATTTCACTTTCAATTTTTAGAGATTGATGTTTTATATTCATGTAAAATATTTACATGTTTGCAAAATAAAATCTAAACAAAGAATATGCAAAGCCATTTAGCTTCTAGCTCTGTCTCCTTTTCTCCCTTATAGGTTTAAGAGGCCAATACTATTATTCCTTATTTCAAGATGAAGAAAATCTTGGATAGGGTAAGTTACTTGCTAAGGTCACACAGCTAGTAGGAAAAAGACTGAAGTTAAAACCTGAGTTTACAGAAACCTCGGGAAGACAAGATTTTATCTATCTTATTCTCTATCCTTTGCACCTATTAGTACAAAAACAATTGGTGAATCAATAAATGAAATGTGGGTTGACTACTTTTCTATTTCAAACGGTTTCAGAAATGGTTTGGCGGCCCATGGGAAGAAATCATAAAAGGTGGTTTTGACTGGCACTATTACTTCATAGAAGGCAGCAGGGCTCAATCTGGACCTGGAAGGTGGTTTCTGAGTGACTAGGCCAAAGTGTCTCCTCCAGGAACACAGAACTAGAATTCCACCATGACCACTTTTTGTGTAAGTCGCTTCTAATTTCTAAAACTCTTGTGGCTAGTTAATTTACTATACTTCTATAGTATAGTCATCTTTTATAGCTGAACAGGTGGGTGCAAAGCTTGCTGTCTCAGATAGGGACAAGATAGGTAATGATTTTCATCAGAGACACTTTATGTTTTATTCCTACTGTGTGCTTATTGCCTACTGAGCCTGCAATCTTGTAGCTGACATGAGGTTGACCTGTTATTCCCACTTTGTGGGTCCATTGGTTTTCTGGAGCATTCCCTTGGCCAATATATATCCCATCAAAAACTGTTCACTGAGCAAGTGATAGGTTGGCCAACATTTGAAGCCAGGTATACCTAATTCATAAGCCTGTGGTAGCCACACTCTTGGTTATGGGCATCCCTCCTGCAGAAGGGCTGGAGCCCTGTTAGCTTCTGTATTGATGGAGTTTTCCAGGAAGGATCTTGAATCACACTTATGATACCAATTCCTGCTGCTGATCTCCAAGTGCTTGGGGGCCCTAGTCTCAGTGTGAGAGGCTTTGAAAGTCTTGCTTAAAGGGCTATTTCATCCATTGTCCAGAGACCTCTTTTCCTGGGCTTCTCTGATGGAGACTCCCTCCTGAGAGCATGGAGAAGAGCTTGGGATCTGAGGAGGAGAAGGAATGGCCAGAAGAATGGCTCTTCTCTCTTTTCTTACTATATTTAGGGTGAAAACTGAAATATACCAAACCTCCTGTGGCTGTGTGGACTCCCTCAAATTCAGAGCAGGTTAGTGATTCACACAATATGTCCTCTATTCCTCATCATTTTGTCCCTCTCCCAAACTATGCCCACTGGCTAAGAACCTGGGCAGTGTGGTGTAGTAACATAACAGTGCCAGGCAGAGCAGTCCTAAACCTGAACCTCCAGGAAAGTCATTTCAGCCCCCAGAGCCTTACTTCCCTCACCTATAAAATAGAGATAAAAGGGACTCTCTGGAAAAATTTGTGGGGGAGTTAAGAGATGTCCCAAACAACCCAAGTGCCATATGTGGCCCCATCAACATGAATTCCCAGTTAGATTGGCACTAAGAGCCCACTTGCCATTGCAAGATCATACACACACACACACACACACACACACACACACACACACACGCATGCACACAAGTGCTCACCAGACTAACAAAAAACACATGAGCAGTGTGCTTCCTGTGTGCCAGCCATTCTATGAGCACTTCACAAATATTCACTGATTTAATCCTCACAGCAGTCCCCTAAGCCAGGTACTATTAACACCCCTGTTTTGCAGAAAAGGAAAGGAGGTGCAGAATGGTGAAATGACTGGTCCAAGGCCACAAAGCTGGGAAGCAGTGAAGCCAGGAATGGAATCCAGGCAGACTGATTTCAAAGGCCAAAGTCCTGACCACTAGACCTCCCTGACTTGGCTATGAGCTCCCTATTGGGTGTCCCCAAGTTCAAGATCCAGTGCTCTTGGAGTTTCAGCCTCCTCACCTCTCCCGCACAAGGGAGGTATCTACCACATGTCTCCTCTGTCACTCACCTATCCACAGTCTCCAGGGTAAGGCCCAGGGCACGGATTTCTCAGGGGGCAGGGACTGGTCCAGGGTGTCTAGTGGGGACAGGGAGAATGCCACACTGCCTCCCACAAGATGGGTGCTCAATTAGTGAAAGCCCCATTCTTGTTGCTTTTGAAATCTCCAAAAGAAGCTAGGGAGTGACAGAACTGGGATTTGAACCCTCCAGCATCTGGCATACAAGCTCATGTCTTAAATCAGCCTGTGGAGAAGGAGAGAGGCTTCCCCTTCTACCATGACACTAGGTGATGTGTCCTTTGTCTCTAGAATGCTGTCCCTATGTCCTTCCCTTACTGAACATGCATGTTATTCTCCCGCCAAGAGGTGGAGTTGAACCCCCATCCACTTTGAATCTGGGTTGGTCTGTGACAGCTTTGACCAATAGAACCTGGCAGAGGGGATGCTTGGCCAGGACCAGGCCTAGTCTTTAAGATGACAGGCAGTTTCTGATGGAATGCTTACTCCTGAGAAGTCAGCACCATGTAGGAAGTTGAACTATATAACCTGAGACTTCCATGTTCTGAGGAAGCCCAAAGAGAAACAGAAAGTAATGCCTGCCCACCTCACTGTCCCCAGCATCCCAGATCAGGTGATTGGCTTATGAGCAAAGAAACCACCACGGACATTTCAGCCCTTATAGATGCCATGCAGAGAAGAGCCAAGACCTCAGAAATGTGATTCCAGTAGGGCCATTCCAGATGGTCAAGCCACCCCAGCTAAGGCCCCAGACATATACACCAGAGAAGGGCCATATCCTCCATGCCCTGCCTAACTAACCCACTGGTGTCTTCCTCAGTTCCTGAACCATGAACGTAATTAACTGATTATTTATACCACTATGTTTTGAGGTCACCAGTGTTCCTACAGTGTGAGGTGGTCAGAACTGTAGGAAAGCAGCATGACTAGCCTTGCAGCTGGGGTACTAGGGGCCCTGGGAGGCAGCTTCCAAGGGACTGTAGACCTGAGCCCTCATGGTAGCAGGAAGCAGAAGCTCAGCGGTTGGAGGAGGGAGTGGCTATGCCAAGCATGTGGTTTCAGTGCCATTGGGTTTCATTTCAGAGCAAATGTCAAGGACTGTTTCCCCAGGTAGCAGACAGGATGGCCAAATCCAATGTGAGGAACTTATTCAAAGTGTTGATTCCCCTTTTCAAGCTTTCCCAGTGAAGGTCTCCACTTTGCGGTTTCTACTCTCCTGAGGACAGAGTTGAGAAGACCTACTGGCTCAGGGGGCCCAATGGTACCTGAGCCTACTTCTCCAGGGTCACCAAAGCCCCCAATGTCCCTCAGGCCCCGAGGAAGCCTCCTCCTCCTTCATAACCACATTTCCTTGGATGCCTAGTGGGAACCTCACATACCCTAGCTCTGGTGCACAGAACCCTTCTTCCTGCCATGTCAGGCTCCCCCAGAAGAAAGACAGATTCAAAGATCCAGAGACAGAGAGAAAACCTGACCACAAAGAGAGACAGATGGACAGAAAAAGAGATGCACAGGGGGGACAGAGATAGAGAGGAAGAATGAGAGTCTAAAAAAGAGAAACAGAGAAAGAAAGGAAACAGAAAAAGAGGAAGAGACAGCAGGAGATACAGGCAGAAGCAGGAAACGAAGGGAAAGACCTGATGGAAGCAGTGAGATAAGCTGTAGAAGGGAAGAGACGACAAGTGTTTGGAGGCCGAGGGGAAGCAGCTCCATTTCCCCACACACCTGATTTGCCCTACTCCCCTACCACCACCCCAGTCCCTGTCAGCCCCCACCCTCTGCTGGTTGTTCACATCCCCCCACCCTGACCCCATCTCAGCTCTCACAGCCCCTGCACAACTGCCCCAGGGTGGAGCTGCCAGGGCCCAAACCTCCTCATGTGTGCTCACATTACCCAATGGATGTCTCCAGGCCCCTCCAATCCCCTGACCTCACCTCCAGGAGACAAACCACCACCCCCAGGGGGATCCTAGCAAGCTGCCCTCTGGCCATCACTGCCTCACCAAGGCCAGTCCCAGGACAGGGACCCCCTGTCACCCAATCCACCCTCCATGGCTCTGGGGCAAGTTCCCTGGGGCAGGGCAGCTGGGAGAGACAGAGCCACAGCAAGGGGCAGCAGGGGGTTCAGTTAAGAGGGTCCAGAAAGCCACCTCCTAGGGAAGGTCTCCCCCTTCTCCTCCCTCCAGCGGGTGGAGATGTAAAACCAAGAGGGTCCCCCTGAGCAGCCTCCATAATTCAGCCAGCCAGCGGAGGCCGATATTTAAATCATAGCTTACTTTGCTTTGTGTGAGGGAATTTATTAGCCTACCACATAAATGTTTTATTCATTAGGCTGCGTAAATAATGCATGCCTGTTTCCATGGAGACTTAACCCTTCCCCTCCCAGAGCCCTCGCCTCCCCTGTCCTCCCCACCTTTGTATTATCTTGACACTTGGCTGGTTCTGAATCTGCACAACTAAAAGACCACCAACAATACACAATAATTATTATTATTACTATCCATCATTTACTAAGCCCTCTGGGAATCAGACACTATGTCCATCTCTTTACCCCCATGGTGTCATTGTCACACATACTGCCATCTCCCCCATATTACAGCTGTAGTCTTCTGACTACAGCTCAGGATGGAGGCAACACTTGTCCAGGGACAGGTACAGGAGCCAGGATTCATACCAGGTGTGGTTGACATCAAAGCCTAGTTCTTTAGACTCTTGTATCCTCTTCTCTGTCCAGCCCTGGTCCTCCACTCTGGAGGCTGCTTGGAAGCTCCTGGCAGACAAGCATTCTCCCCCTGTGCAGTCGTGCTCTGCTACATCAGGTGAGCGCTCTCCCTGCAGCCTGTGGAATCCCAGCTGCCCAAAGCTGAGGTTATGGGGATCCTCCAGATCAACCCCTGAGAACCAATGTGCAAAGTGAGACCCAGGGTGACACGGGACTTGCCCAAGGTCATACAGCAAATCCTAGCAGAGCTAGCCCTCGAACCCAAGTTCTCTCCTCAGGCCTTGTGCTGTCTCTTCTAGAATCTTCTGAGGTCTAAAGGTGACAATGCCCCTCACTTTACAGACAGAAACTCTGAGGCATTGAGGTTAAGAGCCTGGTGCAGGGTCACTAGCAAATTGACAAGGAGAGCATGCTGGGAGGCCTGGGCAGTCCCCTTGTTCCACCTGGTCACAACTCACTGCTCTGCTCAGTGAGCATGCTTGTGCCCAGGCCACCTTTGCCATCTCAGCTGCTTGTGAGGCCGCTTCCATGGGTGCCCACGTGGCCCCTGATGATGGCTGTGAGCTGAGGCCACCAAAGCACCCATGACCATCATCAGGGACACCCTGTGCCACCTCCCCCTCCACTGGCTTTCTCAATCCGAAAACAGCAAAATCATAGGTGAACCCAGAGCTGCTTGTGAAGAAACAGCCCAACCTACTGGTATTTGCAAATCACACCCTTAAATGCTGTTGTGCTTACTTTTCTCCAGCCCAGATGCAGGCTTGAAGTCCCTGATTCACTGGACATGACTCAAGAGCCTGGGAATCCAGCCAGGACTGAGTCAGCCCTTAATCCCCTCATCATAACCACTCCTCAAGCAGCCCTAGGAGGGGCACCTGGTTTGCCTCCTCCCAGGGCAGGAACTTTAGGTTCACAGAGGTGGAGAAACCTGCCCAGGCCACACAGCTGGCAAATGACAAAACCCTGCAGCTTAACCCAGGTTGGAGCATCTGTCCCGCTTACCCCGTCACAGAGGGCGGAGCATGGGCCACTGGTGGACAGCAAAGCCCATTACATTCTTAGTAGGGAAGTTGTTTCCCTTTTAACCATCTTCGGACCTTCTTTCCAGGTCAAGAAGGACGTCTCTTTGGTGCTGGCTTGTGGAATACCACTCCAATCCCACAAATCGCCCTTATAAACAGAGATTGCATCCTGGGGTTGGAGCCCTCTGTAGGCTGCAGGTACCAGCTGGAATTTAATAACCATATTGCATTTTCATTATAGTTATTTTTATGGTTGCCTCCGTTCATAGCAAGCAATGCTGGTTTTCTACTTAATAACATTAAGGGTCATATTATATCTAAGATATAGATGGCTCTTATGATTGGCCTGGCATTGTTCTGAGCTTTGAATATTTTCACTCACCTGAATCACCAGAAGACCTTCTGGGGGATCATTGTTATCCCTTTTGAAGAGATAAGGAAACTGAGGCACAGGATGGCCAGTACTGTCCCCAAGTCCCATAGCTAGTTAAGTGCCTGGGGGCGATTTTGAATCTTTTATAACCACAGTGCCTCCCACAGTAAAGTCAGTTTTCCTCTTAAAATTAATTCTTATAAGTGAAAGGCCAATTTGTAAGATGCACTAAGTAAATCATCAAATGGGGAGTATGTGGACATGCCAAAAATCATAAAGGTGTTTACAAACTCACCACTGCTGTGGCTTACACACCACTCTCCTAAGCTCCACCCTCTGGGCTCGCAGCCAATGAGAACAAGGCCTAGCTCGGGACTCCGGGACTCCGCACACCTCGCAGGAGTGCCCACCTATCCTGAGCTCAACGTGCAGAAGGTGAGGGGAGAGCCATGACTAAAGGCACCATCTTGTGGACTCCTCACAGCTACCCACAGGTAGGTCCTATCCTTGTGCCCATTTTACACACGAATGAACTGAAGCACATAGGCTTGAGAACTGCACCCTCTTTCACCAATCCATAGGGCACAGAGCCAGGATTTGAAGCCTGGCAGTCTGGCTTCAGAGCCCTTAGCACATGACCACTGTGCTACATGGCTCAAGTCATCCCTGGAGCCCCGAGACTCAGCTATGCCTGTGGCCATTTTTCCCCTGGGCTTGTTCTTTATTCTAGCCAGTGATTTCCCATCCATGCTTAATTTGCTAGAAGTGGATTAAGTGTTTCTATACATGCAAAGAAAAGAATAATGCTTCTCCCTTCCTCCCTTGGCTGGGAGAAGTTAGCTTGGTGGAGTCTGTGTATGAGCTCAGTCCAACACTTGGTGTCCTCGAGTGGCAGATGCATGATGGATGTGTCAGTGTCGGGACTAGAGTGAGGGGAGTGAGGCACCTAGGAGGCAAAATGTAAGGAAGCCCTCCTTCACCCTCTGTGCTGACCGCACTTTGCATATGGCAGTGAGGGCTTCCTTGCATTTCTCACTATGGGTGCTCACTCTTGTGTCCCAGGCATCATTTTGGTGTCTCCAGTGGATCACTTTCACAGGCATGACCCACATATCCCTGGCACAGCACCTGTGCACAATAGTAGCTCTGGGGCTTGGCCAGGGGACTGGTGTGCAGGGAGAGGTCTCAAGTTCCTGGGATCACCCGCCACACTCTCCTGTTCTTCCCTGCTGAAGTTTGTGTCCCTGCCAAGGGGTTGACCTGAAGCCAACAAGGCTACAAACCCTCCTGGCATCAAAGGACCCCAGCATCCCCTGCAATCCTCAGTGAGCTAAAGCCATGCAGGGTTAATGCCCATTTGGGAGAAAGGGTCTCTCTGGGCCCACACAGGTCAACCACCAGCAGCACCCACAAAACTTGTCCTTCAGTTCCTATCTGAATGCCACCTCTTCACAGCTCAGCTATGACTCCATGGTGCCCAGAGGTGACAGATACTCTTGTCTCCCACCCTCAGCCTATTCACACCAACCTCCTCTTTCCCCCTTAAGGCCACTGATAGATGCCTAGGACATACCTGAAGCCTGTAGCTTCAGACACACCCAGGAGTACTCAAACTGCCACCACATGCTCACCCACCATATACTAAATGATTTAGACTCTGTTCTAGGTACAGCAGCTCCTGGGGACAATATGGCACTATTCCAATTTTATAGAGAAAACCCAACAGAAAGGGCCAAGAACTTGTCCCAGGTCAGAGCTATTAAGGGGTGGACCTCAGGGGCAATACCAACCTGATTCTGCTGCACTCTACTATATGTGATTGAGAATGAGTCAGCCTGACCCCTCAGCTTCCCTTAATCAGTCAGCCTTCTCAAGGATGCAAAGCCATGCTCTTCTCTCTGGGGAGCATGAGAATCCTCAAGCCTTTGAGCCAGCAGAATCCAGGGCCTCCCAGAACTCTGTGCAATGGTTAACCTCCTCTTCAAATCTTCTTGCTGCAGGCACACCCCCTCCAATTCATCCTTCTACCCCAGCAGCCTCTACCCACCACTACATTTCCCTACCATCTCAATTCTCATCTCTGATCCAAGTCTTCAGGTCTTTAACCAGCCCACATGGGACCCAAACACCGCCCAAACACCCAGAGGGGACCATGGCCCCACCTCTCGACCCCACTGCACAATCCTTGCTCTTTGGAGACTTTACAAATTCAGCCTCATGTTGCTTTTGAACCAACCTTGGTCATGGTAGGAAGCAAATCTGGAGGCCCAAAGTTTTAGAGCATCTTATCACCATCAGTGAGGTCTCGATGGGAAGGGACATCCTAACACCTTCCCATTTCCATAGGGCAGCCCCACTGATGTGTCCAGTCCCCATCTATGTTTCTCTGTTCATTCCAGCTTTCTGCTGGACATGGCATCCTTTCCTATCCTTGGTGAGGACAGAAGCTCTGGCTCCTTATCTGATTCCCAGGAGGTACTTAATAAACATTCACTGAAGTAAAAGAAAGGAACTGGGCTGAGGAGGATTGAGGCACCAGTCCTAGCTCAACAGCCCCTCCATCCCAAAGCTAGAAAGTATCCCCATCACTTGGAGCAAACCTGTTTATTGGTCCCTGGTCACACCCTCAGAGTTCACCCAATCATCACCTGAAAGCTCTCACACCATCTCACCCACCTGGAAATTGCCATTAATGGTAAATCCATTCTCCTCAAATGAACTCTGTGCTTCTTTCAACTTAGAATACTGGCGCAATCTTCCTTCCCCATGTGTCTGGCTCGTTCTTCATCCCTTACATCTCAACTTAAATTCCTTGATCCCACAATCAATATTATGTATTTTATAGCTCCTGTATATATATTCTATCACTATGTATATATACAGTGTGCATGTGTGTATGCACATATATATTATCACTCTGTGTATATATGTGTGTATACATTGATATATATATATACACACATCACATGATAAATATGTATGTACATATACATACATATATCACCGTTTACCAGTGTTCTTGGAGTGGTTGTTTGATTAAAGTCTTACTCCATGAGGCTACCCCTCCCCCAGACCAGTTGCAATCACTGGCATGTAGAGGGCTATAGAAAATATTTGATGAATGAATGAGTGAAGGGCTGTCCATAAGACCTAGTCCTAGGAAAAGTCTCTGAATAGCTGTACCCTAAAATCATCCCAAGAGACACCACCAGAAACGCTTAGGCCACATTCTTAGGTGAGGCCTTCCTCTATGTGACAACTTTTCCAAGCCAGAAGGAGCAGCTTTGTCTGAACTTTGTCTAAGGAGCTCACAGTTCTGACCACTTCTTCTGAGATGGTCTCACTGCCGGGATAGTGATAGTTCTTGGGGTAGTGGTCATCTCCTTGCATTCCTAATTCAGGCCCTACGTAGACCCAACCCTTGCTTCCCAGTTTCCTCCCTCTGACTACTACGTTTTGTCCTCAGCAAGACATTGTCAGGGTCTCAGGGACCCTTTTAGGAGGTGCCACGGGTCAAATCATGTTCCTCAAAAAAATATATTAAAACGTTGACACCTGGTACTTGTGAATATGGCATTATTTGGAAATAGAGCTTTTGCAGATGTAACAAAGCTAAAATTAATGATACTGGATTAGAGTAAACCCTTAATCCAATTTGGGCCTCATCCTTACAAGAGGAGAGACAAATGCCATGTGAGGACAGAAGCAGAGATGGGAGAGACACAGCAGCAAGTCAAAGGGTATCATGGATTGCCAGCAGTCAGAGCTGCAAGAGGCAGGAAGTATTCTTCCTTATAGCCCATAAAAGGAGCATGGTCCTGCTGACACCTTGATTTCAGACTCCAGAGCCATGAGAGAATAGATTTCTATTGTTTTAAGCCACCAATTTTGTGATGCTTTGTTAAAATCACCCCAGGAACCTAACACAGAAAACTTCCTGTCCCTGTGGGTCACAGGCTAGAAGCTGCCATGGAGAAAGGGCCTGTTCTTTGCCCAGAGCCAGGTATGCATGCCCCTGCCAACCAGAGAATGGCATGGGTGCTGTTATGTCTGAAATGTAAGGGTGACATAGCAGTAGACCGTCTGGGTACAGAGCTGCTCAGGAAACAGTACATCAGGGAATGGCCTGAGGCCAGCATATCTGTGGGCTGTAACATGCTGTGAGCCTGTCTCTCCAGAGGCCCTGCCATCTAGATGGAACACCAGTCACCTTCCCACCCCCCACCACTTCCAGCCTCTTTGCTCAACATCTCACAGAAGACTTCAGCCCTTGAGCCAAGCTACCAGCTACACAAAGCAGAGAAATCAGTTAGAGGTATTTCTGGGAATGGTAAGGGCCCAACTTAAGCTTTGTACAAAAGGATTAATTTGAAAAATATCAGCTACACCTATTGAACATCTACTCTGTGGCAGGTATTTTGCATGCATTATCTGAGTTCCTCCTCTCATGGGTATGGATCATCATCCCCAGTCTATATCTGCTCAGACAGTGGCTCAGAAGACTTTGGTTCAAGTTCCCTAGTTGATTATGATAACTAGAATTCAAATCTAGGACTTTCTGACTCAAGCCCATCATGTTGTCTTGATACCTCAGGAATAAGGATACCCTCAGGACACTTTGGTCTCGGACACCTAAAAAATAGAGGAAACCTTATGAACACACATGGACTGAGATAGGTCAGTAACTCAGGACAATAGGTCCCCTCAGGGCTGAGCTCAGAAAGGCATGGCATGGACCAGGAGTGGGGCTGCCTACTCATGTCAGCCCCTGAGGCTCCATCCTGCACAGGCCTATACCAGTGAGTGTCTGACCCAGTGGCACACCTAGGTATTCATAGCTAGAGTAGTGCTGGGAAACTGGCTGTTCCATGAACCTCATGTCCCACCTCATTCCTGGGTGTACCCATGAGCTTCAAACTGAAGTCTCCAGGCCTATCCCTCATGGTTTGCCATACTGGGCTCCTTCTGGGGTCTCAGGCTGCCTGCTCAGTTTTCCATAGCTCAACCCTTCTGATCTTTTCCTGAGACCACCCCAATCCCAACATCTGCCCAGATCACTTTGGTCTTTGCAACAGATTGTCTATGAACTTGAACATAGTAGACAAGTCTAGAGGGGTCTGTCCAGCTCACATTCTTATTCTAAAGTTGCCCTTCCAAGGATGGGCCTGAGAGCCACATTCAAGAGACAGGAGAGTATAGTGGTCAGACACACAGATGTTACAATCAGACTGCCAGTTTCAAAGTCCAGCTCAACCACACATTAGTTGTTGACCTTGGGCATGTCACTTAAACTGTGCCTCATCTGTAGAGCGAGGCTAATAACTGTAGGGCCTGTCACAGGAGTGTTGTGTGAAGTAGAGGAATTATACATGTAAAGTACTTGAAACAGTATGTGGTAAACACTCAATAGATGTTCACTGTTATCATTACATCATTATAATTATTGCTATCCTTGTCATCAATATTATTATTACAATGACTCCAGTCATAGCTGATTGGGCCAAAGATGAACATCTGACCCAGTCTGGGATAGTCAGGTTCTCAGTCCCAGGAACATGGGATTTGTGCCCAGGACAGAGGGACATAAAGCAGTCTACATTTGCCCAGCAACATGGAAATCCAGAATTCTTAGCCCCATTTGTTCACAGATGTGGGGAACAAAGTGCAGAGAGAATGAAACAAAAGCACACAAAGATATTCAGCTCAGAGGCCATTTGGCTCCTGACAGAGAAGAAAGATGGAGGATGAGGTTTCCTGGGACCCAATGGCTCTCTCACCCTTCCTCAAACTGTACTTCCTGTCTTTGAACTCTTGCAAAACATCCTAGTCCCTGAGGAAAAAAATATCCTTTGAGCAGAGCCAAATAGAATGAGTTTGGTTACTTGAATCCAAAAAGGTAGATGCTATCCCATCTCTATAGAGCAAAAAGAGGGGAAAGTGAATGATTCTGGGAAAGAATTTTGGTCCTACTGGTGTGGCCATGGGTGCATTTTTGTATGTCATGTTTACAGGGGAAACAAGGCCCTGATGTATCATCCATCCTCCCTGGTTGATTTTTCCTGGTAAATGTAGGTCCACACTGTCCCAGAAGTGGCATGAGGAACATATTTCTGCTGAAGGAGAAGGAAAAGATGGAAGTCCAGAGGCAAACCACTTCTAGCCTAGCTTGGGAAGATCATACAACATCTTCAAATGGCCCGAGGCCCCACATTCAGCCACTGGCAGGCTTTGTAACCTAAGATGGATCACCTTTATTCCTTCAATCTTGGGTGTCTCATGTTCATTGTGAGGAGTGTATATCTTCCCTATCTCTCTCACAATGGAAACTCAGGGCGAGGGTTAGGGGCTCAGTGAGGACAGTGCCTCGTGAATGGAAGGAGAGATGGTCATCCAGGAGAGAGATTTCTCCCACATCCCATGAGATCATCTTTCATGCATTGCTAGCTTCCTCAAGAGCCACTACTCTCACCCAAGGAGCCTCAAGCCCACCCTCCAGAGGAACTAACAGAAACTGTAAAACTTTGGGGTCCTGAGAACTGAGGTTGGAGTCCCTGCCTCACATGCCTTCACCTCCAAAGGTCACCTCCAAGGGACACCAAGAAGGCTCAACACCCTGTCTCTACAGGCCTAGGCAGGGCCCAGCAGACAGGAACAAAGTTAGCCTGGGTCTCAGATCACGGTGATAAGGCTATGGGAGGCCTGCAGATCCATTCCTCTGTGCCTCCTCCATAGCCACCTGTGGTATCCAGAGGCTCCCTGAACTCAATGAACTTGACATGAACTCCTCCCTCCTACTGAATGAAGAAGGAACACTTGTTCCCTATCTCAGTGAATAATATCTTTCAGCCTCTAGTCACTTCTGTGATGGACACTCATGATGCTTCACTCTCTCCCCTGCAAATAAAACCTGTTTGCTAGTCCCATATCTTCTACCTTTCAAGCATCTTTCTAAGCTGTCCATCTTCCCATCCCCTCATCACTGCCTGAGTTCAAAGGCATAGTATTGTTCACCTGGGCCTTCCTATCAGATGTAGATGCTTAATAAATCTTTTAAAATAAATTAACCTAATTTAAAGTCTAAAATATAAGAATTAGGGGCACCTGGGTGGCTCAGTGGTTGAATATCTGCCTTTGGTTCAGGTCGTGGTCCCAGGATCCTAGGATCAAATCCCCCATCAGGCTCCTCACAGGGATCCTGCTTCTCTCTCTCTCTATTTATTTATTTATATGAATAAATAAATAAAATATTTTTAAAAATAAAATAAAATGTAAGAATTAAGCCCTACCTGATCAGACTTAGGAACAGCTCAAAGTATAAATCAGACCTCACATCTCAGTCCAGAGCTCAGAAACTAGAGCTGATGCTTAGTCTGGGACAAAATCCAGAGGGGGAAGCCCAGCACCCACATTCAGCCCATTTTTTAGTCTAAACAACCAAGTATGGCTCAACCCCTTCTACCAACATCCCTTATTTTATTTTTCTCGAAGAAAAACAAGTGGCGATAGGGAGAGGGTTAACAGTTTATTCTATTTTTTCTGAGTGATTTTATCACTGTCGTTAGAACATTCATTGAAGTAAGTGAGGAATCCATCACAGGCTGACAGCAGTGTGCAGACTAATGGCTGTTAGATGGTAATAATTTTTAATATGATTTTTATTTCACT
This sequence comes from Vulpes lagopus, assembly GCF_018345385.1. Classification (NCBI taxonomy): domain Eukaryota; kingdom Metazoa; phylum Chordata; class Mammalia; order Carnivora; family Canidae; genus Vulpes; species Vulpes lagopus. The sequence goes on along the minus strand of NC_054835.1, from coordinate 4,131,066 downwards.
TAATTTCATATGTGCTTGACAAAAGGTCCCCAGTCACTGGGGAGCAGTGCGGAACTGGGAATATGCTCACAGGAAGGTCTATTAAGCCAGGTGCTGGAAATGTTTCAAAGAAACAACTTTGCCATTCAGGGGAAAAGTCAGAAACTTGGTCAGGTGAAGGGAGCTGCGTTTTGGCACAATGTCAGTATCACACCCCACAGGCACTGGCATGTATACATCTCACAATACCATGAATCAGAGGGACAGACACTTAAATGATGGGAATGCCACATGCATGCACACAGTCACACCAAGGCATAGATGTACAAGATGTATCGTTATCTTGTGAGCAGACACACAATCACACCCAAAGAGCTACACTCCAAGTTTTCAAAAAAAAAACTCATATTAGGAATATTACACACATACATAGGCATATTGCAAGGCAGAGAGAGAGAGAGAGAGAGAGAGAGAGAGAGAGAGAGAGAGAGATTGACATTCGTTACTTGATATGGCATGGAGTTTCACCCAAAGAGCCTGTGTGCACTTGTGGTTGCTTTTCTCTCTCTCTCTCTCTCTCTCTCTCTCTCTCTCTCTCTCTCTCACACACACACACACACACACACACACACACACAGAATCACACAAAGAAAACATACAGATTTATCCCTATGGAGAGTCACATCTCACACACATAAAAGTAATCACATACAAAACATCTCCATAGTCACTGAAATAGATGCACACATCCTACTGGATCTGTCCTACAGCCTGTTAATGGATCAGTAAACCCTTTGGGATTTTCTAAATATTGTTCTTAACATTAGAGAAAGTGGTGGAGAGAGCAACACTTGTGCCCAAAGGCAAACCTCCAGAGGTGGCCACGGGGATGGGAGGAAGGAAAGTCATATTTTGTGTAGCCTCAACTTCCCAGTATTACAGGATCTTCTGGCAGGAAATAACGACAATTTGGTACTGAGATAAGTAAGGATGAAACCATATCTGACTATAGCCCATGTCTAACATGGCTTGCAGGGCGCAGGGGGGAATGGACAGAGTCTCAGTACCTTGCTGACTTGAGGCATCAGGTGTTCCCCCTCCTCAGATGTATATCAAATTAGAGTAACCAAGCCTAGATTCCCAGGTTCTGGGAGGGGAGGATCCTGGAAGCCTTAAATGGGGGGATTCCAACCATAGGAAGCCAGGCTGGTCTTGGGATTGATCCTACATCAGCAAGAACTTGAACCAGAACAGGTGCCCAGCCTAGAAATCAAGTGGTCAGTAGAGAGAGAAGTGGAAGGAGGGAAGAGAAACTACAGTTCTTCGGTCCTATAGTTGTCTATCCACTAACCTAGACACAGAGGCAGAGGAAAGATCATAAATCCCCTGGGCAGGGGAAGAAAGTCCTCACTGTCACACCTTACTGACTCTCACTTACTCCAAACAAGGTCTAGAGGAAGCTGAAAAGAACTGACGAAGCCCCATCTCTCCCTGGCTACTCCTCTGGAGGAAGAATAAAACAATCAAACAGTGCCCCACAACACACAACATGCTGTGCCAAGGTATTGTACAGTCCTGGCCACATTCTGTGCAGGGGCCTCTTGCTGATGAACTGTCAACATACTGTTCTTTCAGCTTGACTCTGAGAGTGTCTGTCATGTGGTATTAAGAGAGAAGACTCTGGAGTCAAGCTGCCTGAGATTAAGGCTCACCTCTGCCCACTCATTAGTTTTGTGAACTTGGGAAAACTGCTTAACCTGTGCCTCTGTTTCTGCATCTGTAGAACTATAATAGTAAGTCCCTACCTCACAAGCAATTGTAAAGATTAAGTGAAAGAGTCTGGCTTTCAGAAAAGGTTACCTACCATTATTATTTTCTACAGGTTTCTTCTAGAAAGAGTGGAATTGGCTTCTCCCATGTTTTCTTAGCATAGAGGGGAATTCTTGAAGGCTGGGGCAGTCAGTCATCCCATGATGTTACTCTTCCTGAGACAGCCCGAAAGCTATCAGCACCACGGACAGCATCAATTCTCTGTCCGTGGTGCTGAGTTGTGCTTTTCTTCATTTCTCCACACCACATGCTTGCTCTTTCTATACTCTAACCAGTAAGTCCAGGGGGACACTTATCTGGATACTGAGACTACAAAGAGATCAAAGTTATTTATTCCACTAAAAGTCTGAATCTGAAGAAATCCTCTTATAGAGGAAACTGTTGAGTGGTCCAGAGGCAACCCTGCTCATTTGCCCTGGAATCACCTCTAAGCTCCCTTTCCCTGGATTGGTCATCCCAGGCCACAACACTGAGAAATGATTTTTTTTTAATTTTTAATTTTTACTTATTTATGATAGTCACAGAGACAGAGAGAGGCAGAGACACAGGCAGAGGGAGAAGCAGGCTCCATGCACCAGGAGCCTGATATGGGATTCGATCCCAGGTCTCCAGGATCACGCCCTGGGCCAAAGGCAGGGGCCAAACCGCTGCGCCACCCAGGGATCCCCCTGAGAAATGATTTGAAGAGGAAGTCTTCATCCCACATTTATTAAACATGAATGGTATGCTGGGTCTGTGCTAAGTCCTTGACATACATTATTCCAGTTAATTCTCCAACAAACCAATGGGGTAGGTGCTCCTATCATCTCCATTTTGCAGATGGAAATTCTGGTATTAGAGAAGCTATTGATTTACCGAAGTTCACACAGACAGAGGTGGAGGAGCAGGACTCACACACATGTCTAGACTGCAAACCCCAGTAATTCTATCTATATTGATGACTTCTGTGGCCATTCCCATTGCTCAGACCACACAAAGAAATTCTATGAATATCTGTTGAATGGATGAATAACTCCAAAGTCAGTGTCCTAGCTTCTTCAGTTTCTGCTTCTCAACTGGGAGATCTGGTTCAGCATTAAGGTTGTTTCTTTAGACACAGATTCTCCCACATATTTCTACTAGTAGGACCTCTCCTTCCCACAGCTCCCACTGAGCCTGGCATAAGCCTCATTGCTCCTCAGCAGGACTTGACCATCTCAAACCTCCCTAGATCAGAGACTAAAGGTTCTGGGATCTGAGGGTGCCTGGCTGGCTCAGTCAGAAGAGTGTGTCACTCTTTATCTTGGGGTGATGGATTCAAGCCCCACGTGGGGTATAGAGGTTACTTAAATAAATAATATGAAATAAAATAAGATAAAGTTTCTGAGATGTGGCTCCCTATATCCTGGAACAGCTAGTGCTGATGAGATTGCCAGGAGTATCTCTGCCCACTTTGACTCTTCAGTGAAGCTACTCTGGGAAGCAGTAAGTATTCCATAAATGGCAGTAGCCACTAAGCTTGTTTTAAGGCAGAGACAGGTCTTTGATGGGGATATCGCCCAGTACAAGTACTTTTGACTCACATAAAAAGATTCTGCTGGAGTCTCCATTTTGCAGTGTATGAGAAATTATTTTATAGACTCATGACTGAGAGATCCATATGTGGGTCACAACCATAGTGAGTAAGAGTCCAAACTTATATCAACAACAAACAACAGTAACAAATTACTATTCACTGAGTACCTACTATGAATCTAGCAATATACTAGGCACAAGACATACCAAGTTAATCAGACAGGGTCCTTGCCTCAGTAATTGCCAGAAAAGAAATACAAGTCAGTGGGCAACTTATGCCAGATAAGTCTTCATAAGAGATGACTGAAGTGTAAAGGAATTTGGGTTATCCCTGGGCCATGTTGCCTGTTCCCTGTCCCCTTGACATCCTTCCCCAGATCCCACATGGATCCACTCATCAGCTGTCCCAGCCCCAGGTAGAAGCAGTAAACTCTAGTGGCCTTTAAAGGCGATGATTCAGGATGTAGACTTCTTTTTTTCAAATACTAGTTCTTCCACTTACTATAGGTGTATCTTTGTACAAGCTATTAATCTCTCTATGCATGAATATTCTCATCTTAAAATGAAATAATAAAACTTAACCTATCACAATGGGTATTATAAAGGATTAAATAAGTCAATGACTATAAAGAGTATAGGACAGGGCTTGGCATATAGCAAGGCTATATAAAAGTACTAGGTGTTGTTGTTGGTGTCATCTTAGCACACAATCAGAGGTTGGCACCAACTTAGGGGAGGACTCAGCCCCACAGAACTCCTACTTTTGAGTAATTCCCTACCTAGACCAAAGTCAGAATCCAATTAGAACCCTGCTTGCATCTCCAGATGTCCAGGAAACTCCCCTGTGCCTTTCTCCCAGTTTCCTGTATATTAACTACTTAAGCTGCCATTAATTGGGTGCTTACTTTGCCAAGCACTTAGGATACATTATGCCACTCTACATCCTCACAATTACCCCCTTTGAGGTGGGTACTATTATGATATCTACTTTTCAGAAGAGGATACTGAGGCTCAAGGAGGCTTAAATTCAGGCAGGTAACTTCAGAGCCCAAACTCTGACCCATTAAGCTATACCACCCTCATCCACAAAGTGTGTGAGGTGGCCCTTCCCCTTAAATCTTTCAGCACTGCCTCTACCCTTGGAACTTCCTCAACCCTCACCAGGCTGCCAAGTGGAACACAGTACCTCAAGTCCCCCTTCCTATGGCCCCCATGATCCTGCTTACTTCTAAATTTTGGTGCTAATACTTATGGGGTCCATCCAGGGTCACAGATGGGATGGTAAATTGGACCATGGCTACCAAATCTCTCTTAAGACAAGCCCTGGACATCTACTCTTATCTGCTGCCATTGAGGGGACAGCACCCCCAAGCTTCTTCTTTCAGACCTTTCTCCTTGGCAGAATGACTCCTTCCTCCAGGGAGGGATTATTAGAACAGAGCCATGCCTTTGTCTCCAGAGATATCTGCACTGGGAGGCTCCGCAGAGACATTTCCCAGGGACATAGCTTCATATAACCCTTAAAGTAGACATGTCCTAGTTTTGGCCATCCATAGCTATTCCTTCTTAGCTGGATGGGGACAATGTTACCCAGATAGCAGTCGATTAGACTTCCTGTACCCTACTCACTCTGGGTACAGAGTGATATCCACCTTTACCAACTGGGCACATAGCATGGCCTCTGCCATGCTACTCACTGCTACCCAACACACACACACACACACACACACACACACACACACACACACACACACACTGTTTTAGATGAAGATATAGCTAGATCAAATCCTAGCTTTACCACTGTTTTGGGCCTGGCCCTTCTCCCTCTGGGTCCTCAGTTCTTCTACCTATAAAATGAATAGGAGAGCTCCATCTCTCAGAGACCATCGTGATCCAGCATGTTGAGCCTACAAGAGAGATCTGAGCCAATGTCATACTCCCATCTCCCATCCTCCTAAGGACAGCCCAAGTACCTAGTGGAATAATAGGGCATGAGGCCCAAGGTATACGGGAAGAAACCACTACTTCACCAAGCCCTCCTCTTCACTTTGTGTTTCTTCCCACGGGCTTTACTAGGCCAACTAAGAGGCAGTGTGGTTTGGGGGTTAAAAGCAAGAATTTTTTAATCAGGTAGAGCTGGGTTCCAAACTAAACTCTGCCTCTCATTGTCAAATTACCTAACCATGTTGAGCCTCAATATTCTCAATTATAATTGGGGTGAACAATACTTTCCTTCCTGGGCACTTTTGGGGATTAAACAAGATCACAAATGAGAAGAGTCTGACTCCATGCTCTTGGGGATAAACAATGAGCAGAGTGGCGGGCTCAGAGCATCCTAACCAGGGTCCCACCCTGCAAGGCTGCTCATGAATCAGCAGGGATCCCCACCCTCATCAGAACACTATGGCAAATGGGATACCCTTTGGGAAGCACTTCCTAAAAAGTTTAAACATAGGGTTATCATATGACCCAGCAATTCCAGCCTAGGTGTACCAAGAGAATCAAGAATACTTGTGTACTTGTACATAATACCAATGCAAACACTTGTACACACATGTTCATACCAGCATTATCACAGCAGCAAAAAACTGGAAGCAAGCCAATGTCAGCAGAGTGATGAACAGATAAACAAAATATGATGTATTCATGCAGAGGAAGATTATTCTGCAGTGAAAAGGGATGAAGTACTAGCACATGCTATGATACGAACAAACCTCAAAAGCATTATGCTACGTGAAAGAACCCAGATACATGTGATATGATTCTACTTCTATGAAATGTCCAGACAAGGCAAATGTAAAGAGACAGAATGTAGATTAGTGGTTTCAAGGAGCAAAGGACAAGAGAGTGGAGAAGGACTGCTTAATGAGTGTGGGAGTTTCTTCAGGGGATGATGAATATGTTCTGGAATTAGGTAGCGATCAAGATTGTAAAAAAAAAAAAAAACCTAGTGAATACACTACTGAATGTATACTGAACCACTGAATGTACACTTTCGAAGCATGAATTTTATGGTATGTGAATTATGTCTGAAAAAAGAAGACCAGTTGATAGGAATCTGAACAGCAGTATGTGCCCTGAGATTCCTCTTCACAGAGCCAAGGATCCCTGCAGAGGCCTCAGATATCTCTGGACCTCAGAGGAAAGGTGGCCACAGCCCTGATGCTCGCTGCCAGCCAGGTGTGGGCTGCCCTGGAGCAGGCACCCCTGAAGGCAGCACTGACGATAGTTGAGAGTACAGCCTGAGCATCGAGAAGACCCATGTTGAAATCCTAGCTCCACCACTTATAATCTTCTGGCCTCAGACATACGGTTCAACTTTCTCAGTCTTACTCCCCCCATCTGTGAAATGGGAGATAATAATATTACCTATTTCACAAAGTTGTTGTAAAAATTAACTCAGACCATCAGGTAAACCACCTGGCATGGTGCTAGACACAGAATACATGCTAAATACATGTGGGCCACCAATACCATTGAACTCTCATTAATTAAGTCTTACCAACATTCCTCATGGGCAAGAGTTATTATCCCCCTCTTATAGCTCTTGCCTGTGCCCACCTCTGAGGTTGGGGGTTGCTAGGATTTAGGTCCAGAAATCATGGGATCTATGGGGAATGTACCCCCAATGGGCCAGTGCAAGACTGTTGCAGACAAGCCTCTGAGATAAGCTGGTGGTTTGGCTGGGGAGTGGTAGCAGGAGGAATGGAGAGCAGATGTGAGAAGCGTTTTAAAGAATACTTGGCAAGGCTGGGTGACCACCCACTTCCCCGAGCTGGGGATGAAGGAAAAGGATTCAAGGATGACAGATCACCCCCAGGTTCTGGCTCGGTGACCGGGGTGGTGGTGGGGCTGGCTGGATCCTGAGTTCAGGGACACAGAGGAAGAGCCTGGAAAACCCAGGTCCATGTGAGAGCTCAGCACTACAGGCAGAGATGCAGAAATTGCCCTGATGCAGGAGGGAGGAGCCCCATGGGAAGTGGGGAAAGAGCAGGGCGGAGGCCTGGACAACTGCCCCTGGGGATAGCTGCAGTTTAAGAAGTCAACAGAGGACCAGGAATCTGAAGGTGCTGGAAGATGATCAGGGAGGCAGGAGCTCAGTGTAGTTAGGTACCACAGCATCATAGAAGGCACTGGAGGTCACAAAGAGAAGGGAGTCCAGGGGTGTCTGCGGAGCTGAGAGATGGGGACGATGTGTGTCCATAATAGCACAGATTTCCCTTCACAGAGGCAAGTGGATCTACTGAGCCGCAGAGGGGGATTGAGGGTGGTGAGCTAAGACCGCCTGGTCAAGAGAACTGTGATGGGGGGTCGATGGGGAGTGAAGGGGTGGGGAGTGAGCTTTTGTTTTCATGACAGGAGAGCCCTAAGGAAAGATGCTACAAAGGCATAGGAGGAAAAAAGGGAGTGGCTACTGGCCAGCACTGACCAAACCTCAACCTTTTGAGCAGAGTTAGCCGCTTCCTCCTGGAGACCCCACGGTGCTCTCCATCCATCCGTCTGTCCCAGCGCTGATCACCTAGGATGAGTGTTGCTATCTCCCCGAGCAGAATATGAGCAGCTCCGGGACTCAGGACTTCTCATGCATTTCTGCAGCCCTGGGGCCTGGTGTCGAGGGAAGAACAGAGCGCCAGGCCAGCAGACTAGCCAGAGGTCAGACAGGTGGATGGACAAGCAGGCTGGCAGGCGGACAGACCAACAGGCAGCTGGAAAAACAGCCCCAGGGACAGGTAAGCAGGGAGATCTCTCCCCCTCCCCCTGGCAGCAGCCCCACCCCCATGGCTGACAGGGCCAAGCCTGGAGCACAGATTTATCTCCCAACGCTGCCACAATCTGCTATTGGATTTGTAATCACAGACTCCAATGTTCACGGGATAAATATACTAACAAACTAATTGTTTGTTAGCTCTGAGGTTGGAGCAATCAACACGTCCAGCATGAGATATGGGCCGGTCGCCCGCTTGAGTTCAGGCCACCCCAAGGTGCATGGGCACCACACGGGTCCGGGCAGGGTTCAGGCCCAGTGTGCAGGCACAAGCCCGAACATCAGAGCTAGGGGTAGCCCAGGCGGGAGGGCGCCAGTGTGCGCTGGCACGTAGCTGTCGCTGCCCCTGCCTGAGCCTCATCAGTGGCAGACATAAACTAACTCGGTTCCTGGGGACCCCAGAGGAGCAGCAGGAACTGTTTGGTAGAGAATTATAGCTGTGGGTGAAATTAGATGTACTCTGAGCCCCAAGGCTGAGAGAAATAAAAAGCATTTTAAATGGAGTGTAGAATTCATATTCCTCAGTCACCTTCCAATAAATAAATCTTGTACCATTTTTTTCTGTAAACAGTGGTTACACTCAGCTCCTATTGTCTCCATGTCCCATATGCCAATTGGACAGGAACAGGAAGGAATAAGCCAGGGTGTGCCTGAGGTTTGGGGGCTCTAGAACCATGAGGGAGGGGGATCCCTGGGTGGCTCAGCGGTTTAGCGCCTGCCTTTGGCCCAGGGCGTGATCCTGGAGTCCCGGGATCGAGTCCCACATCAGGATCCCAGCATGGAGCCTGCTTCTCCCTCTGCCTGTGTCTCTGCCTCTGTCTCTCTGTTTCTGTCATGCATAAATAAATAAAATCTTTATAAAAAATAGAACCATGAGGGAGGTCCTGGAGATGCCCCCCAACTTTAAGGAAGCATTAGGAGTGTCCCCCCTAGGTGGTAACCCAGCTCTGGTCATCCCTCTGGGATCCCCAAGGCAGCATACCTGAGATAGAATTCCTGGTCCCCAAGTTTTGAGACCTAGGGGTCCAGGACCAGAGGCCTGTGGAGGACAATGCTGCTCCCCTACCCCCAGGGGAAATGAAGGATTCCACCGGGGCTGAAAGCTAGGATGGGAACTGCAGGAGCCTGGCTGGCCTCACCGTGGCAGCTTTTGTTGTCTCTGGTTTTCTTTTTAAAAGCCTTCCATGTGCAAAAACAATGCCTCCTCATGGCTTAAGGATGTGGAAAACACAGAAAATTGCAAAGAAGGAAATTATCACCTGCAATCCTACCATCCTGAAAAAAAAATCATTGTTGATATTTTGGTGTACTTCCTCCCAGACTTTGCTCAGTGTGTATATGCACATAAATAAATATATGTTTTACAAAATAGAATCCCTATACTTATTAAGTGCCCAACATGTACCAGGTACTCTTCTAGGCATTTCGAATATATTATCTCTGAGTCTAACAAAAATACTACAAAAAAATTCATATTAACTATTAATACTAACCTGGATCATGAAGAGGGAAAAAATGCTGGCTCACATTTATTTGGCACTTGCTGTGTACCTGGCACATTCTCCTGAGCACAAAGCTGCATGATCTCAGGGAATCCTCTCCGCAAGCACAAGTGTGGGAGGCAGCCCTGTTGTTACCCCTCCTCCCAGGCAGGGAACGTGTCCAAGGCCACAAAGAAGGTGAGTGGCAGGAATACAACGCAAACTCGGATTTGTCTGACTCAGAGAGTGACCTCAGCCACTCCTACCCCTGCCATTGCCCACTAAAGCCAGACCACAGTGGAAGGCCCAGCTTCTCCATTAATCCATCTTCTCTCCCACTTACTCCAGCCATTCTTCTAAGACCTGCAGGAATCATCCACTTCCATGGCCTAAGACTGAGATTTCTACGGCTGCCCTGTGCCTGCTCGGCCAGTTCACGAACACAGAGGCAGCAGAGAGAACTGGCAAAGAGCATGGGCTTAGGCTCAGACACTCATGGCTTCTATTCCACCCAGCCTCTAATTAGCTGTTTGTCCTTGGGGAAGTCACTATGCTTCTCTGGGCCTTATAGTCCTTAGCTGGAAGATGGAGATACTAAGAATAGTTACTCTACAAGACTACTGTGAAAACTAAAGGAGATCTTTTGGTGTAGCACCTGGTACAGTGCCTGGTACATGCATACTAAGTGCTCCCAAACCGAAACGCTAGCTATTGTTCAAATTAAGAACAAGATACCATAAAATGTTCAAGAAACAATGAGAGGGAAGGAAGGAAGGAAGGAAGGAAGGAAGGAAGGAAGGAAGGAAGGAAGGAAGGAAGGAAGGAAGGAAGGAAGGAAGGAAGGAAGGAAGGAAGGAAGGAAGGAAGACAAGCCACAACAGCAAAAATAGGACACTGGGACATATACCCCAGCTCTCCCCGCTCTCTGCTCCAGCTTCCTTCTCCTCCTCCATTTAATTGTCTGGTATGTACCCATTATACGGAATGCCAGGGAGCAGTGATTGAAAGTCAGAGGCTGACTCCTGAAAAATCAAGGTAAAGAAAAGGAGACACTGGCTCCTTTGTAGAGATGTTAGTACAAAAAACATGACACTTCCCTGTGTATTCCTGAGGCCTGTCCTCTAACTGCCCTATGACTCTCTTGTTCCTGCCAGAGGAGTCAGTTGAGATGAGAACATGAGTTGGGTGCTGTAGGTTGGTGTCATCTTTGAACTGAAAAGATCGTCCACCCAAGCACAGTGAGGAGAGGCAAGGAGGGCTTCGGACGCAGCTCTGCCCAAAGACCCGGGGTCACTCAGAGGCTCCTTAGGCAGTGGCAGCATAAGAGGCCTTCCTGGGGAAGGAAGACAACAGGAGGAGCTGCAGAGATGGACAGGAAGAGGGGATGAGTCTGGGCTCAGAGGCCACAAGATCAAGTCCCATGTTGCTCCTGATTCCTATGAGCCTCTCAACTGGTCCCTCCCCCATTCTGGGTCTCAGCTTCTCCCTCTGCGAAATGGGGTTGACAACATTCCATTGAAACAACAATGGTTGTGCCGATGGGAATGAATGATGCACAATGAATGGATGGATAAGTGAGTGAGTGAGTGAGTGAGTGAGTGATGAGCAAGTGAGGCCCTACTTGAGCCCACGTCAGCAGCTGACTTGGGGTGGCCAGGACACCCTTCTTCCCAGGGCCCTTGGTCATTTATTTTTGGTTAATTAAATGGTAAGGTTTTCATGTCTAATTATTTACTGCCAGCCAGCTTCATTACCAGTTCCCCCATAAATCACAGCAGGGGAGCCAGCTCTAGCTCCCCACCCCCATCCCACTCCCAGGCCAAAGCCCCCAGCTCCAACAGAGCCAGCTTTTAGGGGACCCCAGGAGAGAGAGGCATTGTGACATTTCTTGTCCTAGATGGCTATGCAAAGTCTTCTCCTGACCCCTGCCCTCCCATACCGTGTACCATCTTGACCTTTGCAGCCTTCCTACAACCAGTTTCAAAAAACACTTCATGGGACGCCTGGTTGGCTCAGCGGTTGAGCGTCTGCCTTTGGCTCAGGGCGTGATCCCAGATCCTGGGATCGAGTCCCACGTTGGGCTCCCTGCATGGAGTCTGCTTCTCCCTCTGCCTGTGTCTCTGTCTCTCTCTCTGTGTCTCTCATGAATAAATAAATAAAATCTTAAAAACAACAACAACAACACTTTATTACCAACAACCCTGTTCAGAAGACTCAGCTTCAGCATGTTGAGATGAGCACCTACTATGTGCTAGGTTCTTCCCAAGCCTGAGCTCACTGCAGTGATTTGACCCACTACTACAGAGGAGGCTACAGAGGTCCCACAGCTGTCAATGGGGGAGTGAGGAATAGAACCCAGGTCTGACTCCAGGACTTCGTCCCAACTGCCCTGCCTCAGTGAGGAGGGAGGACAAGTGCTGGGGTCAGAAGGACCTGGATTCAAGCCCCAGCTCTAATGCCTACTAACTGCATGAACTTGAACAGTGCCTTCACTCTTCTGAGCCTGTTTCTCCAGTTATTGGGTGGGGACAGTAGTATCACCCTCCCAAGTGCTATGAGCACTAGAGATAATGTGCCTGGGACAATGCCAGACTTCATTCCACACTGAGTACCTGCTGTGTTCCTAGGTGGTGGAGTGGTGTATCCACCAGGTGGGGTTGGGTGTCTCTCAGGAGTGGGGTTACCTGAGCAGAGACAGGAATATATGGAGGCTGGAGGTGGGCTTCAGGGGGGACCCCCCACTAGCAGTGCCAGGATAGGCCCTTGTGGATCCCAGGTGGTACCCCAGGCAGCAGTGTCTACTGCAAGGCTGCTGCCCCAGCCCGATGCTGATCCCTGGGCACCCTCAGCCCTGGGTACCCAGCCAGGCAGGGTAGGAGTTCTAGAAATGCTGGTACAGGAAGACCCCAAGGGACCCAGGTACGAAGGTATCCCTCTGCTTTAGCCTTTGCCACTAAACAGAGGAAAAGTAAGGGAGCAGGGTTGCACAGGTCACTCAAGACAACAAAGGGAACGACCTCCCCAATCTGACAGGGGATTCCAGGTGGCAGGCAGGGGCCCTGCATCCGTTCCCCACTCCACTCCCAGTCCCCAGCTCTCAGCCTGACTCAGAATGAGTGCTCAGTCCCTATCTGTTGGGTGATTGAATGGGAACACATGAGAAGAAGTAAATGATCAGATGAATAAATGAATGAATATAAGAATGAAGACACAAAATGGAATAATAGAATGGAAGAGGAAGGAAGAGAGGAAGGGAAGAGAGGGAGTGGGAAGAGGCCAGGCAGTAAAGGTAGGTCTGCACAGAGTAGCTCCCCAAAGGCATCACAGTCCCTCTATCTGGTTCCTCTGCTGAGGCATCTGTGGCAGATCTGGAGCTCGGGGAGCCTTCTCCTGGCAGCCTCGAAAGCCAGGCTGGGGGAGGAGGTGGGTTGGCTTTGCCAAGCTCTCAGCCTAGTCTTTAACTATTATATTAAAGCATCTGCTTTGCCATTCACGGATCAGATAGCATTTTACCCCTGAGATATTTGATTTTATTACTTTCCAGGGAGAGGGCCAAGCAAGTGTTCTTATTGATTTGCACATTAAATATATTAGTAATAAAACAACATCTCCGTAAACCAATTGTAAAATCAATATTAATTGGTACCAAAATATCACAAGTAGTTGAATTACAATTAAGGAAGGGGGTGAGTCCTGCCTCGGGGCAGAGGGTGCTGAGGTCCCAGAAGGTAGCGTGGTCGGGGGACCAGACTTCAGTGTCAGGCAGACCTGGGTCCCCTCTCTGAGCCTCTGTTTCCTCATCTGCTAAATGGGGTTGATCATTCCAGAAGCCAACGTTTGGTGTGGACTAAATGAGGTAATGTACTTCCAGGGCCTGGCAGGGACAGGCACCCAAGAAATGTTCTCTTCCTCCTTTTCCTAGTCCCTACCGTGGGCCACGTATAAGTCACTCCCACTCTAGTAAGAAAGGGAACTATTGGCAATGAAACTGAGAGAGGCATGGGTAGTGGGGGCGGGGGCGGATAGCAGAAAAGACAGGGAGCTCTGATGGGGGTACACCAATCTGGGAGGTGTTCGACATACTAAAGGAAGGCCAGGGCTCACAATGCCCTTTATGTTACTCAAATAAGGAAGAATAAGTCAACCAGGGAAACTGGGGAGCTTCCATGAGGGTTGGACTAGGGTGCTGACATAGGAGTTCAGGGTGAGCAGGGAACCCTGGGTATTAGGCTGGACCAGGCACATGAATGGTTCCTGCAGGCCAGTCAGCCTAGCCTGTGTTGGCTGCTCTCAGAAGCAGGGCGGCCAGGGTACAGGTGGGGAACCACACGGTATGGGCTGACCACTTCCAGAGCTGGAAGAGACCATCCTAAGGGTCAGCATCACGGCCACAGGAAAACCCTTCTCTCTGGCTGCCCCCTGTGCTAATTAACAGCCCTGGTTCTCCCAAAGTGCTCAGGGTGTCCCCAGAGGAGTTCCACACAGGCCCTAAGGGCCAGTCCCTCAGATCCCTGGAGTCTGTGTACATGGGTATATGTGGTCTAGGTCGTTTGGTTGCCAAACTCCTTCAATAACCATCATATTTATTTGTCATGACAGCCCGGTGAGAGCACTCAACTCTCACCCCCATTTTACAGATAAGGAAACTAGGGCGAGAAAGGGCCCCAGCCTATGCCTGCCGCAAGCAAGTGGTGGTGGGCTGGGCTTTGAATTGAGATCTGTCTGACTCCAGAGCCCACACTCATCTCCTCCTCCTGGTCAGGGATGCTAATGGGGCACTGGCAGCTCAAGCACATGGCTGCAGCCACCAACACATATCCCTGGCTCTGCTGCAGAACCCAGACAACAGGCACAGTGGCCCTGTCAAGGCCACTTGCTCCACCTCTGCTAACTACTGCACTCCAGGTACATCGTGCATGTTTTGGGTTTCCTCGGCTCTTTAGAGATGACAATGACAGTACTAATATGAATAATAGTGACATATCACATGTTGATGAAGGGCCTTGCACTCTGCTAAACACTTCAACCACATTTCCTAATTCGATAGACTATGTGGCCTAGGGGTTAAGTGTGCATTTTCCAGTCAGAATCACCTCAGTTTAAGGGCACCTGGGTGGCTCAGTTGGTTAAGTGTCTGCCTTTGGTTCCCAGTGTCCTGGGATCAAGCCTTGCATTGGGCTCCCAACTCTGCAGGGAGCCTGCTTCTTCCTCTCCCTCTGCCTTTGTGCTCTCTTGCACGCTCTCTGTCAAATAAATAAATAAAATCTTAAAAAAAAAAAAAAGAATCGTCTCGGTTTAGATCCCAGCTCTGCCACTATGGGCTGAGCATTTGTGTTTATCGGTCATGGCCACAGCAATGCTGGGTAACAAAGTACCTCAAAATTCAGTAACTTGCAGCAACAAATGTTTACTCTCACACTTTTGGGTCTGCAAGTTCACTGTAGTTTAGCTGATCTGGGCAAAGCTTGGCTTAAGAGGCTCTGCTTCAGACTGAGGATCAGCCTCAAGTCTGCTCCATGGATCTCATTCTGGAACCAACAGCTACACAAGGCGTGTTCCCATGGAAATGGCAAAAGAGCAAGACCCAAATGAAACCACAGAGGCACATTCAAGACCACCACAGTTCATGTTGTGTCCCCAACATCAGTGGGGCAGGGAAATATACCCCACCCATGGTAGTAGTGGGACTAAACATTGCTGAACAATGAACTGTCAAAATGAACTTGGACCTCTGTTTGTTCATCTGTAAAATGGAGATAGTACCTATTTCTACCTTTTCTTTTTTTTTTTTTTTTTAATTTTTTATTTATTTATGATAGTCACAGAGAGAGAGAGAGGCAGAGACACAGGCGGAGGGAGAAGCAGGCTCCATGCACCGGGAGCCTGACGTGGGATTCGATCCCGGGTCTCCAGGATCGCGCCCTGGGCCGAAGGCAGGCGCCAAACCGCTGCACCACCCAGGGATCCCTATTTCTACCTTTTCAAGTTACTGTGGGGATCAATAACTTATCAGGGTCCTGAGGGCATATGCATAAAGCACTTAGCATATTGCCTCTCATATGCAAGTGCTCACACCAGGGTAGCTGTGCTCAGCTGTAGTAGGACTAGAGTAGCAATCACCCCAGATTTAAAGCCAGTTCCCAATTCTCCAAGTGCAAATTTGCCCACCCCCACTTCATCCCCACCGGGCTTGGGGATGCAACTTGTACCACTTCCCTGTTCCAAACCAGATCTTGCTGCTGACACATCCTGACCCTTCACCAGCTCAGCCAGCAGACCCAGTGCCTTGTTGGTTGCTGGGAAGCTTGTGGTTGCCTAGGCTGACCAGAGGCTGAGCCAGCAGTGGAGGATTTGGAGTACAAGACCTCCCAGAGTCCACGCTTTGGTCTCACAGAGGCCTCCTGATTCTACAGTGCTTTATTATCTGGTCCCCAGCATGTTGGCCACCTAGAGAGGTGGGGGAAGCTGGCATCCTGGGTCCCCGTGTCTTCTGGACAATTTACTCACTGGCTGATTGAGAACAGGTCAAGCACCCCACCCAGAGCTCCCCCCACCCCGGGAAGACTCAAGAGAGCTCTTCCCTGCTCAGTGCCCACTGGACCAGATCAGGCCCATTTCAGTCTCGGTCACAGCAAGTGTCTCATGGCTCTTAGCACAACTATGGCTCAATGGTTATTGGACTCATGTTCAGATTCTACCTCTCTTTTCTGAAGACAGCACCTCAAAGGCAGAGACCCAGTCCATCTTATCACTGGACACTACCCAGTGTCCAGTGTAGTGCCCAGCGCACAGTAGGACCTCAACAAACATGTTGCCTGCAGGCATGAACCTATTTGGCCACCTCTCACCAGGCATCATTTATTTGGTTGCAAGAACACAACTGACACACACTGAAATAAGGACAAAGTGGCTGGGGGTGAGAGGGGCAGTTATTGACAGAGCCCAGAAAGTAGAGGGACAGGAAACCACATTTCATGAGGATGTTGGATCTGGACAGAAAGGCTTGGTACCAGAGAGCAAACCTGCTACCTGCCCACTCTCAGAGCTTCTGCTTATTTTTCTATCTCTCTACATGGCCTGGCCTTGACCCCACACACCCTCACACACCCACCAGGGGCCAGCCAGAGACGTGTTGCAAATCAAATTCCCAATTTCCAGGAGAGAGACTCTGGTTGGCTCCAGCTGCTGGGGGTCAGATGTCCCCCAATGCCATTGCTGCCAGAGCAGCAGCCAGAAGAGCAGAGGGAGCAGATCTCAAAAGGTGGCATTCCCTCCAGCTTCAGTTCCCGCCTTGGTGGAATGAGAGTAACAATACCAGCTCCTGGAGTGGTCAATGTCAAGTGCTCTAGCAGACAATAATTATTCTTATTGTCACAGAAGCTGCTACGGGTGGTGCCATGCTCTGTACCAAGGACCATGCTGGGACCTTTCCCCACCTGGTCTGATTACATCTTCAGAACAATCCCGTAGTAGCAGGGTAGGACTCCGTTGCTGCTACTTGACAGAGGAGAAAACTAAGGAACAGAGAGGGCCAGTGACTTATCCAAGGCCACAGAGTGTTAGGATTCCACAGTAGGTCTCTCTGCCCAACACAGGCTGCATCTTCATACCCTTGCTCCCTTTCACTAAAAGGTATCCTGATGTAGAAGCTGCACCCCGTGGAGGGCAGACCTGAAAGCCCTTTGCAAACTCCAAGAGCCAAGTTGGTCACACTTGCTGAAGACTCATCACACAAACATGAAATAACCCCTATGGGGTTTCCCCGGGGATGTGGCTGTCACACCCTTGATGCTTCCCTGGTTTCTTTCAGGTCTGTGGCTCTCCTCCTGGTGGCGCCCTTGCCATGGACTCCTGGGCAGAGTCCACACTCAAAATGTACCATCTCTCAAGGTGATACAATCACCTCCACCCTGATCAATGGATGGCTACCAACTCCCAAACATCCCATCTGGAGGAGCCACAGCTGATATGCCCACCCTATGGCCCAAATGACCCCATCACCAAAAGATGCCAACTGGGAGACTTGGCTTCCACCTCAAAGAGTCCTAGAGAGGAGAGGGGTCGGCTCTTCTTTTTTCTTGTTTTATTGGTCCCAAAGACTACCATTTCTCTCTGCTGACAGCCCAGGCCAGAGAGGGCAGATTGCAAGGGAAGAAGGAAAGCTATAGAAGGGACATAGAAGGACACGGAAAGGCACTGACCACCTGCAAGCCTGCAAGTGGTACACACTTCATTTCTTAGCTATGAAGCTGAGAATCTGGAGCTTTGCTGAGCTCCAGCCTCATTCCTTGGGGCCTTCCAACTCCCCTCCTGGCTAGAGAACAGGCCAACCCAGCTGAGTATCAGGGCTCCTCCTCCCCCATGACCTCTGGAGCCTTAGAGACCTCAGCCCCAGTGTGCTGGGATTTGCAAGAAAACAAAGTGCAGGAGGTCACAGGACAAGATCCACCCTCAGCCAACACTGCTCACAATTCCCGCCCATACCTGTTTGTGTATACACTGTATGTGCACACCTCTGCATGTGTAAACAGGTGTTTATTTGCATGCATATACCCATGCTGGGGTATATGGAGTGCACACACAAGTGAGTACACAGACATGAGTGTGTCTGTGTGCATAAGCACACATGTGCATGCATACAAAACTGCCCTCAAAATCTATGTGCTCTTATGTGCTGGAGGTGTGTGCATCTGACAATAAACATGCTTGTGGCCTGGGGTGTGTGCAGATGTAGATACCTGTGGGTGCACACAGGGTAGGCCCTGAACCTCGCATCTGCTCACCTTCCTCCAGCTAATCCCCACTCTACCCAATTCCAAGACTGCACTAAAATGAAAAGGTTTAATGCAGTGATTTGCTATTAATTACTGTTTTGTTTTTTGTCTTTTTGCTTTGAGAACTGCCACCTCTGCAGCAGCTACCAAGTGAGCCTAGATAAATAATTCTAGGCACTGTGATTCAAGAATTAGGAATTCAAGAATTCCTAAGAAAAGAGGAACATAGGACACCCCGCCCCAGCTCAGTCCTATCACCAGTGCTTGAAAGTAAGGAAAGAGCAGGTGG